>NC_084891.1:14667500-15007500 GCF_958979055.1 Alnus glutinosa | reverse complement strand
AACATTAGACTTACCATCTATCAACTACAAGTTCTCATTAATCCAAATTACCTCATCATACCCCTATTGTTACACATGTATGTCCAAACATTTTTTCCATCTACACACATCCACAATTCCACCACACACACACTATATATATGTATATATTCAACATCATGTTATTCAACCCCTAATAATTCCCACATATCAATTTCAACCATCTCAACATAATTCTTAATTCAACACTTCACAACTCAATCATCAATACATATCTTCATCAAAATTCCACAACCATATACTGTAACGCCCCGCTTTTACAAAAAAGCGTAAGTGAAAATTTTTGAATTTTCACGAGACATTACTAACTTATCAGAGGTAATTATTGGCAACAGAATTAATGTAATATAAATTGGGAATAGGTTGACACCTCAGAGCTACTACTGAAATACCTCAAAATATATAATAAGCCAGTCAGCATAATTATACAAACAGTAATACCAGTCATGCCTCACAGGGCTAGATAATTATACAAGCCAAATATCTACATATAACTGGAGAATTATAAGTATTGTCTTAAGTTAGGCTAATGAACTACAACAGGGTAGTCCCAAAAGGTAGGCTATCCAGCCTTACAAAAACTGAACCAGGAACCATCTAGGTGTCAGGATAGTCCTGATAGTCTTCTTCTTCATCATAGCCTGAACCATTACAAATACCATACAAAGAGAAGAAAACAACATAAACACTAAAGTGAGTCTGCTGTTTCCAATAATATTATGAGTGCTGATTTATTTAATTAATGCAACACAATACAATGGCCATATAATCACATGTATATACAAAATATAATCTATGATCGCGAGTCATAGACATAAAATGAACATAAACGTAATCATAAAGCAATGACAGTTTTAAGGGTATAGTTTTAGGTATTTCCCTTTTTCCACTCCTCTATTGGCCTAGGCACGGTTAGTGTGTTATTTGAAGCCTGGGCTTCCTCCCTTTAACTTTTAATTATTTTCTTTGGGAGCCTAGGCTCCTGGAAACCTCGAAATCCCTGGTGACCTAGGTACACCAGTTTTTGTATTTATTATTCTCTTTTCAGGTACCTCCTCATTCACTGAGAACCTAGGAACTCATGTCAAGCCTCGCGTACCCATTGTGGATCTAGATCCAGCAGCTTATTATTAAACAGATTATTAAAAATAATAAAACATGCAAAGCCAAATGCGCAAACAAGTAAATAAAGCAATAAGCATAATATTATAGGAAAAGTCAACCAGCTTCGTCCTCAGTAAGCATAGAGATACTAGTTTCTGCTCCAAATATTTTCCTTTACAACTGCATAACAATCATCATATGATGATAATGGATTAATAAAGCATTCTATGAAATCATTATTATTACCATATCTCTTCCTAGAAATTGCAACGGCTACAGATTTAAACATGATCTCTTATTTATCTATTTTAATGCTTACTCACCAACTCTTATATTAGCACTACTAAATTATCCATCACATAACACACCTTAAAATAAGGATACTTTGTCATATAATCAAGCACACATATGATTTTACTTTTCTTTAATTCACACATCCTTATAACACACACCTAGATATTGCTCACCTCTTTTCTTTTAATTTATATATATATATATATCAAAACCTCAACATATATACGCTCACACTTACATTTCTTGATCCATTTTTAAAACACAATTTACCCATTCTAAATTACTAATCTCATGTAGTAAATACTCATCCACATGCTTACACATATACTCACATGTAAGTTAGCCAACTTTTCATACAACATGCATAATTAAAAGCAAGAGCAAGTCATGATTTCAAATAACAATAGAACTACTTGATCTTATGAGAAGTTTAAGGGAGAAAATACTCACCCAAAGTTCCCTAATAACTTGAAGAGTGGAGGAGAGTTGCTGTCCAAGTGAATTCCCCTTGCAAAGCTTGGTTTCTTGGTCTCAAAACAAAGGAGGTTTCCACTCACACTCTACTACTGATTTTGTGGGAGAATGAGGGTGATTTTGGAGCTTAATTTGGCTTGCTAGGTGCTGCAAAGTGAGGTGAAAATGGAGGATTTTCGTGTTACTTCTACAGTACTAGAGTGAGAGAGAGTTTTGGCTAGAGTTTTGTTTCTTCTTCATGAAAATCAACTCCCCATGCAACCTATATATAGCATTCTTGAAGGGCTGAGATTTAACCAACAAATCATCATCTCAATGGCCGAATTTGAGCCAGCCAACACCTCAAATCCATAGCTCAAATCTCATAGGTCACTATTCCATATCTTAGTCCATGATTGCATGATATCTAAGGAAATCTAGTTGGGCTTCAACCAAAATGGACTAACTAGGCTAACTAAATATGGGCATGATCGTTTGGCATCAAGTACCACGTGTGGGTCCCAAATCATTAGGTGGAAAAATCAATTTTCGCAATTAGCGGAAACTGTACTGCACTGGGCGAAGTCGCTCGATCGAAAATAATGTCGCTCGATCGACCAGAAAGTCGCTCGATCGACTTAACTCTACTAATCCAACTCTCTACATGCATAACTATATAACTTAATTAAACTAAGAGCAATTCTTAAGGCTTATATTTATGCGTATATTTTAGTAACTTAAGTGGGGTGTCTTTCCCGGGTATTACATCCCACCCTTCTTACGAAAATTTCGTCCTCGAAATTTGCAATCCCAAAAGACAAAATAAAGTCTAATAACAGTCGAGAAATAATAATTTCTTTTTTGTTACCTAGTCATCTTCATCGTCAGTGAAAATATCCATGGGTGGCGCCGCAGGGATCTCCTCTGCCTAATCAAAAGGAGCTTCTGCCTCCGGCAGATTTTCGTCTTTAGGGGCAAAATTTTCCATCGGAATATCCCAACCCATCTCATGATGTATCTGAGCCATCCTATCAAGTATTACTTCATTAAGAGCCTGATTATTAAAGTAAGTCTGCTGCAACAACATGAATTCTCCTACGGGGTTGAACACACCCAAAAGAATAGGTCCTAAAGCAAACAATTCTGGGGCCGCTGGCTCCTCCAAAGGAATATCTGCAGGTGCCGGTAGGTCCTTTGGAACATCAGGACGTACTAACAGAAAACCAGGTGGCATAGGATTCCCTTCTGGATCCATGCCTGAAAGTCAAAACAAATATATAACACAAAATGTATGACATTTAAAAACATAGCAAGTATTTTAATCAAATACCGCAAAGAGTTTTCAAACCTCAAAACAAATGTGGATATTTGTTCCTCATTTCATGTTTAAGTTCCCATGATGCTTCCTCAACGTCGTGGTTTCGCCATAGAACTTTAACTAAGGGAATAGTTTTGGTCCTTAGTCGTTGCTCTTTGCGATTAAGAATTTGAATTGGCAGTTCTTTGTACTTGAGATTGTCTTGCACTTGTAGAGGCTCGAAGTCTATGATATGGCGCAGATCATGAACATGTCTTTTCAGGGTTGAAACATGAAAGACGTCGTGGATTCCAGATAAAGCTGGCGGTAACTCGACTTTGTACGCCACGGGGCCGATCACCTCTTTAACTTCGAAAGGTCCTACAAATCTTGGGCTCAGCTTTCCCTTCTTGCCAAACCTCATTACTCCTTTCATCAGCGAGACCTTTAGGTAGACAAGGTCACCCACATTGAATTCCAATTGACAGCGGTGCTTGTTTGCATAGTTCTTTTGCCGGCTTTGGGCTGTCAGCATCCTTCTTCGAATAACAGAGATCTTGTCCTTCATGTCTTGCATCATTTCCGGCCCGAGGAGATATTTTTCACCCACTTCATCCCAATATAACGGGGATCTACATTTTCGCCAATATAGCGCTTCATATGGTGCCATTCCGATAGTCCCCTGAAAACTATTGTTGTAGGAAAATTCGACTAAAGGTAAATATTTAATCCACTTACCTTTAAAATCCAGCACGCATAATCTCAACATGTCTTCCAAAATCTGAATAGTTCTCTCTGATTGTCCATCGGTCTGAGGATGCTAATGTTTAACTTAGTTCCCAATGCGTCTTGCAAGCATTTCCAGAACCTAGAAGTAAATCGGGAATCTCTGTCAGATACAATAGAGACAGGCACTCAATGTAATCTGACGATGTCTCTAATATACATTTCAGCTAACTTTAGTACCGGATCGGTGATATGAAATGGAATGAAATGAGCGCTTTTGGTAAGCCTATCGATCACAACCCAAATGGAATCTTGGCCACTGGGTGCCTTTGGCAAGCCTACTTCGAAATCCATGGCAATCTGATCCCACTTCCATTCTGGAATTCTTAAAGGTTGAAGAGGCCCTGCAGGTCTTTGATGTTTAGCTTTCACTTGTTGGCATACATGACATTGGACCACGTATTCAGCAATATCTCGCTTCATGCCCTGCCACCAGAATTTCTTCTTCAAAATTTGATACATCTTGGTACTCCCCGGATGAATCGTATATCGCATTTTGTGGGCTTCATCTAAGATATCTCTTCTGAGTTACACATCGTTAGGTATGACAATCCTAGTGTCACCCATTCTCAACAAACCGTCATCCGTGAAATAAAATCCAGAAGCGCTGCTGTGATTAGCCTTCCTCACCAATCCTTGCACTTCAAGATCATTCTCCTGGGCCACTTTGATTCTATCAAAAGTCAGAGGATGAATAACCAAAGTTGCTAAGACTACTTGCTCCTCCGCAACATTCAACTGAATCACTTCTAGACGTTGAGCCAGTTGATCTGGGGTGGTGATAGAACTTAAGATTCTACCGCACGACTTCCTGCTTAACGCATCTGCTACAACGTTTGCTTTCCCCGGATGGTACGTGATATTGCAATCGTAATCCTTGATTAGTTCAAGCCACCTTCGCTGCCTCATATTTAATTCCTTTTGCGTGAAAATGTACCTGAGACTCTTGTGGTCAGTGTAGATCTCCACTGTCTCTTGAAGTAGGTAATGTCTCCAAATCTTCAATGCATAAATGATGGCTGCAAGTTCCAAATCATGCATAGGATAATTTCTTTCATGGTCCTTCAGTTGTCTTGACGCGTAGGCGATCACCTTGCCTTGCTGCATGAGCACGCAACCTAGGCCTTGAAGAGATGCATTGCTAAAGATAACGAATTTCTCTGACTCCTTGGGAAGGGTCAGGACAGGTGCAGATACTAACCTTTGCTTCAGCTCTTGAAAGCATTCCTCACATTCATCGCTCCAGATGAAATGAGCATTCTTCTTCGTCAAAGCAGTCAAAGGCCTTGAAAGTTTAGGAAAACCTTCAACAAATCTTCGGTAGTATCCCGCAAACCCTAGAAAACTCCGTATCTCATTTACATTTGATGGTTGTTGTGCAAATATCTACCTAAATAAATAGGCAAATACTTGTACGTTTTACTCGCAAGTGCACATATTAAAACAATAGTATAGCAGGCAAATACGAGATCATTCCCACGAGGATTGGTATAAATTGTATTTAAAGAGAAATTCCTAAAAGCGATATGTTGAATAAGACAGGATAAAAGATTGAATTAAAAATACTATGAAGAAAAGGTAGGGCTTCGATATCCACCGCTAATCATACTCAAATAAGATTCGCAATATACACAATACTACAATCATAACATGATGCTTAATGCTTACCAGCCACAAGGGAATGGTATCTTCTCCTAAAGCTATTGATTTCCCTAAACAACGAGTTAGGCATGGTATCTACTCTAACTCTTTTCTTCCTTGAAGGATTTAGCATGGTATCTACTAAGTTGTTCTTCAAGAAAGCATAAATCTATGGAAATCGATAAACACACTCAGATTGAAATATGGTATCTATTCCAGTTGTCTTTATGTTGATTAATCCAAGAACCTATGTCGGGGTTCTTCCGTTACTCTATTATGCCCAGGACTCGGTCATCCAAATTAACATAAATAACAAATCCATACCACAAGAATATGCTAGCTAAACATAAACATGTGAGGAATTCAAGAAACTAGAATTAATCAAGTTAAGCATCAATATATAAATTATAGCAAGGCAAATTGAAAAACTTAAAAAGACATGATTAGGGCTTCAATCGAGCTCTAACGAAAGTATTAGTTACAACTAATATAAACTAAAATTATATACATACAGAAAATAAATAAAGGAAGAAAATAAAAACTAGAAAGAACCTCCTTGATGTAGTCTTTGATTCTTCCTCCAAGTTTGTGTGTCTTTCTTCAAAGGCTAGAGGCCTATTTATAGGGATTAGAGAAGCTTTAGAAGCTCTAGAATTCCTATTACAATTCTAAGTAGGTTTTCTAGTCCAAAAAGAATAATTACAAGTCTTCTCCTTTTTCTGAAATTTCTATCCAAGTAGGAAAAGGATTCCAAAATTCGTACAGATTTGCGATCTTTTATTGCGGGGCGATTTTGGCATGGAAAACTTCCGAATTAGGAAAAACCTATTTCTGACATATTTGTTGTATTTATTATTAGCTTTCCAACGCCATCAATTTTGTTGCAATCTGATACTTGAGCCGAAAGTTATGATTAAATTACTGAGACGTGCTCATTCTGGATTCTTTCCAAAGATAACGAATTTTTGCCAACTTCTCTTTCCTTAAATTCAAAATTGATTTGGAGTTTGAATCTATCCAAAAGTGAGTTTGCTGACTTCATTATAATCTTGGAATTTGATCGGTTTTTCTTCTAAAACCTGTAAAATACAAAAAAAACACAAAAACAACACAAAACATCAAATTATAACAAAACTAAGAGCTTAACATATGTAAATTAAGGGGCTTTAATGTGTAACATTCAGCACTTATCAATGGTCGCTCCCAATTGGTCACCGCTTCAATCTTTCTTGGGTCAACTGCTACTCGATCTTCCGAAATTACGTGACCTAAGAACGAGACTTCCTTCAGCCAAAACTCGCACTTCTTAAGCTTAGCAAAAAGCTTCTTCTCTCTCAAGATGCTCAGCACTGTCCTCAAGTGCTCTTCGTGATCTTTGCTAGTGGCAGAATAAACTAAGATGTCATCTATGAACACCACCACAAACTGGTCAAGGTACTTGTGAAACACTCGATTCATTAAGTCCATGAATACAGAAGGTGCATTAGTCACTCCAAAGGGCATGACTAAGAACTCGTAATGTCCATAACGCATACGTATTGCCGTCTTTGGAATGTCTGCTTCCTTCACCTTAAGCTGATGATACCCCGATCGAAAGTCGATCTTGGAGTATACCGTAGCTTCCTTCAATTGGTCAAAGAGATCGTCAATCCTTGGTAACGGATACTTGTTCTTGATTGTTACTCAGTTGAGTTCGCGATAATCAATGCACATACGCAGGGATCCATCCTTCTTCCTTACAAACAGAACGGGTGCTCCCCATGGTGAGACGCTAGGGCGAATGAAACCCCGGTCTACCAAGTCTTCAAGTTGCTTCTTCAGCTCCTTCAATTCTGATGGCGCCATACGGTATGGTGCTTTATGAATAGGTTGAGTTCCTGGCATCAGATTGATAGAGAACTCGATTTCTCGATCAGGTGGCAACCCAGTTGAGATCTCGGTGAAAACGTCTGGATAGTCGCACACTACAGGTATATCTTCCAGCTTACGTTCTCCTTCCGACTCAGCCCTGACATAGGCTAAAAATGCTCGTGCACCACAGCTAATGCTCCGCCTTGCTTGAATAGCAGAAAGAAGAAGTGGAGTGGCTCGTACTCGAGATCCACAGAATTTGAATTCCTCTTCGCTTGGAGAGCGAAAGACAACTTCTTTCTTTCTACAGTCGATATTGGCATAGTGCTTCGACAACCAGTCCATTCCTAGAATTACATCAAAACCTAACATTTGAAATACGGCTAGGTTTGCCGGTAGAACTGTCTCTCCTATGACGATAGGGTAATTCTCAATGGATTTCCTACAAGTAACTATATTCCCAGTAGGTGTGGATACAGTTATGCTTTGGTTCAAGGGTCGAGGAGTCATGCTACACAATTTAACGTATGTAGATGATATGAAAGAATGCGTTGCACCTGAATCAAAAAGAGTACTCGCTACTTTACCAAATAGAGGAATGGTACCTGTTACCACATCCGCATCCTCTTCGTCACCTTCGACTTCTTCTTCTCCTTCGGGCATAAGAGAATATACCCGTGCCTGAGTTCCGCTTCCTTGAAGTTTCTCTCCTCCAGCAGTATTCATATGGCAGTCCTTCAGAAAATGCCCTGGCTTTCTACATCTAAAGCAAGTGGACGTTCCCTGTCTACAATCTCCTTCGTGAATCCTTGAACATTTGCTGCAGACAGTCTTCTGATTCGAAAAGATCTTTCCCAGGGTAGGCTTGGAGCCACTTCCAACAGCCTGCCTCTTGACTGGGCGTGTTATCTGCTGCTTCGAACGTCTCTTCAATTCGTATGCTGCGGCTGATTCCAGTATTCCTCTTTCAGCTAGGGACGCAACTTCTACCAATCTGGCGTATTCCTTTATTTCTAGGCAGATCACTCTTTCTCTAATGCGAGGGTTGAGGCCATTCTCGAATCGTTTCGCTTTCGTTTCTTCGTCAGGGATAAGATTGGCTGCGAACCGAGCTAACTCCATGAATCTGGCGGAATATTACTCTACAGTCATGTCACCTTGGACTAGATTCTGGAATTCTATCGCTCGAAGTTGCCTCTGAGATCGAGGGAAAAACTGTCGATTGTACTCCTCCTTAAACATCTCCCAAGTAATTACTGTTCCTCCCCCAAGAAGCACCTTCCTTGCAGTCCACCATCTCTTAGCTTTGCCCGTCAATTGCAGAACAATGTACTAAACCTTCTGCTCGTCTGTGCAACCAAGGGTGGTGTACAGTACATCTATATCTGTGAGCCAAGCCTCTACAACATTCGGCCCTTCCGTTCCTTCAAAAGTTCGGAAGTGATAGCTAGCAAAATCGCGTAATGAACAACCCACGGGTTCGGCTCGTTCGTTGGGTCGCGGAATTCGTGATATCACTTCGGCCAGTTGCCTAGTGGTGTCAACTACAAGTTGTACTAAAGCTGGGTATATGCCATCATTGAATGGTGGCGGTGGAGGTGGGGGTGGCAGATCCTCCTCACCATTTTCTTCAGGACGGGGGACACGATTAGAGTCATAGAGGGGACGGCGTCTAGGAGGCATGATTCTGTGTTTTAAAGGAACAGTTATTCCACATTTGTTGGATACTAACATTCCTTTAAGCGACTATACAATGTTTAAAACCAAACAATAAACTAACAACCTAACTATTTAACAATCAGCCACTGATAAAGATTTCATAAACAAATCATGTTATAAATAATTGTAACACACAAAATTACTCAAATAAACGATGATCATAAACCACAAAATCCTAAGTGCACATATACATCTATCTATTTTATTCTTATTCTAACTCGTGAAATTCAAATTAATATCTAGCATATACATATATATATACAAGCAAAAATACTTTTATGTCCCAATAGCTCTGTGCGCCTAGGTCTTATACTAAGGTCAAACCTAAGGTCCTCAGAGCAAACTGCTCTGATACCAAAATGTAACGCCCCGCTTTTACAAAAAAGCGTAAGTGAAAATTTTCGAATTTTCACAAGATATTACTAACTTATCAGAGGTAATTATTGGCAACGGAATTAAT
This sequence comes from Alnus glutinosa, assembly GCF_958979055.1. Lineage (NCBI taxonomy): Eukaryota > Viridiplantae > Streptophyta > Magnoliopsida > Fagales > Betulaceae > Alnus > Alnus glutinosa. The sequence goes on along the minus strand of NC_084891.1, from coordinate 14,997,856 downwards.
GTAATATAAATTGGGAATAGGTTGACACCTCAGAGCTACTACTGAAATACCTCAAAATATATAATAAGCCAGTCAGCATAATTATACAAACAGTAATACTAGTCATGCCTCACAGGGCTAGATAATTATACAAGCCAAATATCTACATATAACTGGAGAATTATAAGTACTGTCTTAAGTTAGGCTAATGAACTACAACAGGGTAGTCCCAAAAGGTAGGCTATCCAGCCTTACAAAAACTGAACCAGGAACCATCTAGGTGTCGGGATAGTCCTGATAGTCTTCTTCTTCATCATAGCCTGAACCATTACAAATACCATACAAAGAGAAGAAAACAACATAAACACTAAAGTGAGTCCACTGTTTCCAATAATAATATGAGTGTTGATTTATTTAATTAATGCAACACAATGTAATGGCCATATAATCACATGTATATACAAAATATAATCTATGATCGCGAGTCATAGACATAAAATGAACATAAACGTAATCATAAAGCAATGACAGTTTTAAGGGTATAGTTTTAGGTATTTCCCTTTTTCCACTCCTCTGTTGGCCTAGGCACGGTTAGCGTGTTATTTGAAGCCTGGGCTTCCTCCCTTTAACTTTTAATTATTTTCTTTGGGAGCCTAGGCTCCTGGAAACCTCGAAATCACTGGTGACCTAGGTACACCAGTTTTTGTATTTATTATTCTCTTTTCAGGTACCTCCTCATTCACTGAGAACCTAGGAACTCATGTGAAGCCTCGCGTACCCACTGTGGATCTAGATCTAGCAGCTTGTTATTAGACAGATTATTAAAAATAATAAAACATGCAAAGCCACATGCGCAAACAAGTAAATAAAGCAGTAAGCATAATATTATAGGAAAAGTCAACCAGCTTCGTCCTCAGTAAGCATAGAGATACTTACTAGTTTCTGCTCCAAATATTTTCCTTTACAACTGCATAACAATCATCATATGATGATAATGGATTAATAAAGCATTCTATGAAATCATTATTATTACCATATCTCTTCCTAGAAATTGCAACGGCTACAGATTTAAACATGATCTCTTATTTATCTATTTTAATGCTTACTCACCAACTCTTATATTAGCACTACTAGAATTATCCATCACATAACACACCTTAAAATAAGGATACATTGTCATATAATCAAGCACACATATGATTTTACTTTTCTTTAATTCACACACACACCTAGATATTGCTCACCTCTTTTCTTTTAATTTATATATATACATATATATATATATATATATATATATCAAAACCTCAACATATATACTCTCACACTTACATTTCTTGATCCATTTTTAAAACACAATTTACCCATTCTAAATTACTAATCTCATGTTGTAAATACTCATCCACATGCGTAAACATATACTCACATGTAAGTTAGCCAACTTTTCATACAACATGCATAATTAAAAGCAACAGCAAGTCATGATTTCAAATAACAATAGAACTACTTGATCTTATGAGAAGTTTAAGGGAGAAAATACTCACCCAAAGTTCCCCAATAACTTAAAGAGTGGAGGAGAGTTGCTGCCCAAGAGAATTCCACTTGCAAGCTTGGTTTCTTGGTCTCAAAACAAAGGAGGTTTCCACTCACACTCTACTACTGATTTTGTGGGAGAATGAGGGTGATTTTGGAGCTTAATTTGGCTTGCTAGGTGCTGGAAAGTGAGGTGAAAATGGAGGATTTTCGTGCTACTTCTACAGTACTAGAGTGAGAGAGAGTTTTGGCTAGAGTTTTGTTTCTTCTTCATGAAAATCAACTCCCCATGCAACCTATATATAGCATTCTTGAAGGGCTGAGATTTAACCAACAAATCATCATCTCAATGACCAGATTTGAGCCAGCCAACACCTCAAATCCATAGCTCAAATCTCATAGGTCACTATTCCATATCTTAGTCCATGATTGCATGATATCTAAGGAAATCTAGTTGGGCTTCAACCAAAATGTACTAACTAGGCTAACTAAATATGGGCATGATCGTTTGGCATCAAGTACCACGTGTGGGTCCCAAATCATTAGGTGGAAAAATCAATTTTTGCAATTAGCGAAAACTGCACTGCACTGGGCGAAGTCGCTCGATCGAAAATAAAGTCGCTCGATCGACTTCGACCTATAATCGTTCGATCGACCAGAAAGTCGCTCGATCGACTTAACTCTTCTGATCCAACTCTCTACATGCATAACTATATAACTTAATTAAACTAAGAGCAATTCTTAAGCCTTATATTTATGCCCATATTTTAATAACTTAAGTGGGGTGTCTTTCCCGGGTATTACATATACAACCAAGATTTATCCACATCCATTTATCCATACAATCTACTATCCAATATATCCCAACTCAATCACAAACAATTTTATCAACAAATTCTATAATCATAAACAACCATGATTTATCAACATCCATTTATCCATACAATTTACAATCCAATATCTCACAAACTCATTTACATATATTTTCGTGCATATCTTCAATATCAATTCATCAACATATATCATATTCACAACACAAATCTCATGCATTCTTCAATATCAATTCATCAACGTATTTTATTTTTCACAATATAATTCATAATTACATATACGAAATCATCATTATAGAGTTAACATCAAATTAAACTAAACGTAGCAATTCATATATCTAAATTCCTAAGGTCCCTTAATGAGTAGAGTACTCACCTTGGCTGCATTGGACTCACGACTCGAACTCTACATTGGAGAACCCATTGAAGTCTCCAATTATGACACGATCCTACAAACATTGGTATTGTTAGACTTCACTATTGAACTCTATACTCTATGACACATAAACTACCCGCGTGTTCACACGTCGCATTACACGCTTCTAGACTAGCTAGGCTTCCTTGGCTATTATTAGGTTAAGCCTTGATTTTAAGTTCGTGTTTATTTCATTTCTTAACCTTTGAATACATCTACTATTATATTTAATACTTTATCTTTTAGCTAACTAAACATCCGGGTATTTATAGAACCTTAATGATTTCCACATTAAAATATTGGTTTAGTAATTCCTTTATATTGAGCTATGATTTTCATATTATAACCTTTACGTTTTCCATTCTTTTGCTATACCCTTACATTTATTTTATTTAATTATTCCCCTACTTTTATTATAGTTAGGTAAATATTTCTATAATTAACTCAGAGAACCTAACGTTTAACACCTTACTTTACTCATTCTTTCTTTATCTATTTCATATTGATTTTTCTCTATTAGACACCATACTAACCTATTCTCTATTTCAACCATATTTGCCATTTACATGAAAATGATCTATGAAAAATTAGAATTGACTTCTAAAATAAATGGCAAGTGTGTGCTTAACGTGTCAACAAAAATAACAATGCGAAAAATAAATGACAGAAGGATTTTTGTTAACGAAGTGGAAACTCAGTTAAGAGAAAATCCACTCCGGGGCAGCCAAACCCAGGATATCCACTATTCAAAAGACAAAGCTAGATACAAGATAGTAACACTCACATATACCGGATACAGTGGTCGTACCCTGCTCTCTAACGTGTAACCCAACACGAACGCTTCTTAACCAGGTCTCCTACCCGAAGGGGTCTTCAATGGAATCCTTTACCTTAGGGCCAACCCCTAAGATAGACTTCAGTTGTAGCGCAGCAACAGCACACTTACAATGGCTTCAAAGGAAACTTAATCAGCTCAACAATCTCTCAAAATAACTTCTTTGAGCACTTGTGGAATTCAATATCGAATTCTTACAGTTCTCAATGCCCAGGGGCCTCTATTTATAGGCTAAGGTACAGAATGGGCGACTGCAGTGATATATGCGGGTGCCGTCCGGATGGTGGACATGGGCCGTCCGAACGGACAACTGTGCGACAGATTTTTCCAAAAATTTCGCTGAGAAATCTTTCCAGTTTAAGAGCCGCGTCCGGACGGTGAGACATTGTCGTCCAGACGGTCGCACGTCCGCTGCAAGTAACTCCCATATAAGACTTCGCGCGTCCGGACCATTGGGGATGAGCGTCCGGACGGCTGAACTTCAACACGCAATTTCCATATCTGCTATGCGCGCGTCAGGACCATGAAAGGCAGTCGTCCGAACGGTTGAAGTCGAATCGATAATTTCCTTAACTGATGAACGCGTGTCCAGACCAAGGCTGACTGTCGTCCGGACGGTGATATTTGAATTACGATTCTTGCCTTATGTATGAGCGCATCCGGACGGGAATCCACGTCGTCTAGACGGTTGAAGCAATCTTCCCTTAAACCGAACTTGGAAAGAATCTAAAGCTGATTGATCACTAAAAGGCGTCCGGACGGGCTGCTAAGACGTCCGGACGGATGCAATGCTGGAACAGTAACTTCTCAAAGTAGTGAAGGTCCGGACAGGAATGCACGTCGTTCGGACGGATGATGCTTGGTCTGTTTGGCGTCCGGACGGTAAGGCACATCGTTTGGATGGATGGAATAGTAGACAGATGGGCGTCCGGACGGGATGGCACGATTGTCCGGACGACAGACAGGGAACCGGAGATTTTCTGACTTGCAGGCAGAATCTTCTGAAACTTTTCTGAATAGCGGAATCCCTTGTAAAACATCATCTTTTACATACAAGTGATATTGTCCAAACAGAATGAGGCCAATAATATTAACAATCTAAATGCTTTAACTTCAAATGCTTCAATTCCTTTCTAACAACCTATACTTAAACCCCATTCATCAAGAATTTACCATTCCAACAAACCACGGCCTACCAAATAAACCAATTCACTTGAAATAGTGCACCCGAAATAACTCCAATTCTTAGTACAATACCCACACGGCTAGCACATAAACTCAACCACAGTTTTAACAACTAAAATACACCCAAATCAGCCCATCAAAATACCAACATCAACACCACAAATCCATCATTACAACTCACACACATCCAAAGGCCAAAACCAACTCCAAGGGTACCATTTCAGTAATCCACAACAAAGCCCCCAAAATCCAAACATCAATCTAAATTTACCAATTCAAAACTAACAAGAATCATCTAACCACACTCTTATGGTCCAACCTCTATAGTGCCTAATAAAAATTCCCACCAAAATCATCCACTAAATTTTTCTTCCCAAAATTGAACCTAAATTCTGAAAATTAGCAACTAGAATATTGAAAATAAATTCAAGCTTCAAAAGCCCATTGAATCAGCCAAGACCCAACAAAAACCGAAACCCACACATGGATTCCATCATCCGGCCAAACCCCAAAAAAATCTAGAAATTCCATACCCAAAACCAGAGCAACCGAAACCCAAAATCATTGAAGACCAACACAGATTTCTACCCATAGATTTTGCTCTCAACCGGTAGCTACAAAGACCCTAGTATTTCAACCTAGATCAAACCCTAAAGAGACCCATTCGATTCTTATAGAAAATCAAGGGAATACAAATAAAATCAAAGACAAGAAAGAAGAGGAAATCTTACCCTCGAATTTCAAGCATTTCGGTCTCTCAATCTTCTGCAGAAATTTCACTCTCTCGGTAGCTCTATTTCGTACGGACTGGGTTTCTCTCTCTCGGAGCATCATCTCTCTCACGATCTGTTGTAGGTAGAAGAAGAAAGGAGGCAGGGAGAAGGGGAGAGGAGATGCAGCGTGCCTGGGGGGGGGAGAGAAAGGAAGAGAAGAAGAAAAGAGGAAGGAAAAGGGGAAATGGACGTGCGAAACCGAGAGAGAAAAGGGGAGAAAAAAAGAGAAAAGAAAGAAGAAGGAGCTGCAGCGAATCAAGGGAGAGAAGAAGGAAAAGAAGAAAAGAAAAGAAAGAAGAATGGGGGAGAGAGGGACATGTGTCGTGTGTGTGGTTCCAAAAGAAGATAATGTTATCTCCTTCCAACAAATCGTATGCTGACATGTGGCAATGGAAGATTACATTTTATTTTAAAGCCCAGACTTTTATTAATTATATTATGACCCACTATATTAAAATCCTATCTTTTGATAATTAATATCTAAGCCCACATTTAATTTTAACTACACTTCTGTTAATGTAATTAATTATTTATTCAACTGAACCTACTATGATAACTATAATTATTTTCCTATTATTTTACCTTAGGCTTATTTTATTTTGGTAATAAAATATTATTACCTAGAATATAATTATAAATCCCATTTATTTAATAAATGTAATTTATTAATTGCTAAGTTACCTTTTTTTTTTTGGTCTTTATAGCCTTTGCCAGTTAGTAAGGACTAGTTTGGATGGTCAAAAAAAGGCTGAGATGGTGAAGAAACTCCATGAAAGTGTACGGCAACACATAGAAAAGAAAAATGAGCAATATGCAATTAAAGCCAACAAGGGTTGTAAACAAGTCATCTTCGAACCGGGTGATTGGGATTGGGTGCATATGACAAAGGAAAGATTTCAACCCGTAAGTGGTCCAAACTACACCCTACAGTGGATGGTCCATTTCAAGTCCTTGAGAGAATCAATGATAATGCTTACAAGTTGGATCTTCCATGTGAATATGACATTAGTGCTACATTTAATGTTTTTGGCCTTTATCTTTTTGATGTAGGTGACGTTTCGAGGTCGAATCCTCTTGAAGAGAGGGGGAACGATGAGAATCAACAAGCACCATTAAAGGGTCCATTGCATGTTCCAGTTGGGCCTATTACTAGAGCAAGATCCAAGAAGATCTAAGAAGCACATAATGGGCTGATTCAAGAGATTTTGGGTGTTTCTAAAACGGGGCATTCCAAGCTTGGCCCAAAGGAAGATGAAGGCGTAATAAATTTAATCCAAGCTATTGATAGGCGTAATTTCCTTAGCAATGGCGTGGATTAATGACTAATTATAGCTTGAGTGGGCGTGGAATTACGAAGAGAAAGTAGCTGATTACTTTCTAATATCAGACCAATTAATTGGTTGATTGACTTTCCAATTCCATACCAATTAATTGGCCGATTGACTTGCCTATTTCATACCAATTAATTGGCTGATTGACTTGCCAATTCTATACCAATTAATTGGCTGATTGACTTGCCTATTATTAGTGCTAGATTTTAGATTCCTATGTTTTAGTCCTTTTTTTATCTATTTTCTTATTTTCGAAAAACGTTAGTTTCCTTTTCCTTATAATGGGCATGTAGGGCTAAAAAGGTTATAAATAGCCTGCACTCATTGTAATGAAGTATCATTTAATGGAAATAAAAGAAAACATGAGGTTTGTTTCCTCTATTGGCTCTTCAAAGAATTTGTGAACTTATCAAGGATTCTTCCTTGTGGAGTTCAAATTTTATACCTTCGGTTCGTGATTCAATTATAATCATTGGGTCGGGGTTTGTTACTTTATACCTTCAGTTCGCGTTTCATTTATAAACGATGGGTTTGGGTTTTCTATCAAAAATATGAATTTTAGCTTTCTTAGGGCAAATATTCCAATATTGTTTGTTGGGTCTCAAAGAGTGTCGGTTGAGGTTCACATCATCGGGGTTTCATCCGCCCAAGTATGTCATTGTGGGAAGCGCTGATGTTATTTGTAAAGAAGAAAGATAGGTGTATGCGGTTATGCATAGATTACCGTGAATTGAATTGGGTACCCATCAAGAACTAGTATCCCTTACCAAGGATCGACGACTTGTTCGATCAACTCAAGGGAGCTTTGGTATTCTCAAGGGATCCTTTTTCAGGATACCATCAACTAAAGATGCAAGACGAAGATGGGCCAAAGATAGTGATCTAAAATAGTATGGCCACTATGAATTTTTAGTGATGCCATTATGGTTTGTTAGTATTTTATATTGGCTACATTCTGGATAAACAAAAACACTTTATGTAATGGTTGCGTTTTAACAGGATGGTCGATTTTCAATTCATAATCTTCAGGTATTTAGACAATGTATCTGATCACAAGCTTCTAAAAAGATGTCTATGAAGAGTCCTTGCAAAATCGAAGACAAAACAGCCGGTTCCTATACAACCGTCCGAACGGACCTTTGAAGGCATCCGGACGCCCCTCAGTGTCCAGCAGATAACGATGAAGACGTCGGGATGTCAGAGCAACACCTTCCAGATGCTAGGTCAGTCAGTATTCAACAAGGAGTTGGATTTCAGAAGTTGACACTGTTTGGGAAGTCTTTGCAAGCTGTCCGGACGACATGGCAACACGTCCAGAAGAAGTCCAGTACTTCAAAACATTCTAGAGTTTCGTTCGAACGTGGAAAGGATTTTAGCGAAGACGGTCCGGACGCTTGGTAAAGCCGTCCGGACCTGAACCTGATAAAGAGATGGAATTGCGCTGTTTCTGAAAGGATATCATAGAAAACCGTCCTGACGAGGCTAACTTCCATCCGAACGCTCGCCAGCCAGAGCCCGAATCTTAGCAGTTTTAGGTCTTCTATAAGCCTATAAATAGAGGGCCCTAGGCTTGCATTTTGTACAGAATTCGACAGTGAATTCCATAGTGCTTTGAGAGGGTGTTTAAGGAGAATCAAAGATCTGCTAGCTCTCAAGCCATTGCCAGTGTGTGCTCAACTGTTTGTGTGTAGTCTATCTTAGGGGTCCGCCCTAGGGTTAAGGAATCTATCAAAAACCCCTTCATGTGGAAGATCTGGTTGGGAAGCGTTCACGATGGGCTTCATGTCAGAGTTAAAGGTATGACTACTGCATAGGGTTATGTGAGTACGAGTGTCTTATAACTAGGTTTGTTTTTGGATAGAGGATTTCCTGGGTTTGGCTGCCCTGGAGTGGTTTTTTCTCTTCATAGAGTTTCCACTTCATAACAAATACCTTGTCTTACTTAAATTCCGCATATAAGATATTTGTTTGCACACAAACACACACAATTGGTTTAAATTAGAAGTCAATAATTATTCTAAATTGGTATCAAAGCTTGGTACACTCTGTTTTAGATTTATTTCTTGAGTGTATCCTTTTGACTTCTGTTTTTCATTATGTCTCAAAATCTTAATTCTGTTATGCCCTTTGATGGGACGAACTATGGCTATTGGAAAGCCCGAATACGCTTCTTTTTAAAATCTATTGACATCTAGAAAATTGTTGAAACTGGTTGGGTTAAACTAGAAGAAACAGACGAAATTACTGTTATTCAAACAAGCACAAGGCTTTCCAATGATAAAGCCCTCCATGAACTATGTCGAGCACTTTCACCATCTGAATTTGCAAAAATTTCAAATTGTGAAATTGCTAAAGATGCATGGCAAATTCTAGAAACAACATATGAAGGTACAAAACTAGTAAAATCTGCCAAACTTCAAATGTTGATTTCTAAATTTGAAGAAATTAAGATGCTAGAAGAAGAGACCTTCGGAGAGTTCTACACTAAGATTAGCGACCTAAGAAACTCGATGGTGAGTCTTGGGAAGCAAATCTCGGATGTAAAACTCATCCGAAAGATGCTAAGATCTTTGCCTGTGCGTTTCAGGAGTAAGGTGACAACAATAGAAGAAAGCAAAGATCTGAAGGAGATGAAGATTGAAGAGCTAGTAGGATCTCTTCAGACATATGAATACTCCTTACCTCCAGTCAGAAAGGTAAAGACAATTGCCCTCAAGGCATCTATGTCATCTAAGAAGAAATCAAGAGTCTCATCTGACGAAGACTCCGATATTGTTGAAGATGCAATGGAAATGTTAGCCAAGAATTTTGAGCATTTTATGAAGAATAATAAATTCAAGAAGAAGTTCTCTGACAGACTAAGAAAGGCTCCCCACATAACTGATACAGAAGAAGCAGAGAAGAAAGATCCGAGGGTTCCCAGTGCTTCGAATGTTCAAGCTTTGGCCACATCAGAACTGAATGTGCAAATCTGAAGAAACAAAGAGGGAAAGCCTTTAATGCAACTCTCAGCAATGAGTCTGAAAAGGAAGAAGAAACTCCCAAGGAAGAAAAATTCCTGGCCTTTGTAGCCCCTCATGAAGATAAGGAGGATTCTCAGTCCTACTACTCCGAGAATAGTAAAGAAGAAGATATGCAGTCAGCCTATCAACTTCAATATGTTGAATTTCTAAAGCCAAGGGAGAAATACAAACAACAGGTACTAGAGCTTAATAGCCTCAGGACAGAGAAGACCTTTATGCTCATAAAGATCAATGATTTAGAAGATAGGCTACTGGAGACACAGTTGCAACTAGAGAGAGTTTCAGACGAGAAGCTCACTCACATGCCCTCCATTCAGAAGTGCCCAACTGACAAGACCAGACTCGGGTATGTTCCTCATTCTATTTATGATACTCCTTCTACCTCTAAGACCATTTTCGTGAAGCCAGTTATTCCCGAATCTCCACCCCCAAGAGTAGATAAGGGAAAAGCTGTTATGGAAGGGGAAGTTCCTATCATCCCTCAGCCTCCGGCCAAGCTTCCTATCATAAAAAAGCCTTTCACATGCCATCACTGTAGCGAGCTAGGGCACATCAGACCGAACTGCCCACATCGGCAAATTCAAAGGAAGAAAAAGTGACAGGCTCCTAAAACTCCCATGTGTCACCAATGTGGAGTTAGTAGTCATGTCAGACCTAAGTGTTCTCCACCTAAGTCACCCAGGCAGCATATATCTGCCCAGAAATCATACTCCAAGGCATCAGCAGCTGCATAAACCTATTCAAGCAAAAAAGACTTGGGTTCCCAAAAAGCTGTATTTGGAAAAACAGAAGACTGCAGAAACTAATATGGAAATTGGTCCGGACGTCAGTCAGCATTGGTCCGAACGTGCATGCATCTAATATGGAAATTGCCGATTCAACTTCAACAGTCCGGATGTCTGCCTCTCATGCTCCGGACACGCTCATAGCAGATATGGAAATTGCGTGTTGAAGTTTAGTCGTCCAGACGTTCTTCCCCCTTGGTCCGGACGCGCGAAGCCTTATATGGAAATTACTTGTAGCAGACGTGCGACCGTTCTGACGTCAGTGTCTCACCGTCCAGACGCGGCTCTTAAACAGGAAAGATTTTCAACGAAATTTTTGGAAAATCCTGTCGCACAGTTGTCCGTCCGGACGGCCCAGGTTCACTGTCCGGATGGCGTCCGTACATAATTACAGCAGTCGCCCATTCTGCACCTCAGCCTATAAATAAAGGCCCCTGGGCATTGAGAACTGCAAGAATTCGGTATTGAATTCCACAAGAGCTCAGAGAAGTTCAAGATCCCTCTAAAGCCATTACAAGTGTGCTGCGCTACAACTGAAGTCTATCTTAGAGGTCGGCTCTAAGGTAAAGGATTCCATTGAAGACCCTTTCAGGTAGGAGACCTTGTTGGGAAGCATTCGTGTTGGGTTACACGTCAGAGAGCAAGGTACGACCACTGCATCGGTACATGTGAGTGTTACTATCTTGTATCTAGCTTTGTCTTCTGAATAGTGGAATTCCTGGGTTTGGCTGCCCCGGTGTGGTTTTTCTCTTGATTGAGTTTCCACTTCGTCAACAAAAATCTGTGTCTTTTATTTTCCACTGTGCTTAATTTTTTTTGACACTTGTGCACGCACTTTATTTTTAGAAGTCAATTTCTATTTTCAAATACTATCCTTTTTATTATAAAGCATGTTTGTTGTTTATTTTTTTTAAAAAAAAAAAGGAAAAAAAAAAAAGAAAAAGAAAAAAGGGGATGGTATGAAGATGCAAAGCTTTGTTGTTCCATTATATGAGTTTTCAAATATCTTATGTATGTTTGATGTCTCAATTTCTGATGCATTTATTCATTTGGCTTTATATAACTAAGAGTTTTTCCTTGATATCTGCGAAGTTTCCCAGTGGCATCCATACTAGGTAGATGCTTTTCTCTTGCGATAAAAAATATGCACTATCCAAGGCTCCCCTAAGGTATTTTTGTCTCTCCTCTGACTTTTAACTTCTAGATTTTTTTTTTAGAGAGATTTTTTGTACTAAGATGGTCAAATTGACCAACTCGCTAGTTGAACCTAGAACCCATAAATTCTGGCATTTTTTCTAGGTTACAGCACCAAGTGATAAAAGGCATTCAAAACTGAATAAAAATGGATAAAGAAAAAGATCCACTGCGTATGCTATAAATCTGTTCTTGATCTTGTCCCTAAAGAAATAGTCAGTGACCATATCATTGCGGAAATAGATGGTCACTAAAGGACATAGTAAACGAAAAGTGCTGCAGCTTAGGAGGAGTGTATCAGATGAAGGTAACTAGGCCCTAGCATAATAAGGTTTGACTTTTGACTGATCTAACATTGATTTTCTCTCTTCTTTGAAAATTCCGGGTGATTTAAGTCATATCAGTATACTTCATACCTTATTGAGAAAGCCTTCACACACACACGCATTGCTTGAGTTAAGTTTTCTATTGAAAAATGTCCTTCTATAGGGAAATTATTGTGCTGATTAAAACTTAACTCAATTATATCTTGGGATTTTTTTTGAAATGCTAATTGAACTAAGATATCAGTGTTATATATACGCGTGCTCTAGAAATTATTTGGGAAATACTTTTCTGCTCTTTTTCCTCTCTTTTTTATTTTCAGATTTTTTGTGTTAAGCGTCCGGACGGTGTTTCGGGACGTCCAGACGGTGCTCCTGTATGTCCGGACGGTTATTCTAGTTATCCGGACGATACGGTTGATTCATTCGGACATCCATTCTTCTTGTTCTGATGAGCGTGTTTTTGCGAGCTCTACGTGGAACTACGTCCGGATGTCATTTAAGTTACGTCCGGATGGTGAATCCTGTAGGGTTAAATCACTTTCTCCCCGCGCTGCAGCCCACTTTTTCGTCTTTTTTGGTTTGTTTTTGTCGTCTTGTGCATTTTCTCTATGTTTTTTTATGCGTAACTCTCTAGTACAAGTGTCATCTTTGCAGTTTATCTCCACTCCAGGTATATTTTTATACTCTTTTACTAATTTATTTTAAGTTTTCTATGCTTAAAATAGTTTGTTTTTGGGTTTCTATGATTTTGAGTTTAATATGTATTATTGCTCAAAATTCTTTATTTGTGGGCTGAGATTTTGCATATTTGATTCTTGATATTGTTTGGGTTGTGTTTCTTGTTGTTGTAATTTCTAGGATAGTCCATTTTACAGCAGTTATAATGCCCAAATTTTTTTTTGGACTAACAAAGATTAATGCTTTCATGGATTTGTGTCTGTGATTTTTTTTTTTAAGTCCAGTCCAGAAATTATGTCTTTAGAAGACTCTCCTCCCCGTGTCAGCAAAGAACTCAAGAGTCAGTTGCTGACAGATTGCATCGCATGTGATCACGACAGGTCCTATTCGAGCGCAATCTTCTCCGCGTAGATCTAAGAGATCCAGTTCTGCTCCCCATAGCTCAGATGCTATTGGAAAACAACTGGGAGTACTTGTATAATTGTGCCTGCCCAGCATTTTCCAGACTGGTGAGGGAATTTTATGGCCACATGATCGTCATTCAGGATGATGACAGAAGACCGATCATGCAGACTATGGTTAGAGGCCAGACAATTCTGATTGACCCCCAGCTTATCAGTTCTGTGATAGGGGTCCCTGTTCTACCAGTCTCCAGAGTTCCTTTTCCTGATGAGGCTCCCAGAATTGATTTTTTACATGACTTCTTTGGGACAAGACCACAACGAGAGGACAAGTCCCACTCTTAGATCAACATCGGTGCCTTTGCTCCTATGCACCGATTCTTATCAAGGTTGTTGTAACAAACCTTTGGCCTCAAGCTCGGTGGAGTGAGCTGACAGATTTTAGTGATGCATACTCCTTTTTTCTTGTGCAAGCACATATTGCACACTATGCTCGAGGTTAGCGATGAGAAGAACACTAGTCTGTGTTTTGGGTGTTTGATCACTAAAATCTGTCTTCAGATCATGACAGATATTTCAAACTCTAAGCCCCACTCACGGATTCCAGATCCCCTTGGTATACAGACTCTCATGAAGTCTAATGCACAGTTGCGGCACAAGGCTCAAGGCGGTGTTCCTCAACCTCCATCAGATCCCCCACCAACAGCATCATCATCATCCCAGGCTATGCCCCCTACTTTCGACATAGAGGCTGCATTTTCTTAGCTGATGTCATCCATGGGAGCTCTCTAGCGTGAAGTTAATTCTATTGGAGAGCGTGTTGAACAATGTCAGATTGACATCAAAGAGTACCTACAGTACCATCACCCCAAACCTGATGAGGACTGATTTTTTTTTCTTTTTTGTTCTTTTCGTTGTTTGCTTGTATGTAATCATCTTTAAATTTGTTCTGACATTTTGCTGTAATTATTAAAACACTTATGGTTTTAATTAATACTCTATTTACCCTTTGTCATTGTGTGACAAAAAGGGGGAGTATTTTTTGGACCTGGAATGTGTTTCCAAACCGGTCAAGTGTTTTTGTCCCAGAATGGCCAAAGGGGGAGTTTGTTAGTATTTTATATTGGCTACATTCTGGATAAACAAAAACACTTTATGTAATGGTTGCATTTTCACTGGATGGTCGGTTTTCAATTCAGAATCTTCAGGTATTCAAACAATGTATCTGATCACAAGCTTCTAAAAAGATGTCTATGAAGAGTCCTTGCAAAATCCAAGACAAAACAGCCGGTTCCTGTGCAACCATCTGGACGCCCCTTAGTGTCCAGCAGATAACGATAAAGACGTCCGAATGTCAGAGCAACACCGTCTGGACGCTAGGTCAATCAGTATTCAACAAGGAGTTAGATTTCAGAAGTCGACATTGTTTGGGAAGTCTCTGCAAGCCGTCCGGACAACGTGGCAACATGTTCGGACGATGTCCAGTAGTTCAAAATATTCTAGAGTTTCATTCGAACGCGGAAATGATTTTAGCGAAGACCATCTGGTCGCTCGGTCAAGCTATCCGGACGTGACCCTGATAAAGATAGAATTGTGCTGTTTCTGAAAGGATATAGCAAAAAACCGTCCGGACCAGGCTAACTTCCGTCTAGACGCTCGCTAGCCAAAGCCTGAATCTCAGCAGTTTTAGGTCTCCTGTAAGCCTATAAATAGAGGGCCCTAGGCTTGTGTTTTGTACAGAATTCGATAGCGAATTCCATAGTGCTTTGAGAAGGTGTTTAGGGAGAATCGAAGATCTGCTAGCTCTCAAGCAGTTGTCAGTGTGTGCTCAATTGGTCGTGTGAAATCTATCTTAGGGGTCGGCCCTAGGGTAAAGGAATCCATCAAAAACCTTTTCAGGTGGAAGATCTGGTTGGGAAGCGTTCACAATGGGCTTCGTGTCAGAGTTAAAGGTATGACTATTGCATAGGGTTATGTGAGTACGAGTGTCTTGTAACTAGCTTTGTTTTTGGATAGTGGATTTCCTAGGTTTGGCTGCCCTGGAGTGGTTTTTTCTCTTCATAGAGTTTCCACTTCATAACAAATACCTTGTCTTATTTAAATTCCGCATTTCAGATATTTGTTTGCACACAAACACACACACTTGATTTAAATTAGAAGTCAATAATTATTTTCATGGTTGAATTCATGGATCTAATGAACTAGGTATTCCATGAGTACTTGAATTCTTTTGTGGAAGTGTTCATCAACAGCATATTGGTTTACTCAACTAATTATGCCGAACATGAAGAACACTTGAAGACGATATTGAATATGTTCAGGGAATGGAAGTTGTTTGCCAAACTCAAGAAATGTGAGTTTTGGTTGGAAGAAGTGTCATTCTTGGGTCATGCAGTGAACAATAATGGGCTTGCAGTTGATCTAGCAGAGGTAAAGGCTGTTGTTGAGTGGGAACGACCGACGAATGTTCAAGAGATCCATAACTTCTTGGGTCTAGCTGGTTATTACTAGAGATTCATTGAGAGATTCACCGCATTGTCATGGCCACTAACCACCCTTACAAGGAAGAATGCCCAATATGAATGGAGTGAGGAATGTGAAGCTAGTTTCAAAGAGCTAAAGTGAAGACTTGTGACTACACCTTTGCTTACACTACCCATGGAGTCTGTTGGGTACGTGGTATATATAGATGCATCATGCAAAAGGGTTGGGATGCATGCTCATGCATTAAGGCAAGGTTGTGGCCTATGCCTCAAGACAACTGAAGGGTCATGAGAAGAACTATTTGATAAGTGTTGAATATTTACATTCAAAGCCTCTTAATTCACATTTGTTAACCTTAGTTTGTGTTGTAAATATAATGTTTTGTTATGTTTTAGTCTTTTATCTTATTTTTAGGTCCTAATTGAAAACAAGAACAAGATCATTGAAATAGGCCTAAAATGTATGAAGGAATGACGAAGATCAATGAAAGAAGTTAGCACCAGCTTTGGTCGATCGATCAACCAAAATGGTCAACCGATCGATCGTGCCTTCCAGAATCGTCAAATATTTTCAATCTTCAGTGCGATGGAAATCAAAACTTAGGATGTGCGGCTGAAATCAGATGTCGACATTATTTTTCTGTGTGGTAGAGAGCGATTGACAAGTTGTGCAGCTTAAATCTCCTCCCCTTTGATATTTTGTAAATCCTTCTTCTATAAATATAGAAGGCAACCAAGAGAGAGAGAGAGGGATGCCTTTTCTTGGTTTTGTTTTCCAGAGGCATCCTTTGTAGCTTTAGTTTTCAATTTTTCCAGTGGCCTTCTTTTCTTTAATACAACGTTCACTTTACTTTTTCCAAAGCCTTCTTTTCATTAATTCTCTAATAGCTTTTAATTTTATTTCTTGAATCTCTTTAGCTTATTTCTTTAATAGTTTTAGTTTGGGATAAATATATTTTAGCCCCCCAAACTACCACCCTTTCTCCGGATGGCCCCCCAAACTACCACTTTCTAATTTTTTGACCCCATCCGTTCATTTATGCCGTCAATTCTAAACAGAAATCTGAAAATACCCCTCATACACTTTGAAATTCCCACGGTTAGGGGAGGGGTATTTTCGGGTTTTTGGCCAATTTCTGTTAGAATTGACGGCATAAATAGACGGATGGGGCCAAAAAATCAGAAAGTGGTAGTTTGGGGGGCCATAATCTAAGCATTGGTAGTTTGGGGAGCCATCCAGAGAAAGGGTGGTAGTTTGGGGGGCTAAAATATATTTAACCCTTTTAGTTTTATTTTCAAGAAAAATTAGCATTTGATTTATTTCATTTTTAAGTCTATTTCCATATTACCTGTAGCTTTCAACTTTTCTAAAAGACATTGGCTTCTCTTCTTCTATAAGAAATTTCCAATTTCAATCATGAGTAACTAAATTTTCATAGAGTTTTGATAAAATCCTTTCCATGTACCATGGCTTGATTAAGTTTCTCTTAGGATTTTCTAAATATGTATAATGATTACATAGCCTAGAGGATTGCAAAACTTTTTGTCAATTAATCTTCAATTTTATATTTATTCATGAACAAAAAGTTTATCTTGTCTATGAGATATTCCTTTTAGCTTGAATAAAATCAAACCTTTCATTTTTCTATGATTAAGGGAACGATGGTTATGCAATGATGCTTTTTGACATAAGTTTAAGTGAATTTGATGAGCCATGCTAAGGAACACGAATCACTCCACATCTTTGTAGTTTAATTGTATTTCATTGTAGTGTAATTTAAATGCATTTTCATTGTAGTTTTAGTGGATGATTCGTGTGAAACTAAGATGTCTCATGCTTATTTTTTGAAATATGTATGCTTATTAGAGAGGTTTTATACGGCATGACAGGGTCACGAATCATTTCACAAATAGATGTTAGGTGAACGAATAGTGCGTAAAATGCCTTATCATTATTTCCTAACCAAATTATTTTCATGTTGTAACGACCCGCTTTTTACAAAAGGCATAAGTAATATTTGGATAATTACGTGTCATTACTACTTCAAAGACGATAAATTTCGTAGCGGAAAAATACGAATATCTTTTTTTTTTTTTTTCTTTTCAAACATCAGGGACAATTCCCTTACAATACATTCAGAGCTTTAACTGAAATTCCTCTAGATATACATTAAAAATCCTTTAATGTCCTTTACACTATTTACAAAGAAACATGTGTCACATATGACACGAAAGCATACATGGAAACTTAATAAATACAAGTAAATTCCTAAACATGTTACATACAAAATAGTATAAATATTTATAAGTATAAAGCACTAAAATCCTAACTACATAGCTTTAGATCTCTTAAGCTAGCAGTTAATCCAATTCATAATCTTCAGAACCTGCGCAAACATCTATGAGACGGTGGTTATTACCACAACCCCATAGTTCCATAAGTGAGCTAACTGCCATTCAACAATATCATGGATTATGCGTTATTTAAGGACAAAGATAACATGATGATGAGATGACAGTTTTCTATGCAAAGTTTTAAACAGTTGAATATACTCATCACACTCCACTCGTTTGAAGCCATTTACTCGGTTAGCAACTATCTCGGTGACGTTCCTCCTACATTTTATTAGCTTATTTTCGCACTAGCAGAGTACGTTCCACGTCACTCTCCTAGCACTTTGAGAGACGTTCCAATCAATATGAATTATTAGGGTTTTTGATTCAGGCATTATTCCCATCCTGAACCTTTGGGAGACGTTACTCCCAATATCTATAGGTTGATTATTCACAGTATGCAATAATCATTCACACACATCCAATTAAAATAAAACATAAATATAACACTGTTAAAATCCAGTACTACCCTCAATAAGTAATTTATACTTACAGCCCTTTTGTGCATTCTCAGTTCATCATCTGCAACAAATATATATATATATGTGCATAGAAGGTTAATATCATTGCTTTTTATAAATCCATGCCTAAACATGAACCTTAAACACACATAAATGCATTTTCCACAAATCACCTAACTTATCAAAATCTCGAACTCAATTTCTAAAGCATAGATAAATTAGCTAACAAGAAACCTATGCATATTTCTAGCAACCAGGTAAACATTATATATTAGTTATCAACAACCAAAATTGAGGAATAACTTCCAATTCCTAAGCTATCTCAATCGGGTGATGGAGAACATGGTTAACACACATCACAGCAACAGGGATGATGACACAAAAATAGGGAATTACATATCAAACCTACACGGTTTTATTCATGTATTACTAACTTTAAAATTAATCATAAAACCATCAATAATTAAACATAGCCTAAAACTATTACATAACAACAACTAAATCAGAATACATTTAAAACATAGAGCTTGATCCATAACTTTAGTATATCTATTGTTAACATACATACCCAAATCCTAAAACATAGACCCATCAGCCAAAACAGAGAATCGCAAGTCATTCTAAGACATATTAAACTGAAAGACTAAACTCCAAAATCACATGGATTCAGCCAAATAGAAAAATACCCACAGCCAGTTAACATGCCCACTAAACAAAAACAATCCATCAACCCACGAATCATCAAAACTGGTCAACAAGAAAAACACCACAATACATAACCAACATCAACCCAATATACATAGGCAGAACCACCATCACTCATAGCACACATACATGGCCGGAACACCCATGGCCGAACAAGGCACCACCAAAACTCACTGCCAATTTCCAGAAATCACAACCAGAAAATCATCCACAATTTAACCAAACTAAATCAACAATAATCTAAGTGGAATCACAAGAATTTACAACTCCAAAAATCACCACATAATAAAGCATGGTTTAGCCAAAATACCCAAACACTCTCACACACCCATTCGGTCAACAGGGGAAAACCATACCCAAAATCAACGACAATCGAGATACATAATCAGAACAAGGACACCACAACCGGAAATCATCAATCCATAACACTCTAAAATTATCAAAAAGAACAAAGCAAATATATATCAAAATTACCTATTTGGGAATTTCTGTTGAAGCTATAGAACCCATCAGAAATTCCTCTGCTATAATCGGAAATCACACTCCAAATCACTGAATTGTTGATCTTTTGGTAGTTGGTTATTTTTTGTATGTGTCCTAGAATTGTTGATCTTTTGGTTATTTTCAGCTTAAAATTTTGGATAGCTTGAAGGGTAATCCAACCTAATATGACATATGAGTTATAGTTTGGTAAATTTGCACCTAAATTCTTAATAAAAATAGATAATTACATTACACATTTCATTGTCCAAATAACATTGTCCAAAAAACCCTGCAGTTTTTACCATGCAACTGTTACGTGCCTAATTACTCAAACACATAACGAATAGATAAGGGTAGTGATAAGTCTTGAATTATTCGATTCAAGACCCCTTAATTTACATTTTGTTAGACCTAGTTTGTATTGTATATATAACGTTTTGTTGTAGTTTTGTGTTTTGTCTTATTTTCAGGTCTTAGTTGAAATCTAGTTCAAAACACTTGAATTAGACTTGAAAATACATCAAGGGCAATTTGGTCATTTCCAGAGTTCAAGGCTGATCCTGAAAAGATGAAAAATTGACCAAGGCAAATCGATAGATCGATTATTTATGTAGTCGCGAGGTCGATCGATCGAACCTGGATATTTTCCGAGAAAATCTTAGGATGTCGACATGCTTTGTGTGGATGAAATTAATCCAATTTGGACGGTTCACAGAGGATGTTGACACTATTTTGTGCGGCCAAAAATTGATCTTTGATGTCCCCCTTGTAAATTAAATCTCTATATATATGAGATTAGGGTTTTAGGTTAGTTTATGCATCTTTTGAGATTTTCGGATTTGCTCAAGTGTATCACTTAATTTTTAGTGTTTTTCATTTCCTTTGATGCACGTTTTCTGGGCTTAGTTCCAGAGAACAACTTTCTTTGTTAAATTTCAAGTTCTTAGTTAGTTGCTTTTCTTTTTATTTCTCTTTGTGTAATCCGAATTTTATGATTTTAATATAGTTGTTTTTAGTTCATTTTAATATTGTTTCCTTTACTGTTTTCCTTAGATTTCATGTGTAATTTAGTTTATTTCATGTCTAGCTAAATTAGTTCTAAGGGTTTGATCAAAATCCTCTCCAAAAACCATGAAGTGTTCTTGAGGTTCTTAGGATTTTCTAGATGTGTTTGATGATTGTGAAGGGCTAGAGGATCTCAAAACCTATGCTAAAAGGTTTTCTTTTCAAGATTCCAATCTATTTATTCATGAAAAAGAGTCAAACTTGTCTATGAGTTTTCTTATATTTCTTGAGTAAAATCAACGTTCTTGAAAGAGAACGATGTCTTTTGCAATGGTTCTTTTTGACATGATATGTGTTTACTTATTAGAATTACCATATAGGGTAAGCTAGGGAGCACCGGTCATTTCATACCTTTGGTAGTGTAGAATGTCTTTCCATTGTAGTTTAATCTTTACATGGAATAGACCGGTGTGAAACTAAGATACCTTAACATTGTGGCCTAAAAAGGGTATTCATGTGTTGTGTATGCTTATTAGGATGTGTTATAGAGTAGTAAGCTATGGAGCATTAGTCACTACACACCTTTGGTAGAGTGAATGTTTTTTCAATTATAGTTTAATCATTACGTGGAGTTGATTAATGTGAAACTAGGTGCTCCGTAATGGTTGATGCCCATTACGCGCTCATATCATGCATGTTAGGAAGATCAATATAGACTTTAAGTATTTCATTGGTTGAGGAGTGGATAAGATCAATACCCTAAGTTTCTTTTAAGTTTGTTTAATTTTCCGTCTCTATTACCTTACTTGTTGTAGCTTCAATTCTACAACCTTTACTTTTGTTTTCTTTTTCAAAGTTAAGTTAAGTTAAATACGCTCTTTAAGTATCCCGTTATGCAAAACAACTCCAATCTCTGTGGTTCGATAACCCTTACTATAGTACAATTGATTTGTACTATTACGAAGTGGTTCAATATAGAAATTTAAAATCCACGTAGCCGGTTAGTCGGCTACCAGGTAGTTCGAGGAACCCTAATACCTCCCATATCAACTCAAGAGCTGAATATTAATAATCTTTGCTTACCTTTATTTATCAATCCAATAGGTTTATATATAATTACAAAGAAATGCGATAAACATAAACTACTCACATATGGATAGAGATATATCCTATGACTATCCTATCACTAACAACTATTAATAAAGACAATACTTAACTATTTAGGGATAACATATTATCCCTTTACCCCTACTTACAGATAGACTCTACTAGATAAATAATAACTAAATAATAAAGATACATAATAACCAAATAACAAAGACACATGACTACTTGTGAACTCTGTTATTCTCATCCTTTATCTCATCTGGTACGTAACAGCAACCTTACCTCTAAACACATAATTACATTGTCCAAAAAATCTTGCAGTTTTTATCATGCAACCCTACCTCCAAACACATAATTACATTGCACATTTCATTGTCCGAAATAAAACATTACACCAAAAAAAGAAAAATAAATAGAGCTAATCAATGCTTCCACTTTGGCCTTTTCTTCTTCATCTTTGAGTCCATGATCTGTATCCCTTTCTCAATTAAATGCACCATTCTTTTACCGTTCCCTTTCTCCTTGGCAACCGTTGACGATTTCATAGCTAGGGTTGCTAGGTTTTTACCATACACTTTCCCTCCGCATCCATCTGTTGTTCTTTCGGTAAGGTCAATCCAAACTGGTGGTTTGGGATATATTGGAACTTTCAGTCTGCCTGACATCCTCCTGGGTGGTGGAGGTGATCTTGGTGCAGGTGCAGGAGGTTGCCTATTCTAGCTTGGCAATATTAATTCCATAATATTTCTCTGCCATCGGTTTAGTGTCAGTTGGAATGATAAATACTAAAAAGACTACTACATGTGAAGTTATAAAAAAAAAAAAAAAAGTAAAGTTCTTTCGGTAAATACCACATCTCCTTGCACAGATGTAGAAGGTGGTTCAGTGGATTGCTGTGTCAAATCCATTGCATTTCCCTGCCATAGGTTTCGTGCCAGTTAGAATGTTAAATACTCAAATGTACAGCTACATGTTAATTTATAAGAACACTGAGACAAAGTAAAGTAGCAAACAAATACCACATCTCTTTGCACAGATGTAGAAGGTGGTGCAGTGGGTTGCTGTGTATTCCTACTACAACCAGGTGTTGAAACACCTGTACTTACAATTTTCCTTGCACTTGTCTAATAAACATAAACAAATAGGATTAATCAATATGATGCAAGCATGCAATATATTACTCAAAAGTGTGACTGTATGCTTACTCTTTTATTATGTGGCTGTGCACCTCCCCTTCTTATGTTCTTCGCTGGATTTGTGCCCACCCTAATACTACTGCTGCATCCTTCACTCTATGTCTGAACCCCACCATGATAAAGAAAAAAAATGCCAAAGGTAAGCAATCCAAAGCATGTAAGCATTAACAACAACAGTAAAACGATTGGGTAGTAAACTCACACTGGCTGAGGGTGGAGTAGGCAACTCAACCTCTGTCGCGGGCTGCCTATAATTTGATGCCAACTACTTCTTCCTTGGACAAGTCCTGCTATTGTGGCCTAACATTTTGCAATAACCACATTTATCCCTCAATCCAAACTTCCTCATCCTATGAGGATTCTTGGGATCTCTTGACTTATCAGGAGCTCTTGTCCTAGCCTTTCGAGGTCTGCCTGGGGTCACTCGTAATCTAGGCGGTTCCAAAACACTGTGGTGGGTCCGAATCCACTAATCCTCACTAGGAATTGGATATATAATGGGAGCATACGCCTTCTTGTACATCTCAATGCTATAGAAGTGATCCACAAAATCCTCCGGTTTGTGTCCATGGAAGGTAATTACAAAATGTGCATGAGCACATGGGATCCCAGTCATCTCCCACTTCCTGCACTCACATGTCCTTTTCCTTAAATCCACAACATACGTTCTATGTCTCTGCTCTACTTCAAAGAGGTCATCACCAGCATAACGGGAAAGACAGTTTGTTGCCTCTTCCCCAACTGCCTCAAGCTTGTCAACAATTCTAGGGCACAACTTACCCTTCAAAGTTTTAATGCCATCTCTTTTTACTTGGTACCTTATTTGAAGTTGCTTCCTAATCATCTCCAACATTGTCAAAATCGGCTTGTCACGAGCCTTGAGGATATATGAGTTGAAACACTCAGAGATGTTGTTGACAAGAAGGTAGCACTTTGGATAGTCACTGAACCATGATCTTGACCATCCACTGGGGTCAATCTTCTCTAGATACTCGAAGGCCGCAGGATTCAACTTCTTAATCTCTTCCATGTGATGTCTGAACTCAATATCAGTGTAAGACGATGTTGTAGCCCACAATAATTCCTTCAGTGCCACCCCCCTAAATCCTTTATCACGAAAATTGGCATATAGATGCCTTACACATATCCGATGGTCTGTCATACGTATAACAGCATCAAAGCTTGGAATAAGACCCTACATCATTCCAATGTAAAATTATGTATAATTCAAAAAAAAAAAAAAAAAAGTTATGTAAGTAATAAAGCTAACCTTCTGCCGATCAGAAATGAAAGTAGGCCTAACGTGCCTTGCATTGGACCCAAGGTCTGAAACTAGGCACTCCAAGAACCAAGTCCAGCTCTCTTTTATCTCAGCTTCCACAACGGCAATTGCAATAGGGTACATGTTGTTGTTGGCATCTTTGCCAACTGCAGCTAGTAGTGTTCCCTTGAAAGGACCCTTCAGAAAGCACCCATCTAGGCCAATAAGAGGCCTACAACCCTCCAGGAACCCTTGCTTCATGGCTACAAGGGACATATAAAGTCTTTGGAACATAGGTTCTAAGTCAGGGTAGGTCTCTCAACCTTTATCATAACACAGCTGCCCTTGTTTGTTTGCCTCAGAGTTTCTTAGTAATCCAACAACCTGTCGTATTATTCACCCAGATTACCAAAAATCTGCTTTCCTGCCCTTCTTCGACCCCTATACATTTGGGTCCTGGTCACTTCTACGTTCCATCTTCTCTTCACTTCATCTTGTATCACCTCAAGTGGCATGTCTGGTTGAATCTTAAACTTGTCAAACAACTTATCTAATATCCACCTAGAGTTCACAATTGAACTCTTGTATACACGAGTACAAGAGTGTTTAGGTCTTAAGGACCTTACTTCAAAGGACTGCTCATCACTCATCTGTCTACCATAGACTCTGTAGTCACAAGAAGGATCTCTACAAACTGCAACACATCTGGCTCTTTTATTTTTTACAAACTGAATGTCTTTGCCCCTTTGTACATTGTACTGCTTAACAGCTTCTCTGAACAACTGTAAACTAGAAAATTTCATCTTTAGCTTTAGGCTTGGATTGACAAGGTCCATCTCATGGAACTTCGAACCAAGATTAGTGAAATCTCACCAAAATCATCATCACTAATAGGTGGTGACAATAGGATGTCACTTCTACCCATTTCAGAATCATTGTGGTTACCTCAACATCTTCAAATGACTGCATGACGTGGTCAGATGTAGATGGCCCACTTCTACCCTGAGACATAGATGGCCCACTCCTACCCTCAACTCCAGAACCCTCAAACCCATCCCCATCCCCATCCCCATCCCCATCCTCATTCCCATTCCCATTCTCCCTATCACCCTCCACACACTCATAGGTTGAGGGGCTAGCCCTATTCACATCATAATTAACTTCAAAAACATCTTATTCATCTTTAATTTTATCATCCCACAATGGATTATTAAGAGCAACCCTACCTCGAACATCTTCCTCTTCATCATCTTCCCCACCTTCCCCATCCCCATCCCCATCCCCATCATCTTGGAAAGAAACAATATATAGTTCAACAACATTGTTCTCCATATGTATTGATGACATATAATGCACATCATAATCCGAGGACACTAGATGCAAAACCACAACTAGATCTTTATTGGGGTCTCTAAAATAAACTAAGTCACCCGGATTGTACCCATATTGTTCCACAATAGACTCGAGCATAGAAAAAGTAATACTATTTGGATCAACACTTTCAGGATGAATAACCATTTCACCTCCCGAATAGATGACTCCATATGCTCTGTCGAACCTACCCCCATAATTTATCTCAAACACCAATTTCATCCTACACATGCAAAAATATCACATTATCAATTGGACTAAGGGACCACTACTATACAATTTTAATTTTACATTACATTACATTTACAACATAATTCATCCAGGGAAAAATAAGCTATGAACCCACTGCCCTCAATATGCCCCCAGGGAATTAATATGTTATGCACCAAGAGAGAACATGGGACCACTATGTTATGCAACCAACTAGAAATGGTAAAAGATTGAGGGTGCCTTAGTGTGAGGGGTTTTTATCTTCAAAGCATATGCTTTGGATGCTTGGACTACATCATTGGTTAGTTTTAGAATGTTTTGAATGTTTTGAGTTATTTCTTCCTTGGTTAGTTTATGATTGGACTGACTTTAACCTACTAGAATGTTTTATAAATTATTCATCCTTTTTTTTTTTTGGCTTGTGTGTGCTGTGATTTATTTATTTGTGAAAAGGTGAAGGACTTATTTGATAAAAAATTTATTGAAGTGGGGGAAAGTGACTGAGTTGTCTATTTATCTTCGTGCATATAGGTATGTCTGCCGTGTACATATGGCATCCTATACAAAAGTAATTCTATTCTGTAGAAGGTTCGGGTAGGCTTGTATCCTTAACATGGCTGGCATCTTTAGATGGCCTTTGAATTGATTTTACTTTGACTCGAATCTATTAGGAACAGCCATGTGGTTATGTACCCTAAGCATTTTTTACCACTAGTGATAGGTCTTGAATGTTACACATTCAAGCCCCTTAATTTGTTATTGTTAAATCCTTAACCTCATTGTAATTTAACATTTTATCTTGTTTTAGTGTTTATCTTATTTTTAGGTCCTAAAGAAAAATACACACAAATGCATCAAGGAAAACCGAACATTAAATTGAAGAAGAAGTCAGCACTGAATTGAAGAAAATAATTGAGTGCGCAACTCAAACCAAATCATGATGTGGCTGGAGCTTTAGATGATGTGCTGGACGTTGGAAATTGAAGTCATCATGCATTGTGTTTTGCTGGAAATTCAGCATGAGGTGGTGCAGGATTTTGTTGAAAGCATGAGGTGGTGCAGGTTTTTGTTGAAGGCAAGACGCGTGGGCCCTTTTTCCTTAGTTGGGCAGCATGTGGACAGCATGGGGAACCAAGAGAAGGCCAGCAGCAACTCCAAAGCTTCTGGACAGCAGCATTGTACGCAGCACCCATCAATTCAAAAGCTGGAAATCACATTCACACTTTTCACTGTTGTCCCCCCATGACGTCTAGCACCAAATTTGGATGATTTATTTCATTCAAAAACGAGCAGCACAGTGCGGTAGAGAAGAGAATTGAAAGCACCATTTTTTTTTTAGATCCAGATTTTGTTCGTGGACAGCAAACTCGTGGATGGGGAATTGTTCTTCCACTCCAAATTTTCAAAGGATCTTCATGCGTGGCTAAAGCTCTCCCTAGGGTTTTGATAAACTCTATCCAAGTATCAATGGCTTAATTATATTTTTCTTTGGGGATATTTATTTTGGGCATTGATGATTGTGTAACTATGAGAATTACAATTTCGTAAATGGTTTTAATGTTAAATGCAATCATAATGAAATGTTTATCTTGTCTATGAGAAAGCATTTTATTTTTCTCATTCTGATGTGTTCATGATACACTTTCTGTGCTTTGGGTATTTTAAGTGTCTGCAAAGCATACATAAAGTCCACTGTATTTTCGATTTGAGCTATGTCATTAAAGCACAATTAAAATAAGCAAATAAATAAACAAACCCTCAACTCAAATCAGTGTCAACTGAAACCCCCAAATTCCCGAAATCCTAAATTCTCCACAGTTGTAATGCTTTTATCCCAAATCCCAAACAACCCCAAAACCCTAGAAATTAGGAAACAAAACACCAATCACAATTAAACTATGCAAACAAAAGAAACAAACCCTCAACTCAAATCAGTATCAACCGATGCCCCCAAATTCCCGACAGTTGTATTGCTTTTATCCAAAATCCCCAACAACCCTAGAAATTAGTAAACAAATCCCATACAACCGAAACCCCCAAAAACTCGACAGTTACTATGCACACACCCACTATTCAAAACCCAAATGCTGATAAACCCTAAACTATATAGAAAGCACAAAAAGGAATGAAAAAGACACTCACCTGCATTTTCGATTTGGTTGAGAGAATATTGGTGTCGAGTGGGAATCGAAATTGGGAAATTGATGTCGCATTCTTCCTCGCCTTCTTCCTTTTGAGTGCAAAGTGAAGTCAAGTGGGGAACAAAGTTTGAAAGGGAGGTTTTGGATGGGCACGAGACAATGATATGTGGGTTAGATGATGTCGGGGTAATTTGGGGATGTAAACCATGTTAAACGTGACCGTGCGCTGCACGTGACACGATTTCCGTCTAAAATGATGGGCATGTGGACGGAAGGTCCACGGTGGCACACGGATACAACTTGAAGGGGGGTCATCTACCAAAAAGTAAACATTGGGCGTCAAATTGCCAATGGGTGGATACATCAAGGGGGTAAAGTGTACTTTCCCCTTATTATATCAATAATATGATAACACCATATATATATATATATATATATATATTTATATATCAAATATATATTATATTACACACAGTAAATATTACATAATAATATTATTCATCAATATTATCATATCAATTAATCCATTGATTAATTCAGTCGGTCTGTTAAATAATCCTGTAATATTATTAGAGTCTAATAATATTATTCTTTATTTATAAAATTACAGTTTATAAATAATAAGACTAAGGAATATTAATTTTCATAAATATTCATGTGTTCCTTATTATTTATCGGGAATTAAAATATCGTGTTTTCAATAGTATTAAGCCGCTCGAGTGTCGAGTCTTGTAGATCGAACGCCAATTCTAGACTGGTCTATTTTACTCAGTCTTAAATTCTAATTTAAGACATTTTATATAATTACTTAAAATCTGGGGCACTACGCATGTTCAGGTCGTCGTATGGTTGACAACCATTACGCACTCATATTATCCATAAATGAAAATCCATGTGAGACACATTCAGCCACCATTGGTATGCGGTTTGTGTGAAATCAAATCTCTATATTTTCCATTATCTCCATTTTAATTACCTTTAGTTTATGTTGTTTTAGTTTTAAAATTTAAAATAAAAAACAATATCTTTTCTAAGTTGAATTGGATAAAATATTGAATATTTCATAAAGCAAAACTGAAAAATAAAGAGACTTCTAATTTAACCGTGTGTGTGTGAACAAGGTGTAGTAAAATATCTAAATGCATAATTTAAATGAGACAGATATTTTGTTAACGAAGTGAAAACTCAATTAAGAGAAAATTTACTCCGGGGCAACCAAACCCAGGAATTTCACTATTCAAAAGACAAGCTAGTAACAAGACAGTAACACTCACATACCCATATGCAGCAATCGTATATTGCACTCTGACACATAACCCAACGTGAATGCCTCCCAACCAAGTCACCTACTTGAAGGGGTCTTCAATGGATTCATTTACCTTAGGTCTCCTCGCTAAGATAGACTTCAACAAGAGCAAGTCACACACTGGACAACCCTTAGAGAGCTAGCAGATCTTTACAATTTCTACCTAAACATCTCTCTCTCTCTCTAAGAACAGGAGAATTCAATACTGAATTCATAATGTTTACATGCCTAGAGGCCTTTCTTTACAGGCTCAAGAAAACCTAAGTCGAGTCTAAAACGAACTTCTCTAATCAGCGTCTGGAAGGAAGCTGAGTGCGTCCGAACTGAGAACTGTAACTGTCTTTCCATAACGCGCTTCACCCTCTCCATATTAAGGCTGCGTCCGGAAGGTATTGCCCTAAAATAACAAACTCCCTCTTTGTCTACAAGTAATTTCCTTATCAAGGACTGCATCCAGACGGTGTTACCCTAGAGTCCGGACGGATGTAGGTTGTATGCACGTAATTTCCTTATCAAGGATCTCGTTCGGACGGTGTTGCCTTGTCGTCCAGATGGATGTAAGCTGTCTTCCCAATCCATGTCTCTAGAAGAAAACTGGAATCTTCTCGAACTCTGAAGAGCGTCTGTTGCCATGACGTTTGGACGGATGCACACAGGAACTGTTCAGAAGCTTCTCGACATTAATGGGCGTCCAAATACATCATTTGGCCGTCTGGACGGAAACAAAGGATCCGACTTCTCTGAGTTGGAATCTGCACAGAATCTTCCTGGAACTTCTGAAATAGCCTTCTTAAAGCTTATGACACTGCAACTTATCATAATAAGGCTTTTTCCGTATTAGAGAAATAAACTCTAAATACTTTGAAGATTTTGAAATATACAGCATCCTTGTTTACAACAGCAACATTACACGCTAGTGATTCTGTCAATAGAATGAAGCCAACAAAACTAACAAACTCCCTCTTTGGCCATTCTGGGACAAAAATCACTTGACCAGTTTAAAAATACAATCCCTATCAAAATAAAAATGCTGCCCATTTTTGTCTCAAAAAAAGGGTAAACAGAGTATAGAAAAACCACAGCTATAAAATACTCCCCCTTGATGTCTGAAGAGGACAAGGGTAAACAGAGTACATAAAATCCGAAGACAAAAATTTCTAAAATCTAAAAATAATAGGGATAATAAAGAAGTGTCTGCAAGTAGCCCGAATAATCAAAAGTTTGTAAAACAACTGATAGAGAGAGGAACCAAAATCCTCCAAGTACCAAATCTTGCTGATCCACTGAAATCAAGTGATGGAGAGAGATCCGTACATTAAGCTGGATTTGTGCTACTTCGGCTTCTAGCTCTTGAAGCCGGGTACTATAGATTGAAGATCTTCAGACGCTTGAAATCCTCTAGTCAACTGGTCTGCAAGACGATGAAGATTCACCACAAAACCTCTAACTGGTGCAGATATGGAGGAAGATGCTACAAAAGGCTCTACATGAGCTGGGAGAATAAGCTCATCTAAATCATGAGACCTTTGGAAATTGAATATATGGCTTCAACAACAGTCTATTTTCTGAAGGATCCATTTGTCGGATGTTGTGCTGGAAGCTGTTGGTTGACATATACCTAAAAAGATTTAAGCAGAAATATTTCCAAAAATACCACGACCAAGAAAGATTAGATCCTGTTATTTTCAAAAACAATGTGGTATTATGACGGTTGTCAATTGTATGCACAAATTACATAAGCAAATATAGCAAACCAAAACTCCCAGATATATCAATATAAATCCCACACACAAACAGAATAGGATTTTCATGCATAATATCTTAAGAAAATATTCCAATTAACAAATATTTCTAAAAATTAATATGACTTCTAATTTATCAAGTGTGTGCAACAGTGTGCAACAAAATATCACAATGCGGAAAATACAGAGACAGCATTTTGTGGACGAAGTGGAAACTCAATTAAGAGAAAAACCACTTCGGGGCAGCCAAACCTAGGATATCCACTATTCAGAAGACAAAGCTAGTACGTAGACAGTAACACTCACATACCCGATGCAGTGATCGTATCTAGCACTCTGACGTATAACCCAAAACGAACGCCTCCCAACCAAGTCACCTACTTGAAGGTGTTTTCAATGGAATTCTTTATCTTAGAGCCAAACCCTAAGATAGACTTCAGTTCAGCACAGCAACAGCACTTGGCAACGGCTTGAGAGTGAGCGTATCAGCACAATAACTTCTAAAATAAACTCTCTAAGCACTACCGAATTCTTACAAAAAACATGCCTAGGGGCCTCTATTTATAAGTTATAGGAATCCATATTCGCGTCTGACTTGAATTTCCTAGGCGGTGTCCGGACGGTACCTGAGGGCATCCAGACGGATAACTGTGCGATCGGCTTTCCAAATTCGCTTAAAATTCTTTCCTGAATAAAGCCCCATTCGGACGGTGTTGCCCCAGCGTCCGGATGGTTGCACTTTAGCTGCATGCAATTTTCATATCAAGGATTTAAGCGTCCGGAACATGAAGTATGACATCCGAACGGTTGAACTGATGCACGCAATTTCCATATATAAGGCTTAAGCGTCCGGACCATGAAGTCTGACGTCCGGACGGTTGAACTTGTATGCACGACTTGCCTTATCAAGGATAGCGTCTAGACGGGAACACACATCGTCCAAACGGTTGCAACTGTCTTCCCATATCTATGTTTTGGAACGAAGTCCTTTTCCTTGTCGAACACTGAGAGGCACCAGGCCGTGTTGCTGAGACGTCTAGACGGATGCAACTAGGAATAGTTCGAAGGTTCTTGACATAGAGGAAAGTCCAGACGGAAAGTTCTCGTCGTCCAAACGGATGATGCTTGGACAATTGAGCGTCAGGACGAATACAAGGGATCTGATTTCTCTGACTTGGAATCTGTACAGAATCTTCTAGAAGTATAACTTTGAATAAGAAGACTTTGAAAATAACTAAATCCCTATTTAAAAGCATCATTACATGGAAGTGATTTTGTCTAACAGAATGTAGCCAATTACAAACCAACAATTTCAATATTCTAAAAAGCACAAAAAATTAAAAACAGAGAAAGACACAGAGAATATCATGGAATGAGAAGAGATGTGTAGAGAATGCCAAAATCTCGGGAGAAATCCGCAAGAGAAACACACAATCATGACAAAAATAAGAAGAAAAAAATGCAGTACTGTGTAAATGGCAGGGAAAGCAAGTGACAGATAAAAACCTGCAGGAACACATCCAGACGTGTTACCAACTCGTCCTGATGGTCCATTGCCAGATTATCAATCTACAGGGCTGCATGCGTCTAGATTGTATGCCAAATCCGTCCGGAAGCTTCACACTGAAAAGCTGAAATTCAGACAAAAATTTGCAGAAAAATAATTTTCCCTTAAGTTAGCTTCAGAACACACATGTACAAATAACTGATAAGACAGTCAAATAGCAATTCAAAAATAAGCAAAGATATAATTGAGAGTTATGTATTCAATAAGCACAAATTTCCCTGCAAATAGAAATTTTAAATAGTTTACTCAACTCATCCAATGCGTGTGTGTGAAAGCTTCCTCAATAAGGTATGAAGTTCGGTGATATGATTTAAAGCAACTGAATTTTTTAAACAAGAGAGAAAATCAATGTTAGATCAGTCAAAAGTCAAACCTTATTTTACTAGGGCCTAGACACCCTCATCTGTTATACTCCTCCTAAGATGCAGTATATTTCTTTTACTTAGTCCTTTAGTGACCGTCTATTTTCACAATGAATTGGTCACTGACTATTTCTATATGGACAAGTTTAAGAACATAATTATAGCACAATAAGCAGTGCATATTTTTATTTATCCATATTTACTAAAATTTAAATGATTTTTATCACTTGGTGCTACAACCTAAAAAGAATACCAGAATTTTTAGGTTCTAGGTTCAACTAGTGAGTTGGTCAATTTGACCATATTAACAAAAAAGGAAAAAAAAAAAAAAAAAAAAAAAAAAAAACCTCATTAGAATTTTCAGAAGCTAAAAATCAAAGAGAACAAAAAAATGTACCTTAGGGGAGCTTTGGATAGTACACAATTTTCCATCGCATGAGAAAATCAACTATCTAGCATTTAGATGCAACAGGAAAACTTAGCAAATATCCGGCATAAACTCTCAATCATATATAAGCATATTCAAGCAATGCACAATGAACTAAGATATCAGGCAAAAAGACATACAATATCTGAAAAGTTATCAAAAGAAAGAATAATAATTCTGCATCTTCTTCCCCAATTTTTTTTTCTATGTTGAAAAAAAAAATAAGACAGAAAAACAACAACAACATGCTTATGGAGAAACGAAATAATATCTAGTCCTAGCATGTAAGGTAAGAACAAACTTGACCTCAGGGAGAGATGTTTGGAATTACCAAAACAGAAAAGTAACTGCCCGACGTGCTTTTTCTATCATTCCCATTAAATATCTGCAGAAATTTTTCTCAAAGAAAACAAGAGAAAATATGGAGATGGAATCAATGGTTCCTCAAATAGAATGTAAACCATACTCAAGATATGCCAAGATAAATAATGCAATGCAAATGTACCTAACATGCACTAGGATTTAGGAACCAAAACCCTGGGCATGATGAGATTGTACCTTTACTAGGTGAGTCCACTCCCCCTCAAGGGGTGAATGGTCTCATCCTTCCTTACCCATACCTTCTTTACCTGAGAGATAAAGTTGTAAGCCATGTCCAATTTGTCAAAACTGACTAGGACATTCTTCATCATGTAGACAAGCCTTTCATAGATCTAAATTTCCTTGGGCTTGCGAGGCTTCTCTCTGGAGTATTTGGCCTTGGTGTGGCTATTCTTGCCACTGTGACGGCCTGAGGGAGAACCCCTTTGAGGATATTGCCGCTCTTGTTTCTTGATTCGAGGCTTTTGATGCCGGATCTGATGACAGTGTGACCTGATGTGTCCTGTGACACCACAATGATGGCAAGTAGGTTGACTTTGTTTGCTGAAATGCTTCTTGACAGGCTTTACAATTTTAGCATTCTTATACGAAACAAGGTTCTTACCTTCTTGAGATAAATGTCTCCTATGGGGCAGGACATATTTATCAGAAGAATGATTCTCAATTTTGCCCTTTGTAGGAGCAACCTGCTTATTCCAAGGCCTGTGGGATTTCAATAAATAATAATTTGGTCTAATATGACCAATCTTCCCACAATTATGACAAGTAGGAACAAACTTACCTTGTGTTCCTGATTCCTTGGATTTAGGATTCACACAGTCATTCAAGCAAGAATTCTCAACATTATCTAAACAAGCTGTATCTACTATAACAGGTTTAATGACAATAGAATCTAATTTAGAATCAGAAGCATGTGAAGTAAAAGCACACAAATCATCAACAAATAAGTTAGGCTTGTTAGAAATATCTGGATGAATACTAAGTATGCTTTTTAAATTATCACTAGAGAATTTTTCAAGAGATCTTCAGATTCTTTTAATTTATTCTCAAGTGCATCAATAGTATTAAATAGCATGGTATTCTCAGATTTTAAAGAGTTAATCAAAGCATGTGATTCAGACAATTGAATGATTAAAGATTCTTTTTCTTGCTTAAACTTTTTGAGCTCTTTAGTGGAATTTTTAGAAATTTTACTCAATTTAAGAAAATCCTCAATAAGCTCATTATTAGAATTCTCTTCAGATAACATAGAAGAATTCATGATAAAAGAAGTCAACAAAAATATGGATCACACTCAAAAATTAATCCAGTCTACCCGCTCTGTTACCAATTGAAAAATAAAGAGACTTCTAATTTAACCATGTGTGTATGAACAACGTGTAACAAAATATCTAAACGCGGAATTTAAATGAAACAAATATTTTTTAAACAAAGTGGAAACTCAATTAAGAGAAAAACCACTTCGAGACAGCCAAACCCAGGAATTCTACTATTTAGAAGACAAAGCAAAGTAACAAGATAGTAACACTCACATACCCATATGTAGCGATCATATCTTGCACTCTGACATGTAACTCAACGTGAACGCCTCCCAACCAAGTCACCTACTTGAAGGGGTCTTTAATGAATTCCTTTACCTTAGGGCTTCTCCCTTAGATAGACTTCAACACGAGCAAGTCACACACTAGACAACCCTTAGGGAGCTAGCAGATCTTTACAATTTCTACCTAAACACCCTCTCTGAAAACAGAAGAATTCAATATTGAATTCATAATTTTTACATGCCTAGAGGCCGCTATTTATAGGCTTAAGAAAACCTAAGTCGAGTCTAAAACGAACTTCTCTAGGCAGCGTCCGGACGGAAGCTGAGTGCATCCAGATGGAGAACTGCAACCGCCTTTCCATAACGCGCTTCACGCTTTCCATATTAAGGCCGCGTCTGGACAGTGTTGCCCTAGAGTCCGGACGGTTGCAAATTGTCTGCACGTAATTTCCTTATCAAGAACTGCATCCGGACAGTGTTGCTCTGGAGTCCAGATGGATGCAAGTTGTATGCAAGTAATTTCCTTATCAATGATCTAGTCCGGACGATGCTGTCCTATCCTCCGGATGAATGCATGCTACCTTCCCAATCCTTGTCTGCAAAGGAAAACTGGAATCTTCCCGAACTCTGAAGAGCATCCAGACGTGTTGCCATGACGTCCAAACGGATGCACACTAGAACTGTTCAGAAGCTTCTTGACACTGATGGGCGTTTGGACACATCATTGGGCCGTCTGGATGGAAACAAAGGATCCGACTTCTCTAAGTTAGAATCTACACAAAATCTTCCTCGAACTTCTGAAATAGCCTTCTTGAAACTTGTGACACTGCAAGTTGTCTCAATAAGTCTTTTTCCATTTTAGAGAAATAAATTCTAAATACTTTGAAGATTCTAAAATATACGGCATCCCTCTTTACAACAGCAACATTACATGCTAGTGATTTTGTTAACAGAATGAAGCCAACAAAACTAACAAAAACAACCACCACATTCCTTGAGGTTCGACACCCTCTCTATAGTGCAAAGATTCGTACTATTGCAAGTGGTTATAAATTTAAAATCCACGTGTGTTCAAATTAATTTTCGAGCCATCAATTTTTGGAGTCGTTGCCAAGGGCTGTCATACAGTTGTTTATGAAATATTAAGGAGTGGATCTAGTTTAATTCTGTACATATTGTATAACCTGTCCATAAGTCTTTTCTTTGTATAAATTGTTGTTTTTATTTTCATTTCCGTCTCCATTCTGTTTTTGCATGTTTCTATTTCTACAGAGTAGCTGTCGATCGAGCGCTGGATTGCATTGATCGATCGACCCTTCAATCGATCAACAAAAGAAGTCGATCGAGCGCCCTCCCGACCAGTAGCACCGAAGCTACTGCCTCACTACAGAAATCACTATTTTTTCTAAATTTTTCTTTTATTTTTATTTTCCTTTTATTCTGCATATATTGTTCCTTTTTTGTTAGTATATGTTTGGTCGTCGTTCATTATTATTGCCTATTCTTCCATATGACCTAGACATAGAACGGACTCTTAGACAACGTAGAACCAAAAGGAACTCACTTCTAAAAACACGTTCTGAAAAACATATGGCTGAAGAACCAAAGTCCATGTTGTTGAGGGACCATTATGTTCCCTCCACATACACACCATCTTCATACCTGCAACTGCCAGACATCACGGCAGGTCAATATGAAATTAAGTCTAGCATTATTCAAATGCTCCCATCTTTTTATGGACTTAATAACAAGGACCCTTATAAGCATTTAGATGAATTTATTGAAATATGCTTCACCATAAGGTTACAAAAAATTTTAGAAAATGCTTTAAGGATGCGCCTTTTTCGGTTCTCCCTAAAAGATAAAGCAAAATATTGGTTAAATTCCTTAGAAACTAATTCCATCACTTCTTGGGCTCAGATGTAACAAGAATTTATTAAAAAGTACTTTACTATAGGGAAAACTAATCAAATATGAAAGGCCATAATTGGGTTTTCGCAAATTGAGGGATAACCGTTTCATGAAACTTGGGAAAGGATGAAGGACTTTTTATGAAAGTGTCCACATCATGTTGTTCCTAAATGGCAACTTGCACAATGCTTCTATGATGGCTTGACTGAGCCTCATAGACAAATGGTAGATGCCTCGTTTGGAAGCATGTTTATGTTAAAAACTGAAGATGATATGTGGACTCTTTTTGAAAATCTTGCTGAAAACTCTTTACATCATTCATCATCCAGTCGTAGGGCACCTGTTTATAAAAACCAAAAAAGTGAAACTCTTTTTGAAGTGAGCCATCCTTTAGATTTGACTGTTAAGGTGGACACTTTATCTAGAAAAATAGATCAATTAATGGCGTCTAGTTTTGTACCTACGACTGCTTCTCACATTTCAACTCCACATGAAGCTTATTCATTTCGCTCTAACCCATCGCATTGAGTGAAAGATTGTCCTACCATTGGACAATTTTCTGAAGTTCCTCCCGAGCAAATGAACACAACTTTCTCTAGATCGGGGAATGATCTTTATTCCAATTCCTATAACCCGGGGTGGAGAAATCATCCTAATTTTTCATGGCAAAATCAATCTAATGGAAATTATGCTTCACAATTTAATGGAATGCACAATCAAGCTTATCTGTAGTCCAACAACCAATTTTTCCAGCCACCACCTAATCCTCGTCCTCCCCACTAGCAATAGCAATTAGCCCCTCTACCTCCTAGGAACTCTACCTTTAAAGACAAAGTGTTGACTACTCTCAGTATACTTGAGTCACAAACACAATTGCTAAATTCCCATTCTCAGTCCATAGCCAAGCTAGAAGTCCAAATTGGATAGCTAACTAATTCACTCAACGAGAGAGAGACAGGGAAGCTTCTGAGTCAGCCAGTGGCTAACCCTAAAGGACACTACATGATTGATGAAAATTCTTCTAGCAGTTCTCATCATGAGCAGGTCCAGGCCATCACCAATCTTAGGAGTGAAGGAATAATTAACCATCAAGTGGACAAACAAAGGACAAAACCAATTGGGCCCTCAGATAAGCCAAATCTTGCCAAAGGCAAGGGAGTGATCAACGAAGAAACTATTTGGCAGAGGCATGAAAAGACCAATGCTGCCCAATATCTGCCATTCACTGACCGAATCTTAGGCAGTCAGTTTTGCAGGGTCTGGCTAAAGATGTTAAACTTTTACACTTTCGGGAGGCACCCCATGTAACGCCCTGCTTTTACAAAAAAGCGTAAGTGAAAATTTTTGAATTTTCACGTGACATTACTAACTTATCAAAGGTAATTATTGGTAACGGAATATATGTAAATGTAATACAGATTTAGAAACAGATTGACACCTCAGAGCTTCTACTGAAATACGTCAAAATATATAAAATAGCCAGTCAGTATAATTATACAAACAGTAATAACAGTTATGCCTCACAGGGCAAGATAGTCATACAAGCCAAATATCTACATATAACTGGGGAATTATAAATACTGTCTTAAGCTAGGTAGGGTGAACTATAGCAAGGTAGTCCCAAAAAGAAAGGCTGTCCAGCCTTACAAAAAACTGAATCAGGAACCATCTACGAGTCAGGATAGTCCTGATATTCTTCTTCTTCATAGCCTGAATCATTACACAATACAAAGAGAAGACAGCAACATAAAATACTAAAGTAAGTCCAGTGTTTCTAATAATAATATGAGTGCTGATTTATTTAATTAATGCAACACAATGCAATGGCCTTATAATCACATGTATATACAAAATATAATCTATGACCGCGAATCATAGACATAAATGAACATAAACATAATCATAAAGCAATGACAGTTTTAAATGAAAATTTTTTAGGTATTTCCCTTTTTCCACTCCTCTGTTGGCCTTGGCACGGTTAGCGTGTTATTTGAAACCTTGGTTTCCTCACTTTAACTTTTAATTATATTCTTTGGGGGCCTTGGCTCCTGGAAACCTTGGTTTCCCTGGTGACCTTGGTACACCAGTTTTTATATTTATTAATCTCTTTTCAGGTACTTCCTCATTCACTGAGAACCTTGGAACTCAAATGAAGCCTCAGGTACCCACTGTGGATCTTGTTAGTATTTTGGCCTCATTCTGTGTTTTGGACAAAATCACTTGTATGTGAAAAGATGTTGTAAACAGGGATTTCACTATTCAGAGCTCTCTCAGAAGACTTTGCACTGCGAAGATTTCGGTTCCCTGTCAGCTGTCCGGACGATCGAACCATCCAGTCCGGACGCCCATCTGACCACTGTTCCATCCGTCCGGACGACGTACCATACCGTCCGAACGCCAATTAGACCTAGCATCATCCGTCCGGACGACGTGCATTTCTGTCCGGACCCTCCACTGTGTCGAGAAGGTTCTATCCAGCTTGCATCAGTCCGGACGTCTCAGCAGCACGTCCAGACGCCTCTCGGTACTCGACCAGTCTCAGATTCTTTCCAAGTTCCAATAAAGGAAAGATCGTTCGACCGTCCGGACGATGTGGTATCCCGTCTGGACGCGCCTCTCCGTAAGGCAAGAATCGCAATTCAAATATCACCGTCCGGACGTTTGTCAGTCTTGGTCCGGACGCGCGTACAACTTATATGGAAATTGCCTATTCGACTTCAACCGTCCGGATGACTACCTCTCATGGTCCGGACGCACGCATAGCAGATATGGAAATTGTGTGTTGAAGTTCAGCCGTCCGGATGCTCATCCCCATGGTCCAAATGCGCGAAGCCTTATAAGGAAATTACTTGCAGCGGAAGTGCGACCGTCCAGACGATGTGCCATCCCGTCCAGACACAGCTCTTAAACAGGAAAGATTTCTCAGTGAAATTTTCGGAAAATCCTGTCGCACAGTTGTCCGTCCAAACGGCCCATGTCCACTGTCCGGACGGCGCCCAGCTATATTTTGCCTGACGCTCATTTGAGCCCCCAGCCTATAAATAGAGGCCCCTAGGCATTGAGAACTGTAAGAATTCGGTATTGAATTCCACAACTGCTCAGAGATGTGATATTTCCTCTGAAGCCATTTCAAGTGTGTTGTTACTGTGCTACATCTGAAGTCTATCTTAGGGGTTGGCCCTAAGGTAAAGGATTCCATTGAAGACCCATTCAGGTAGGAGACCTGGTTGGGAAGCGTTCGTGTTGGATTACACATCAGAGAGTAAGGTACGACCACTGCATCGGGTATATGTGAGTGTTACTATCTTGTATCTAGCTTTGTCTTCTGAATAGTAGAATTCCTGGATTTGGCTGCCCCGGAGTGGTTTTTCTCATGATTGAGTTTCCACTTCGTGAACAAGAATCTCTGTGTCTTTTACTTTCCGCTGTGTTTATTTTTGTTGACACTTTGCGCACACACTTGTCGTTTTATTTAGAAGTCAATTTCAATTTTCAATCTTGATCCAACAGCTTGTTATTAAACAGATTATTAAAAATAATAAAATATGCAAAACCGCATGCGCAAACAAGTAAATAAAGCAGTAAACATATATTATAGGAAAAGTCAACCAGCTTCGTCCTTAGTAAGTATAGAGATACTTACTAGTTTCTGCTCCAAATATTTTCTTTTACAACTGCATAATAATCATCATGTAATAATAATAGATTAATTAAAGCATTAATGAAAACATTCATTAATATTACCATATCTCTTTCTAGAAATTGCAACGGCTACGAATTTAAATATAATAAACATGACATCATATTTATTTATTTCGGTTTAGTGCTTACTTTTACCAATTCTTCATAATAGTACCACTAGAGTTATTCATTCTGTACGAAAATTATTGCATATATATATATATATATATATATTATAAGTTTAATAAATCCAAACACATATATATATTCCTACAAAGTTACACACCTATTTCCTTACTATATATATCACATTTCAAAACCTCAACAAACACATATTTATACTTATATTTTCTTGATCCATTTTAAACACAATTTACCCATGCTCATATGTTCATAATATAAGTTAGCAAACTTCTCACACAATATTCATAATCAAAGCAAGGGCAAACCAAAATCTTAAAATAACAATAGGACTACTCGTTCTATGAGAAGTTTAAGGAAGAAGATACTCACCAAAGCTTCTCTAAAGGCTCAAAGGGTGGAGGAGAGTTGCTGTCCAAAGAAAATTC
This sequence comes from Alnus glutinosa, assembly GCF_958979055.1. Lineage (NCBI taxonomy): Eukaryota > Viridiplantae > Streptophyta > Magnoliopsida > Fagales > Betulaceae > Alnus > Alnus glutinosa. Next base: position 14,956,265 of record NC_084891.1, on the reverse strand, counting down.
CACTTATAAGACTTGGTTCTTTAGTCTAAAACAAGGATAGTTTCTGCTCATACTTCTCTACTGATTTTGTGATGGAATGAGGGTGATTTGAGGCTTAAATTTGGCTTGCTAGATGCTGGAAAGTAAGGTGAAATGAAGGGATTTTCGTGCTATAGCTACTGCACTAGAACAAGAGAGAGTTTGAGCTAAAACTTGGTTTCTTCTTCATGAAAATCAACTTCCCATGCATCCTATATATAGTGATCTTGAAGGGCTGAGATCAAGCCAACAAGAAGACACTCCAATGGCCAAATTTGAGCCAAACACTCTCCCAAAATCGTAGCCCAAATCCTCTAGGCTACTATTTCACATCTTAGGTAATGATTATATAATATCTATAGAAATCTTGTTAGCTTTGAACCAAATTGGGCTAACTAGACTAACTAAAATGAGGTATGATCGTGTGGTCCTAAGAGCACGGTGTGGGTCCAAAAATCAATGGTTGAAAATTGATCATCGTTGTTTCATGAAACTGCACCACACTGGGTAAAGTCACTCGATCGAAAATTAGTCGATCGATCGACATCGACCCATAATCGCTGGATCGACCAGAAAGTCACTCGATCAATTCTACATTGCTTCCAAAGTCGCTCGATCGCTCGATTGACTTTGATCGATAACTTTTACTAATCCAACTCTCTACATGCAAATATATATAATTTTATTAAACTAATAGTAATTCTTAAGCCTTATACTTATGCATGCACATATTTCAATAACTTAGGTATGGTGTCTTTCCCGGGTATTACACCCCACCCCATTCCATTCTTGTCTTTTTGTTTATATTCAATTCTTTTTGTTTATTTTCTTTGGTTATTTGTTTTCTCTTGTTTTTAGTGTTTTGTTTTTAAGGATAAGTGTTCATATGTCCAAGTTTAGCAATATGCTATGAACCATACCTCCCCAGTGAGGACAATATCCTTTATCCCTAATATCATGCTTTCATTTTAAACATATTGAGGACAATGTGTGATTTATGTTTAGTGGTATGGAAAGACGCTTTGTCCAAATTTTTTCTTTTTCTTTTTTTTTCTTTTTTGCAAATGATTATGTTATTCTATAGAATTTGGTTGATTTGTAATTATGGTTTGCTTTTCATTGGCAATTTTAAAATTTTGAACTAATGATTGATAAGTCTTGAATTATTCGATTCAAGACCCCTTAATTTACGTTTGTTAAACCTAGTTTATGTTTTATATATAACGTTTTGTTGTAGTTTTGTGTTATGTCTTATTTTCAGGTCTTAGTTGAAATCTAGTTCAAAACACTTGAATTAGACCTGAAAATATATCAAGGGCAATTTGGTCATTTCTAGAGTTCAATGTTGATCCTGAAAAGATGAAAATCGTCTAAGCCATTTTGATCGATCGATTATTTGTACAGTTAATAATTCGATCGATAGACTTTTAGTCGACCCAACTTCGATCAATCGTGATGCAATCAATCAGTTCTTAGAACACCATAAAAGCAATCGATCGAAGTTCGATCGATCGACATTATATTCGATTGATCGACTTCGCGTCTTCCATAAGGTCCAGATATTTCCAAATTTTTGTACGATCCAAATCAAAAGTTAAGTTCTATGGACAGAAATGGACGCCGACCAGCTCTATTTATGTGGCCCAAATTGATTCTTGGTGGTTTCTTTTGTAAATCCAAATTCCTATATATATGGAATTAGGATTTAGGTTTAGTTTATGCATCTTTTAGGGTTTTCGAATTTTCTCAGGTGTATCACTTAATTTCTTGTGTTTTTAGTTTCTTTTGATGCACGTTTTCTGGGCTTAAATCCAGAGAGCAACTTCCTTTGTTAAGTTTCAAGTTCTAGCTTAGGTTTTGTTCTTCCTTTTCATTTCTTTTGTGTAATCCGAATTTCTTAGATTAATATAGTTGTTTTTAGTTCATTTTAATCTTGTTTCCTTTACTGTTTTCCTTAGATTTCATGCTTAGATTAGTTTAATCATGTGTAGCTAAAACTCTTTCTTAGGGTTTGATCAAATCTTTTCCAAAACCATGAAGTGTTCTTGATGTTCTTGAGATTTTCTTGAAATGTTTGATGATTGTATAAGACTAGAGGATATCAAAACTCATGCTAAAATGTTTTCTTATCAATATTCCAATCTATTTTATCAATGAAAAAGGGATTTACTTGTCTATGAGTTTCTTGATTTCTTGAATAAAACCAACGTTCTTGAAAGAGAACGATGTCTTATGCAATGGTTCTATTTGACATAATGCATGTTCACTTATTAAAGTTACCTTATTGGGTATTCTAGGGAGCACCGGTCGTTTCACAGATTTGGTAGTCTAAACCATTTTTCAATTATAGTGTAACTTTTACGTAATGTGATCGGTATGAAACTAGATACCTTATCATTATGGCCTAATTAGGATTTTCATGTATTGTGTATGCTTATTAGGATGTTTTATAGGGTAGTAAGCTAGGAAGCATTAATCACCCCACACATTTTGTAGTGTAAACGTTTTTCAATTATCGATTAATCTTTACGTGGGGTTGTTTAATGTGAAACTATGTGCTTTATTATTAAATCTTAACGAAAGTGTTTTCTTGTCAAGGTTGTCGTAATGGTTGACGCCCATTACGCACTCATATCATGCATGTTAGGAAGATCCATATAGACTTTAAGCTTTTCATTGGTTTAGGATTTGACGCAATCATTACCCTAAGTTCTTTTAAGTTAATTTCAATTTTCTTTGTTTTCATCACTTGATTCATTGTAGCTTCAATTCTACAACTTTACTTTTGTTTTTATTGTTAAGTTAAGTTAAATACGTTCCTTTGAATATCCCATGACTCAAATCAACCCCCTAATCCTTGTGGTTCGATAACCCTTACTATAATACAATTGATTCGTACTATTGCGAGTGGTTCAACTTATAAATTTAAAATCCACGTATCGTGTCGTTGAGACACGTACCAATGATCACACAATTAGAGATTCTAAATCTACTTACTTACTTTTGGCTATTAGGGTTCACTTGTCTCAAAATTTGAGAAATCAAGATACACATTGGCATATTGTTTATGGGGTATGAGCTTAAACTTAAATTACCGAACTTCATGGAGTAACTGTACCTTTTGCCACATTAAGCATTGAGCATTCACGACAAAATATGTGAGTAATTAATAAAATGGCTAGTTTGACTTTGAAAATTAAATATTGACTTCTAACAACCAAGTGTGTGTGTTTGTGTGCAACAAAATATCTTAAAATGTGGAATTAAAAAGACAAGATATTTGTTGACAAAGTGGAAACTCTGTAAAGAGAAAAACCACTCCGAGGCAGTCAAATCGAGGAAATCCACTATCCAAAAACAAAGCTAGTTACAAGACACTCGTACTCACATACTCTTATGTAGTAGTCATACATTTAACTCTGACACGAAGCCTATCGTGAACGCTTCCCAACCAGATCTTCCATCTGAAAGGGGTTTTTGATAGATTCATTTACCTTAGGGCCGACCCCTAAGATAGACTTCACAGGAACAGTTGAGCACACACCGACAACGGCTTGAGAGCTACCGGATCTTCGATTCTCCCTAAACACCCTCTCAAAGCACTATAGAATTCACTGTTGAATTCTGTACAAAAAAAAGCCTAGGGCCCTCTATTTATAGGCTTATAGGAAACCTAAAATTGCTGAGATTTGGGCTTTAGCTGTCGAGCGTCCAGACGGAAGTTAGCCATGTCCGGATGGTTTTCTGCGATATCCTTTCAGAAACAGCGTAATTCTTTCTTTATCAAGTTCACGTCCGGACGGCTTAACCGAGCGTCCGGACGGTCTTCGCTAAAATCCTTTCTGTGTTCGAACAGAACTCTGGAATATTCTAAAATACTGGACATCGTCTGGACGTGTTGCCACGTCGTCCGCATTGCTTGCAGAGACTTTCCAAACAGTGTCGACTTCTGAAATCCAACTCCTTTTTGAACCATGATTGACCTAGCGTCCGGACGTCTTCATCATTATCTGTAAAACACTGCGGGGCGTCCGGACGCCTTCAAAGGCTCGTCCAGACGGTAGCACAAGAACCGGTTGTTTTGTCTTGAATTTTGCATGGACTCTTCATGGACATCTTCTAGAAGCTTGTGATCAGTTACTTTCTTTGATTTGAACATTGTCTGAATACATGAAGATTCTAAATTGAAAACCAACCATCCTGTTAATTTGCAACTATTACATAAAATGTTTTTGTCATCCAGAATATAACCAACATAAAATACTAACAGACTTCGTAGCCTTTTTTACTTGAGTTATTAAGTCCTTTGGGATGGTTTACATCTAGTGCCCTAAAGCCATTTGGTTTGGGAGTCATTGGCCAAAACTCGTTACATAGGTCAAATAGAAAGCTTTAAGGAATTAAGCATTGCACAGCCATATAAATATTATAAATACTATTAAATTCTACCTATGCCTTGGTTATCCCATGTAATGAGAAATATGAAGAATTTTGAGATATTGAAGCATGTTTGTAGGAAATACTTTGAAGCCCCATAACTGTTTTAATATCACTTTGCACCAATTTGAACATGTTGTATCTTTGCTAGCCATTTGTAAGTTATTAGACCATGAATTTCCTAAACTGTTGTGAAGATGGAGTTTAACAATTTAAGCTTGTTCATGAATTAAAAACCGTTGTTCTGATGATGCTTCATTCTTAGGGATAACATGTATATTATTAAAAAAAAAATATGTTTGTGGGTAGTATTTCTGTTAAACCCTCACAAGACTTCACTCGTCCACTAAGAATGTCTAAGGGTTTAAAAGGCTTCTTGCATGTGCTAAATACTCGCGGTTCCTACGAAAGAGGAATTATAGTAGTTGTTTATGTTTCATTTCTTGTTGTAATGCTAGGGTTAGGGGTGTGATAAGTGTTGAATATTTACATTCAAAACCCCTTAATTCACATTTGTTAACCTTAGTTTGTGTTGTAAATATAATGTTTTGTTATGTTTTAGTGTTTTATCTTATTTTTAGGTCCTAATTGAAAACAAGAACAAAATTATTGAAATAGGTCTAAAATGTATCGAGGAATGATGAAGATCAACGAAAGAAGTCAGCACAAGCTTTGGTCGATCGATCGACTTCACTCCTTCCAGAAGCGTCAGATATTTTCAATCTTCTGTGTGGTGGAAATCAAAACTTAAGATGTGCAGCTAAAATCAAATGTCAACATTATTTTTCTATGCGGTAGAGAGCAATTAACGAGTTGTGTGGCTTGAATCTCCTCTGAAAATTATTGGACTTCTAATTAACTGTGTATGAGCAGTGTGTAACAAAATATTAAATGCGAAATTTAAAGGAGACAAATATTTTGTTGACGAAGTGGAAACTCAATTAAGAGAAAAACCACTCCGGGGCAGTCAAACACAGGATAACCACTATTCAGAAGACAAAGCTAGTTACAAAGTAGTAGCACTCACATACCCTTGATGCAGTGGTCGTACCTTGAACTTTGACGTGTAACCCAACACGAACGTCTCCCGACCAGGTCTCCTACCTGAAAGGGTCTTCAATGAAATCCTTTACCTTAAGGCCAACCCCTAAGATAGACTTCACAACTAATCAAATCACACATTGGCAACAATTAGAGAGCTAGCAGATCTTCAATATCTTCCTAAACACCCTCTCTAAGCTACAAGGAATTCACAACCGAATTTTGTACATAATGCATGCCTAGAGCCTCTTATTTATAGGCTTTACAAGTCCTAATTCTAGCCAGAATCAGAGTCTCTAGCATGCGTGTCCGGACGGCAGACTTGGGCCTCCGGACGGTCAACTGTTTCCATGTCTAAAAAGCAATTTGGAAACTTCTCGAATTTTGGCAAGCCATCCGGATGCTTGATCTTTCCATGCAGATGATGGGCTTTCCAGAAGTTTCTATTAGTTGTCCGAACAATTGTGTTGTAGCATTTTTTGTTAGCTTTTCAATGACACCGATTTCATCCCAATCTAATATTTGAGCAGAAAGTTATGATCAAAATACTGGAGGGTGTCCGGAAGGTATTGCCTTAGCATCCAAACGGTTGCACTTCTGCTGCACGCAATTTTCATAAGGGTTAAATACATATTTGCCCCCTGTGCTTTACGACCTTTATTTTTTGCTCCCTCAGTTTCACTTTTTATCAAATTTGGTACCTGTGGTATATGAAAAGACGGAAATGGTACCTTCGTCTGATTTCCCGTCCAAAACTAACGTCCACCCACGTCATTGGGTACCTAAAAATTTGAAGCCCAGAACCCAATTCTTTACACATCGTTTCCAACAATATCCAGACAACAACATGACAGAAAATGCTGTGGGTGGACGTTAGTTTTGGATGGGAAATTAGACGGAGGTACCATTTCCGTCTTTTCATATACCACAGGTACCAAATTTGATAAAAAGTGAAACTGAGGGGGCAAAAAATAAAGGTCGTAAAGTACAGGGGCAAATATGTATTTAACCCTTTTCATAATAAGGTCTGAGCGTCCCGACCATGGAGTCTGACTTCCGGACGATTCAACTTCTTCTACATGACTTGCCTTATTAAGGATAGCATCTGAACGGGACCACACATCGCCCGGACGGTTGCAGTTGTCTTCCAATATCTGTGTTTGAGACAGAAACCCTATTACTTGTCGAACACTGAATGGCGTCCAGACAGTATTGCCACATTGTCCTGACGGATGCACTTGAAACGTTGGATTCTTCTTGAACTCTAAATAACGACCAGACGATTTGTCATTACTTCCGGACGGATGCAACCTTGATCAGTTCAAAGCTTCTAGACACTGATGGGGGTTCGGACGGTATTGCCACGTCGTCCGGACAAAAGTTGCTGACTGATGAGCGTCCGGACGCTTAGACTGGGTCGTCGGGTGGAATTATGGGATCCGATTTCTTTGAGTTGGAATCTGCACAGAATCTTCCTTGGATACTCAAAATAGCATTGAACACTGAAGTAGCCTTTTTGCAACTTGTGACACTCAAACTTTGTCATAAAGGGCTATTTCCATATCAGAGTAATAAACTCTGAATATCTGAAGACTCTGAAATAAACGACATCCCTATGAAAGCAATAACATTCATAGAAGTAATTTTGTCCAACAGAATGCAGCCAACACAAAAACTAACAAACTCCCATTTTGGCCATTATGGGACAAAAATCAGTTGACCGGGTTAAGAATACATTCTCGGTCCAAAACTAACATATACTCCCCATTTTTTGTCTCAAATGGACAAAGAGTAAACAGAGTATAGAAAGACCACAGTAATAAAATACTCCCCTTTGATGTCTAAACAGGACAAGGGTAAATAGAGTATATAAAATCCACAGACAAAAAGCGTTCTAAAATCCTAAATAATAGGAAAATAGAGAAGAGTCTGCAAGTGGCCCAAAAGAGAAGAACAAAAATCCTCCAAGTACCAAATCATGTTAATCCACTAAAATCAAGTAACGGAGAGAAAACCGTAGAAAAAGCTGGATTTGTACTACTTCGGCTTCTAGCTTCGGAAGCCGGGAACCATGGACTAAAAAACCTTCAGTCACTTAATTTTGTAAAGCCTGAATGTAACGCCCCGCTTTTACAAAAAGCGTAAGTGAAAATTTTTCGATTTCCACGTAACGTTACTAACTCATCAGAGTTATAAATTGGCAGCGGAATATATATGAATATAGCACAAACTTAGGAATTGAGTAACACTTCAGAGCTTCTACTGAAATACCTCAAGATAGATATAATAAGTAAGTCAGCATAATTATACAAAGTAGTAGTAGTCATGCCTCACAGGGCATAAGTAGTCATACAAGCCAAACATCTAAGGTTTAATGACTACATAACTGCAGAATCATAAATATTGTCTTTAAACTAAGTTGATGAACTACAACATAGTAGTTCCCAAAAAGGGAGGCGGTCTAGCCTCAAATACTAGTGTCAGGATCCACCTAAGTGTCTGGATAGTCCTGATATTCTTCTTCTTCATAACCTGATTTGACACATAATACAGAAAGAAGACAACAACACAAAACACTAAAGTGAGTCCACTGTTTTCAATAATATGATGATTACTGATTTACTTAACAATATACGATGCAATGATATGATGTAATGACATTTTATATGCACAGTCTTATTCATTTTCTTCTTGCACTCCTCTCATACCAGGGCCATTAAATCCCTGTTCGTTTAAGCGGCTAATTATTGGAGCACAGACTCCCTTACCATGTTTTCTTAACTTTTCCGCACTAGTAGTCAAAGTAGCATACTTAGTACATTGGTCATCCCGACAACCAAGTACATTGATCATCCCGACAGTCAATTAAGTAGCCATAATTTGCCTAGCACATTGACCATCCCAACAGTCAACTTGTACTTATTATTGTTTTTCGCACTAGTAGTCAAAGTAGCATACTTAGTACATTGGTCATCCCGACAACCAAGTACATTGACCATCCCGACAGTCAATTAAGTAGCCATAACTTGTCTAGCACATTGACCATCCCAACAGTCAACTTGTTATTAACCCTGCATCAAAATTATTAACAGTATGCAATATGCTATTCCTATGCATATAATTAAATAAAGCAGAAATCACAACATTAAAGAAAACAACCACATGATCCTCAGTGAGTAAGAATACTCACATTTATTTCCCGCTTCGGAAAGTGTTTACAGATAAATATTCACTGCAATAATTTAATACAAACAATAGTGAATTAATATAATTCACTGACAATACATTTTAAAGTTATTCCCATTTTAACCTTTAAACCTTATTGTAATCTCTAACATTATCCAGACCTAGTAACGGCGTATAAATTAGTCTAATTATAATGCTGCGTATTTCATGCAGGCATAATATCATTTTTAATAACTAAAATACCTATAGCATTATAAACGTTTTATCATTAAAAGCATATATATATATATATATATATATATATATATATATATATATATATATATATATATATATATATATATAATAATTTACTAAATATAAATAATGAGCTTTATAACCTTATTTTATTCTTTATAAAGTCCGGGCAGCATAACGGCATTAATATCAATAATATCTAAAATACTTAAAAATATTTGCGCAGCGTAACGGCGTTTTTGTAAAGTAATATATTTTTATTCGGGCATCATAACGGCGTATTTTTATATTTCAATACTCCGCTTGAAATACCCTGTTTAGAAATACATCTTAAAAACATTAGATTAATAAATAACTCATATAATCAAAACCTTTAAAAAATAAATATCATTTCCTTTTCCTTTCCCTTTTCTTTCTTTTTCTTTTTCTCTTCTTTACTACAAGTAACCGAGAGAGAGAGAATAGAGAGGGAGAGAAAGAGAGAAAGGGAACTAGAGAGATTACCCACAAGAAAGAGAGCTTCCTTGATGCTTCTTCTGATCTTCTTCTACCTTTCTTCTGCTGGACAAACCGAGAGAGAGAGACAGAATTTGAGAGAGGTTGGGAGAGAGTTTGAGAGAGTTTTGGGAGAGAAATGAGATGTGTGATCAAAGGAAAGGATTGGGCTCCTTTTATAGTGAAATGAACGGCCAAGATTGATCCAAAACGATCGCATCCAACGGCTGGGGAGAAGATTTGGGGAGATTTGGTATTAAATACCAGATTTTCGGAGATTCGGTGCATGAATCTGTTTTCTGCAGAAAGTCGATCGATCCACTTTTTACACTATAAAATATTCGATCGATCCAATTGAACAGTAGGTCGATCGATCTACTTTTTACACTATAAAATATTCGATCGATCCAATATACTTAGCCAAATTTTCATCCGTTTCAGCACCTATATAACTAAATCGCCCGATTGACTAATTAATCGATCGATCGATTTCGGCTTCTAATAAGGCTTCGATTCTCTAATCGCACGATCGATTTTAAGACATTAAACAATCGCTCGATCGATTCTATAATCAATCGATCGAATTAGACTTAGTTTAATTCTAATCTATTTAACTCTTATATACTTATACACATATTTCTGATAAATATTTAATCTCTTAAATATTTATACCCATCTTTATGAATATTTATTCCACAAATATTCATATGTATGTTATTCCTATTATTAGGCCTTAAATCGTATTTTAAGATATTTTACTCAATCTCTTAAAATACAGGGTATTACACTGAACCTAGTGATCCACATATTGACATCCTCTAAGCATCTGGTCTGCAAGATAAATGAGGAGATTCACCATTGAACCTCTAACTGATGGAGATCTGAGGGATATGCTACGGAAGACTCTGCATGAGTGGGGGGAAAAGCTCATCTAACTCCTGAGACATTTGGAAATTATGAACATATGACTTCAACAACAGTCTGTTTTCCAAAAGATCCATCTGTCAAACACTGTGCTAGGAGCCACTAGATGTCATATTCCTGAACCAAGATTAAACAGAAATATCTCCAAAAATACAATTTCCAAGAAAAATCAGATCCTGTTAGTTCCAAAAACAATATGGTATATATGACGGCTCTCAAATGAATGCCAAAGAAACATATAGGCAATGCAGCAATTCATAAGGCATAAATATATTAAGATCAACCTAGCACACAGACACAGTAGGTTTTTCATACATAATATCTCAAGAAAATATCTCAATCAACAAATATTCCAATATTCTAAAAGCAAAAAAACTTAAAAGAATAACGGAAGACATAATGAAGATCATGGAATGAGAAGAGATGTGCAAAGAATGCCAAAATCTCGGGAGAAATTTGCGAGAAAAACACACAACATGACATGATAAATCAATAAAAATGTAGAGATGTGCGTACGGCAGAGAAAGAGACGCAAGTCTTAAACCTGAAGAGATCTCGTCCGAACATGTCACTTAATTGTCCAGACGGTTATTGTTAGGTTAGTGTATGGCAAGACTGCGCTCGCCCAGACGTAAGAATAGGTCAGTCCAGACACTTCACACTGAAAATCTGAAACTTGAGAAAAATTTGCAGAAAAATATTTTACCCTAAAGTTAACTTCAGAACACGCATATATAATCAACTAATAAAGCAGTCAAATAGCATTGTAAAAATATGCAAAGATATAAAGTATTTAATAAGCATAAATTTCCTTACAGATAGAAATTTTAAATAGATCACTCAACTCATGCAATGCGTGTGTGTGTGTGAAAGCTTTCTCAATAAGGTATGAAGTTCACTGGTATGACTTAAAGCAATCGGATTTTCTAAATAAGAGAGACAATCAATGAAAGATCAGTCAAAAGTTAAACTTTATTATTTACTAGGGCCTAGCCACCCTCATCTAATACACTCCCCTTAAGATGCAGCACTTAATTGTTTTACTTGTACCATGAAAGACAAGATAAAATTTTACTTGCACCATGAAAGACAAGATATAAAGCTAACTCAGCGCAGAAGCAGTGAATATAAGCATATAACAAGGAATTCAGAAGAATAACTGTTTGTTTCTTTTTTGTGTTGCAACCTAAAGAGAATGCTAGAATTTTTAGGCTCTAGGTTCAACTAGCATATTGGTCAATTTGATCATCTTATCAAAAACATCTCTCTCATAAAAATTTCCAGAAGCTATTAGTCAGAGAAGAAAATGATGTACCTTAGGGGAGCCTTGGATAGTGCACATTTTCATCGCATGAGAAAAGTACCTATCTAGCATTTAGATGCATAGGAAAAACTTAGCAGATATCAGACATAAACTCTCAATCATATATAAGCATATTCAATTAATGCACAATGAACTGAGATATCATGCAAAAACACATACAATATTTGAAAATCTATCAAAAAAGAAAAAAAAAATTATGCATCTTCACCCCAAATTTTTTTTTTTTTTTTTTTTTAATGTTGAAAACATAAAACAGAAAAACAACAAGACATGCTTATTGGTAAATGAGATAATATCTAGTCCCAGCATGTAAGATAAAATCAAACATGTCCTCAGGAATAGAGGTTTAGAAATATCAAGACAGAAAAGCAACCACCTGATGTGCTTTTAACTGTCATCCCCAAAAAATATATTTGTAGAAAATTCTCAAGATAACAAGAAAAAAATATGGGGATAGAATAAATGGTTCCTCAAACAAAATGCAAGGCATGAATAAGATATGACATGACAAACAATGCAATGTAAACATACCTAACATGCACTAGGATTTAGGAACCAAAATCCTAGGCATGGTGAGACTTCACCTTTACTAGGTGAGTCCACTCCTGCTCAAGGGGTGAATGGTTTCATCATTCTTGAGCCATACCAGCTTGACCCATGGAGATGGTTTGCGGGTCAAATCTATGTTGGCCATACTCCTTAGCATACCTTGTATTAGGCTCAGCAATCCTTCATAGCCATGGCTGCCATTGGGCTTCTGTGGCTTTATCTTGTAGCGCCTTGATTTGTTCTTCTTTGATTTGCCACTCTGATTGGCAGTGAAAAATAAAATAATGACTTCTAACAACCAAGTGTGTGTTTGTGTGTAACAAAATATCTTAAATGCGGAAAAATAAAAGAGACAAGATATTTGTTGACGAAGTGGAAACTCTGTGAAGAGAAAAACCATTCCGGGGCAGCCAAACCCAGTAAATTCACTATCCAAAAACAAAGCAAGTTACAAATCACTCGTACTCACAAAACCTATTGCAGTAGCCATACCTTTAACTATAACACGAAGTCCATCGTGAACATTTCCCAACCAAGTCTCCTACTTGAAGGGGTCTTTGATGGATTCTTTTACCTTTGAGACGACCCCTAAGATAGACTTCACACGAATTGTTGAGCACACACAGGCAACGGCTAGAGAGCTAACGGATCTTCGATTCTCCCTAAACACCCTCTCTAAGCACTATGGAATTCATTACATAATTTATACAATTTACAAGCCTAGAGCCCTCTATTTATAGGCTTACAGAGATCCTAAATCTAGACAAATTCGGATTCTAGCTGTCGAGCGTCTGGACGGAAGATTGCCTCATCCGGACAGTCTTCTGCTACCGCCTTCCAGAATAGCACAATTCTTTCCATAACAGGTATACGTTCAGATGGCTTGGCTGAGCGTCCGAACAGTTTGCTACAACTCCTTTCCGCGTTCGAACGAAAATCCAGAATATTCTAAAATGCTGGACATCGTCTAGACGTGTTGCTCTAATGTCCGGACATCTTCAACTCAATCTGCTAAACATTGCGGGGCGTCTGGAAGCCTTCAAAGGCTCGTCCGGACGGTTGCACAGGAACTAGTTTTTCTATCTTATAATTTGCAAGGAATCTTCATGGACATCTTCTAGAAACTTGTGATCAGTCACATGTTTTGAAATGAACACTATCCGAATATATGAAGACTCTGAAATAAAAACCGATCATCCTGCAACTATTACATAAAGTGTTTTTGTCATCCAGAATGTTGCCAATATAAGATACTAACAAACTCCCTAGTTAGCCATTCTGGGACAAAAAACACTCAACCAGTTTGGAAATACATTTTAGGTCCAAAACAAAAAATACTTCCCCTTTTTGTCTCAAAATGACAAAGGGTAAACAAAGTATAAGAGAAAACCTCAATTACTAAAATTCAAAACAACAAGAATAATAGTAAAGTGTTTCATCAAAAGCTCAAATCAACATAAGAGAAAACCAAAACCTTAAGATATCACATTTCTTGAATTTGAGCCACTTGGGCTACTTGCTCCTGAAGCCGGGAAACCATAGACTGAAAATTTTCAGTCATTTGAGTCTTCTAACCCGAAGCTGGTCATCCGCAAAAAGAAATCCTCTAGACAAGTGGTCTACAAGATGATAAAGAAGATTCACCACTGAATCTCTAGCTGGTGCAAATCTAAAAGAAAAGGTTACGGAAAACTCTGTTTGAGCAGGGAGAATGAGCTCATCTAAAATTTGAGATCTCTGGAACATATGATTTCAACACTGGTCTGCTTTCCAAAGAGCCCTTTGTCTGACACTATATTGGAAGCCGCTGGACAACATATTCTTGAAAATATTTAAACAGAAATCTATCCAAAAATAACACCACAATGAAACCAAATGAAAATAAATATTAGATCCTGTTAGTTTCAAACAGAATGTGGTATTATGATGGCTATCAATTGGATGAATAAATAAATACAAAAGTAGATATAGCAATCTAAAAGGAACAAATCAGTAATATCCATCCAGCATAAAGACAGAAAAAAATATTTATGCACAATCTCTTAAATCATAATCAATTAAAGATTCTAATATTCTAAAAAGAACCAAAGCTTGAGAGAATAAGGAAAGTCAAAGGAAATACCTGGGAATGAGAAAATATGTGCAGAGAATGCCAAAATTTCGGGATCAATCCAAGAGAAAACACACACAACACAACATGATAGAACATGCAAAAAGTAGTGTGTGTGTGTGTGTGTGTGTGTGTGTTTGGCAAAGAAAGCAAAAAGCTCGCGTCCGGACGTCGTACATACTCATCTGGATGGCTTGCTGTTAGATAAGAGATCGACAGAGCCGAGCGCGTCCAGACGCAAGAACATGTCCGTCTCTGAAAAACAGAGGAATTTCCTAATGTTAGCTTCAGAACACGCATGTATAAATAACTAATAAAACAGTCAAATAGTATTTCAAAAATATACCAAGATATAATTGAGAGTTAAGAGTCAATAAGCACAAAAATTTCTCTGTAGATAGAAATTTTTCAATAGTAAACTTAACTCATGCAATGCGTGTGTGTGTGTGTGTGAAAGCTTTCTCAATAAGGTATGAAGTTTACTGATATGACTTAAAGTAATAGAATTTTCTAAATAAGAGAGAAAATCAATGGTAGATCAGTCAAAAGTCAAACCTTATTTTACTAAAGGCCTATTCACCCTCATCTAATACAGTCCCCCTAAACTGTAGCACTTTTCTTTTACTTCGTCCTTTAGTGACCGTCTATTTCCGCAATGATTTGGTCATTGACTGTTTCTATAGGGACAAGTTCAAGAACAAATTTATAGCACAAAAGTAGTGGATCTTTTCATTTATCCATATTTATTCAGTTTTGAATGCTTTTTATCACTTGGTGCTGCAACCTAGAAAGAATGCCAGAATTTATGGGTTCTAGGTTCAACTAGCGAGTTGGTCAATTTGGTCATCTTAGTAAAAAAAAATCTCTCATTAAAATTTCCAGAAGCTAAAAGTTAGAGAGAAAAAAAAAATGTACCTTAAGGGAGCTTTGGATAGTGCATATTTTCATCGCATGAGAAAAACAACTATCTATCAAATAGATGCAGCAGAGAAACTTAGCAGATATCAGACATAAACTCTCAATCATATATAAGCATACTCAATTAATGCACAATGAATTGAGATATCAGGCAAAATCACATACAATATCTGAAAAGTTATAAAAAATAAAATAAAATTCTGCATCTTCTCCCACAATTTTTTTTTTTTCGCTAAAAACAATAAAATAGAAAAACAACAAGGACATGCTTATGGAAAAGAAAATAACATCTAGTCCCAGCATATAAGGTAAAATCAAACCTGTCCTCAAGAAAAGGTTTAGAAATACCAAGATAGAAAAGCAACCGTCCGACATACTTTAACTGTTATCCCAAAAAAAAAATATCTGCAGAAGTTTCTCAAGACAACAAGAGAAAATATGGGGATAGAATAAATTGTTCCTCAAATAGAATGCAAGGCAAGAATAGGATATGACAGATAAACTATGTAATACAAAACACACCTGACATGCACTACGATTTAGGAACAAAGATCCTAGGCATGGTAAGACTTCACCTCTACTATGTGAGTCTACTGCCCCTCAAGGAGTGAATGGTCTCATCATTCCTAACCCATACATACTTGACCCGTGGCAGTGGTTTACAGGTCTTGTTCATGTTGTCCATTATTCTTAGCATACATTGCATTAGGCTCAGCAACCCCTCATAGCCATAATTGCTAATGGGCTTCTACGGCTTTCTCTTGTAGCATCTTGATTTGTTATTCTTTGATTTGCCACTCTGATTGACAGGAACCAACTTCAGTTGTCGTTGCTGATGACGTGGAGCCTGGAATGCAGTCGGAGGTAGAGTGTCTGATGTAGCTCTTGTTGGCAGCTCCTTCTGAACCTTCGACTTCTGAGCCTGAAGATGTGGACATTTGGGTCGGATGTGACCGATGATGCCGCAGTGATGACAGATGGGCAGGCTTCTTTTATTGGAATGCTGGTTGACTTTCTCTACAGAAATATGGTTAGCATTCTTACAAACAATATTGCCCTTACCTTTTATATGACTCCTATGCGGAGGGACATATTTTGATGAGAAATAATCTTCAACTTCACTTTTCCTCAGAGCATCCTGCTTAATCCAAGGCCTGTGGATTTCAACAAATAACAATTTAGCCTAATATGACCAATCTTTCCACAATTATGATACTTAGGAATAAACTTACCTTGTATTCCAGATTCCTTGGAGTTAGGCATCACATGATTAGTTAAGCAAGAATTATCTAAACAAGCTGTAACTTATCACAGGCTTAATATCAATAGAATTTAATTCAGAAACAAAAGCAAGTGAAGTAGAAGTACTTAAATCATTAACAATTAAATCAGGCTTGTTAGAAATATCTGTATGAATACAAAGCATGTTTTTCAAATTATTACTAGAGAGTTTTTCCGATACATCTTTTGATTCTTACAGTATCAAAAAGCATGGTATTCTCAAATTTTAAAAAGTCAATCAAAACATGTGATTCAAAAAATTGTAAAATCAAACTCTTTTTCTTGCTTAATCTTCTTGAGTTCTTTATTGGATTTTTTAAAGAGTTTACCTATCAAAATGGTATCTTTGGAGAAATCATAAAAATCATCTTCAAAGAACTCAGGAAGATTTATGTTAGAATAAGTCATGAATCACACTTAGGAAATAAATCCAAACACAAATGTACCCGCTCTAATACCAATTGAAAAATAAAATAATGACTTCTAACAACCAAGTGTGTGTTTGTGTGCAACAAAATATCTTAAATGCGAAAAAATAAAAGAGACAAGATATTTGTTGACGAAGTGAAAACCCTGTGAAGAGAAAAACCACTTCGAGACAGCCAAACCCAGGAAATTCACTATCCAAAAACAAAGCAAGTTACAAATCACTCGTACTCATAAAACCTATTGCAGTAGTCATACCTTTAATTATAACACGAAGCCCATCGTGAACATCCAACCAAGTCTCCTACTTGAAGTGGTCTTTGATGGATTCCTTTACCTTTGGGACGACCCCTAAGATAGACTTCATACGAACTGTTGAGCACACACCGGCAACGGCTAGAGAGCTAGCGGATCTTCGATTCTCCCTAAACACCATCTCTAAGCACTGTGGAATTCGTTACAGAATTCATACAATTTACAAGCTTAGAGCCCTCTATTTATAGGCTTACAGAGATCCTAAATCTGGACAAATTCAGACTCTGGCTGTCGAGCGTCTGAACGGAAGATTGCCTCGTCCGGACGGTCTTCTGCAACCCCCTTCCAGAATAGCACAATTTTTTCCATAACAAGTATACGTCCGGACGGCTTGGCCGAGAGTCCGGACGGTCTTCGCTATAACTCATTTCCGTGTTCGAACGGAAATTCAAAATATTTTGAAATGTTTGACATCATCCGGGCGTGTTGCCACGTCGTCTGGACGTCTTGCAGAAACTTCCCAAACAGTGTCGACTTCTGAAATCCAACTCCGTGTAGAAATTGGAAAAGCTTGACCTATCGTCCGGACGGTGTTGCTCTGACATCCGAACGTCTTGAAATCAATCTGCTAAACACTGTGGGGCGTCCGGACTCCTTCAAAGGCTCGTCCAGACGGTTGCACTGGAATCGATTATTTTGTCTTGGAATTTGCAAGGAATCTTCATGGATATCTTCTAGAAACTTGTGATTAGTCACATGTTTTGAAATGAACACTGTCCGAATATATGATGACTCTGAAATAAGAACCAATCATCCTACAACTATTACATAAAGTGTTTTTGTCAACTAGAATGTTGCCAATATAAAATACTAACACGCAGGAACAAACTTCTGCTGATGCCATGGAGCCTGAAGAGCCATCAGAGGTATAGTGCCTGATGTAGCTCTTGTTGGCAGCTTCCTCTGAACCTTTGACTTCTGGAGCTGTGGACATTTGGATCGGATGTGACCGGTGATGACGGAATGATGACAGGTAGGCAAGCTTCTTTTGTTTGAATGCCTCTTGACATTCTCTGTAAAATTATGATTAGCATTCTTACAAATAACATTACCCTTACCTTTTATATGTCTCCTACGAGGAGAGACATATTTAGATGAAGAAGAATCTCCAATTTCACTTTTCCTCAAAGCATCCTGCTTACTCCAAGGTTTGTGGGATTTCAAAAAATAACAATTTGGCCTAATATGACCAATCTTTCCATAATTATGACAAGTAGGGACAAACTTACCATGAGCTTGTGTACCTGTATCTTTGGATTTTGGCTTCACACAATTATTCAGGCAAGAATTTTCAGAATTATCCAAACAAGCAGTGCCTAAGCACTCAAATTATCAACAATTAAATCAGGCTTGTTAGAAATATTTGAATTAATACAAAGCATGCTCTTTAAATTATCACTAGAGAATTTTTCCAATTTCTTCTTAAGTGAATCAATAATGTCAAATAGCACGGTATTCTCAGATTTCAAATAGTCAATTAAAGCATATGATTCAGATAATTGAACAATCAAAGACTTTTTTTCTTCCTTTACCTTTTTAAGCTCTTTATGAGAAACTTTAGAATGTTGAGCATTCTTCAATTTATTAAAAACCTTAAAGAGCTTAATATCAGAATCCTCATTAGATAACTGAGAAGAATTTATGATAAAAGGTGTAATAAAAAAAAAAATAGAAGTCACAAAAGAAAAGGATCACACTGAAGAAATAAATCCTTTAAACGGGGTGTACTCGCTCTGATACTAATTGAAAATTATTGGGCTTCTAATTAACTGTGTGTGTAAACAGTGTGCAACAAAATATTAAATGTTGAATTTAAATGAGACAAATATTTTGTTGACGAAGTGAAAACTCAATTAAGAGAAAAACCATTCCAGGGAAGCCAAACCCAGGATATCCACTATTCAGAAGACAAAGCTAGTTACAAAGCAGTAGTACTCACATACCCCTGATGCAGTGGTCGTACCTTGAACTCTGACGTGTAACTCAACACGAACGCCTCCCAACCAGGTCTCCTACCTAAAGGGGTCTTCAATGAAATCATTTACCTTAGGATCAACCCCTAAGATAAACTTCACAGCTGATCAAATCACACACTGACAACAGCTACAGAGCTAGCAGATCTTCAATATCTCCCTAAACACCATCTCTAAGCTACAAGGAATTCACTACCGAATTCTGTACATAATGCATGCCTAAAGCCTCTTATTTATAGGCTTTACAAGCCCTAATTCTTGTCAGAATCAGAGTCTATGGCACGTCCGTCCGAACGGCAGACTTGGGCGTCCGGACGGTCAACTGTTTCCTTGTCTGAAAAGCAATTTCGAAACTTCTCGAATTTTGGCAGGCCGTCCTGATAGTCAAGTTGTAGAATTTTTCGTTAGCTTTCCAATGACATCTATTTTATCCCAATCCGATATTTAAGCATAAAGTTATGATCAAAATACTGGAGGATGTCCGAACGGTATTGCCCTAGCGTCCAAACGGTGTTGCCCTAGCGTCCGGACGGTTGCACTTCTGTTGCACGCAATTTTCATAATAAGGTCTGAGTGTCCGAACCATGAAGTCTGACATCCGGACGGTTGAACTTCTTCTACATGACTTGCCTTATCAAGGATAGCGTACAGACGGGAACACACATCGTCTAGATGGTTGCAGCTGTCTTCTCATATCTGTTTCTGAGACAGAAACCCTATTACTTGTCGAACACTGAATGGCGTCCGGACGGATGCACTTGAACGCTGGATTCTTTTCGTACTCTAAATAATGGCCGAACAATTTGCCATTACGTCCGGACGGATGCAACCTTGAACAATTCGAAGCTTCTAGACACTGATGGGGGTCCGGACGGTATTGCCACGTCGTCCGGATGGAAGTTGCTGACTGATGAGCGTCCGGGCTCTTAGACTGGGTCTTCCGGACGGAATCATGGGATTTGATTTATCTGAGTTGGAATCTGCACAGAATCTTCCTTGGATACTCAAAATAGCCTTGAACATTGAAGTAGCCTTCTTGCAGCTTGTGACATTCAAATATTGTCATAAAAGGCTCTTTCCATATCAGAGAAATAAACTCTGACTATCTGAAGACTTTGAAATAAACAATATCCCTGTGAAAGCAGCAACATTACATAGAAGTGATTTTGTCCAACAGAATGCAGCCAACACAAAAACTAACATTCTCCCATTTGATATTTTGTAAATCCTTCTTCTATAAATATAGAAGGCAGCAGAGAGAGAGCGGGATGCCTTTTCTTGGTTTTGTTTTCCAGAGGCATCCTTTGTAAGTTTAGTTTTTCAATTTTTCCAGTGACCTTTTCTTTAATCCAACATTCACTTAACTTTTTCCAGAGCCTTCTTTTCATTAATCCTCTAATAGCTTTTAATTTTATTTCTTGAATCTCTTTAGCTTATTTCTTTAATAGTTTTAGTTTTATTTTCCAAAAAAATGAGCTTTTGATTTATTTCATTTTTAAGTCTATTTCCATATTACCCGTAGCCTTCAACTTTCCTGAAAGACATGGGCTTCTTTTCTTCTATAAGAGATTTCCAATTTCAATAACGAGTAATTAAATTTTCATAGGGTTTTGATGAAATTCTTTCCATTTACCATGGCTTGATTAAGTTTCTCTTAGGATTTTCTGAATATGTATAATGATTATATAGCCTAGAGGATTGCAAAACTTTTTGTCAATTAATCTTCAAATTTATATTTATTCATGAACAAAAAGTTTATCTTGTCTATGAGAAATTCTTTTTATCTTGAATAAAATCAAACGTTTCCTTTTTCTGTGATTAAGGGAACGATGGCTATGTAATGATTTTTTTTACATAAGTTTAAGTGAATTTGATGAGCCATGCTAGGGAACACAAATCACTCCACATCTTTGTAGTTTAATTGTATTTCATTGTAATGTAATTTAAATGCATTTTCATTGTAGTTTTAGTGGATGATTCATGTGAAACTAAGATGTCTCATGCTTATTTCTTGAAATATGTATGCTTATTAGAGAGGTTTTATAGGGCATGTTAGGGTCACAAATCGTTTCACAAATAGATGTTAGATGAACGATTAGTGCGTAAAATGCCTTATCATTATTTCCTAACCAAAGTATTTTCATGTCGAGGTCGCCGTATGGTTGACAACTATTACGTGCTCATATTATGCATATAAATGAAAATCCATGTGAGACACAATCAACCATTAGTATGACGTTTTGATGAAATCAAATCCCTATATTTTCCTTTATCTCCATTTTGATGACCTTTAGTTTAAGCTATTTTAGTTTTACGATTAAAAATCAAAAACAATATCTTTTCTGAGTTGAATTGGATAAAATCTTGAATAATTAATAAAACAAACCAAGCACCACAATCCTTGAGGTTCAACACCCTCTATATAGTTCAAAGATTCGTACTATTGCGAGTGATTATAAATTTTAAATCCACGTGTGTTCGAATTAATTTTCAAGCCATCACTATCCTAGTCATGATTTGGAACTCGCATTTGTAGTCTATGCCTTGAAGATATGAGGCACTACCTCTGTGGTGAAGAGTGCGAAATCCACACTGATCACCAAAGCCTCAAGTATATTTTCACGCAGAGACTTCAATATGAGGCAACGTAGATGGCTTGAAGCGCTATAAGATTATGACAACAAGATATTCTACCATCTTGCTAAACCTAATGTAGTGGCTGGTGCACTAAGTAGAAAGTCTCATGATGGAGAGACCAACCCTAAAGTGCTTATGGTACAACTAGTGCAAAAGTTTGCAATTGTGTAGGTTGATGAAGTGCTAGTTAGTGGGCCACGAAACATGGCATCCCTTGTTGTACAACCGCAATGCCTGGACAAAATCAGGCTAGCACAAGAAAATGATCTGGAGTTGTAAGATCTTGTTGATAGAACCAGACGGGGAGAAGCATCTGAGTTATATCTAACAGCAGGTGGAAACTTGAAGACTAGTAGTGGGAGAACAGTTATTCCCAATGATGTTGAGTTGAGAAGGGAAATTCTTAATGAAGCTCATCAGACATGGTACACTGTTTATCTTGGCAATTACAAGATGTACCAGGATTTGAAGAAAAAGTTTTGGTGGTGTGGCATGAAACGAAATGTTGCACAATTCCTTTCGTGCCAGCTTGTGAAAGCTGAATACCAAAGGCCAGCTGGGCAACTTCAGCCTCTCGAAGTGCCAATGTGGAAATGGATCAAATAGAGCTATTGATTTTGTCGTTGGTCTACAAAAAGCACCAAGCGGACAAGATTTCGTATGGGTGATTGTAGACAAACTTAGGAAGAGTGCCCACTTCCTCCCCATCAAAATTACAAATTCCTTGGACAAGTTAGTAGAAATGTATGTGTAGAAGATAGTAAGGCTACATAGAGTGCCTGTTTCCATTGTGTTGGACCGTCACATCGAAGTTTTGGAAGAGATTGCAGGATGCAATGGGAACCACAAATGTATTAGGTTGATGGCTTATGACTAATTGTCATGCCACTATGATTACTCTGGTTTCTATAAAATAAATAAAATGGGTTGTCACAGTTGAGGACATCCGAGAGCACCTATTTGACAATGTCAAATCGGCATCAGATAGAAGTCATGGCGTTGCATCACAAATATCAAAAAGTTACTGATGAAACCCTAGCTGCTGCCATGATGCTACGGGATTTTCTACAGTTAAAAATCCACCTTTTAGGATTGTTGGCGTCATATCCTCTATCCTATAAATAAGAATGAACGTACATTTGCCCTCCAAGGAAGATATAGCTATTGTTTGAGCCCATAACCTCGAGAGGCATCCCTTCCTTCTGCATTGTTGACCCAAGTGAAGATTCCAAAAAATCTTGAAGCTTTCTCACTTGGAACCTATTTCCTTCAAACCACACCATACACAACCTTCTACCGTCAAGAAGTCTATCAAAGGGTCGGTAAGGGGAAGCACTCGAAGAAGATTGGCCAGCAGGGAGCTTCTTGTTTTTGTACAGTTGTTCTATGTATTTTACACAGTTGTCAGTTTACTTTGCATGTACTTTAATACTTTTCAAGATAGTGATCTACTGGGTTTGGCTACCTAGAGTGATTTTATCTTTAAGATACTCAAAAAGTTTCCACTTCGTAACCAAAATCTTAGTGTTGATTTTGTGGTTGTGTTGCTTATGTGTTTTATGTTACAATTGTTTTATCTTGTAATAATTATTGCTATTGTAGGGTTATTTTGGGGTTGGAACCTGATCCGTCTTCTTCCATAATTTCTAAAAAATATCTTCTTTCCATAATGACTAGTTCTTATTGACAGTCGGCCAAGAAAAGGAAAATACCCCTACTCATTGACGTGTAAGAAAACTTAAAGATTTTTTTGTTCTTTTTTCTGCTTAGTGATATGACATTTATTTGTTAAGTTATGAAACCTAGTCACCCTGTAAGGACCGTTACTTTGTTTGAGGAGAAGAGTCCCAGCAGTTAGAAACTTAGGCCATTTAACGTGTTTTATAACCTATTTGAAAAGTCTTTTTTATTTTTTTATTTTTTTTTCTCTTTCCAAACACTGAATCATACTTTCAAAAAATATTTGTCAAATGAAACACTTTTTTTTAAAAATAAAATAAAAATAAAAAAATAAAATATGAATATGTTGAGAAAAACATATATTTATTATTTCAGGTGAGAGAATTGACTTGTTACTTGACAATTTCCTTATAAAAAATAAAATTAAAAATAGAGTTGGTCTCTCCAACGAGACAGATGTGGCTACACAACCTAAAGGGAGGGGATAGCCACACAATCACTCCTGATCTTTTCCTTCTTTTATTTTTTATTTTTTATTTTTTTGTCTATATTTTGAAGGGAAATAATAGTATTAATCCTTATACTAGTTTATTGGAGGGAAATAATCTTATGAATTGTCCTTCATAAATAAATATTTTTAGTATTCACTGTTCTTCCGGATGCAATATAACCAAGCTGTGACAGAAAAAGCGTCAAACCCACCTCCAAAAATGCCACGTCATCTGAGCAAGGGAACGTTGTTTTATAGACGAACCTGAAGTGACAACTACTGTCTAGCCGCACCAATTGTAGAGATGTAAATTTAGTCACTGCTGGTCTGTATAAACGGCATCAACATCATCAAGTTCAAGTAACTTGCTCATCAGTTCCTTGTTTAACTCCATAGCCTCGTCATCTACCTAAAACCCAACAAGTTACTTTCGATAGGAGATATTTAAAACAGTCACTACAAAAAACAATAACATATAATTTATTCTTCACAATAATATTGGAAAGCAAAGCCACAGACATGGTGGAAGCATGCTCATAACAGTGAAGTTATAATTTTACTTTCAGGCTGCAGTGTTACAATAATTTAGGGTTAAAGAAGGAAACTTCTGATATGCAGCTGATATGATTCTCCCCAATCTGATTTTATTCCTTTATTTCCCATTGTAATCTGCAATAATTATATTTCCTTTTTTTTCTTGTTCTCTTTGAGTGAATTATAGTTCCATTTTTTTATTGTATTACTCTTGTATTTAAACTAATGTAATAATATGGTAGTCATCACAGAAATAAGACAGTATTCTCCTTTCTTCTTCAATGTAACATGGTGTAGAGAGAAGCTGAATCTGCAAACACAAGACTTCACTTGAGCAACACAATCTCCAAGCACAAATTTTGCCTCCTTTCCAAAACTGTCCATTACCTCAAATGGCCGTTTGTCATTCTTTCCCATAATACCCTTGCTCGAATCCTCTCTTTCTTTGACAAGCCCTTTCCCTAACACCACTGCCGCAAACGTCCACCGCCCTTGCTCCACCGTCCGCAGCTGCCCCTGAATAGAACCGTTCTTCGCGCCGACATTACTTATCTGTTTAGCATGCTTCACCATCCGCCTCAACTGCGAGATGCATTGTCCCCATCCACTACCTTCTTGACCCTCCACTATAATTATGAAACTGTGCCCCCCTCCACTATCATATTCTGAGTTCCAAAAACTTCTCATGGTTGTTCTGTCACTTATGCAATACAAACGTTGTATATCCATCTCTACCAGTCCTACAGAACTCCTTCAAATTATCTTTGTGGATCAATTCCTCCATTTTAAGCAACCAGACTACGCTCTGTATGACCATAACCACCACTAGAAAAATCCCTCTACTCCTCTCAACTAGTCCAACACCCCACCATTCCCAACTCGAAACCGAATCTCGTATGACTTTGTTTCAATGTAAAAATAACCCAAATAACCCATCGAAAAAAGCTACAAAAACTCCGACAAAATCAAGAACACTATGAATCCTCACGCTTCAACTTTCACCAACACATGCCAAGAATCATCTCCCCTAAGAATGGTGATTTATATCAACACATGGAATATTTAACTAAAATTGGGAGTAAATTGTGGAGTGTACAAGCCGAGAAGGAGCAGCAGGGTCTTGGGAGAAATAATGACCTCTGCCTCGGCCACCAGAAGACGGGCCTCTGCCTCTATACGTGGTGCGACCTCGACCACGATATCCTCTCCCACGATTCATGGGAGCCCGAGTAGAAATATTAGCCATTGGAGGGGAAACCTCAGTAGGGGAAAGATTGTGCTCTATCCTCATCTCGTGAGCAAGTAGATGACCATAAATATCATCTAAGGAGAGAGGATCCAACCGAGTGGTGATGGATGTGACAAAGGGATCATACTCAGATCCGAGACCAGCAAGAAGGTAGGAGGTGCTTTCAAAGTCATTGAGTTGCTGTCCAGCAGCAGCAAGATTATCACACATGGCTTTAAAGGATTGAAAGTACTCTGTGATGGAAGAGCTACCTTTCTTGGCTGTGGCAAGGCGATAGTGAATCAGCATAACCCGTGAACGTGCTTGGGAAGCAAACATGGAGACAAGGGTCGTCCAAAGTTGATGAGCAGTGGCTGAGCTAACGGCATGAACTACTAACGGTTCAGTGAGCGTGCAGATCAACACGCTGAGCAGCATCTGGTCACATTGACACCAGAGAACGAAGTCGGGATTAGCCATGGTGGCAGGGGCACCCGGAGCAGTGCTAGTATTCAGGATGGTCTGGGCTGGAGGTGGAGTTGTACCATCCAGGAAGCCATACACATCATTGGCTTTAACAAAGGCCAAAATCTGAGTTCGCCAGCTAGGAAAGTTGTTGTTAGACAGCTTGATATTCAAGGTATGGTTCATATTTGGGACGGTGAAGAGGACGTTGGATGAAGTAGACTTGGAGGAGGAATCCGGGGATTCAGACATAATGATGATAGGAAAAAAAATCCTGGAGACGTGAGTCTATAGGTGCTCTGATACCATGTACAATTTCAGAGTATATTGGCTTTCAAGCTTGCTCATTTAGTGAGCGTATATTGAATTATATATAGAATATACAAGGTAGTATAGCTTACACGATAAGCCTTGGCTTATAGTATTCTAATCTAACACAAACTCTTAGATAGAAATCTAATTACAAGTAAATCTCCTCTAGATAATCGTATCCTTATCAACCGGTTGTGTTATCAATACTCACTAGGAGATTTGATCAACCGGGAGTCTATCAGCACACTCACTAGGATTCTTAAGAGATTGAATCACACTAGGAGTATGTTGTGCGCTAATATGGAGTAAGGGCTCGAATGCATGACCTATTCTTAATCATTCTTAAGAATAAGTGTTAAATGGGCATTATAACGATACTTTCAACGATTAAAATGAATGGACAAAGAGGAGTGTAAATTTGTACCTCACAAACTCTTCTTAACGAGCACCTCATTATTCGCACCACGAATTCTCACTCTGGTAGGGCTTCGCCACTCAAAACCCACTCCTCTAAGCCTTTCGCACATTTAAAATGATAGAAATGGAGTTCGTGTGCTTCTACAAGTTTTGTGGGTTTATTTATACACATTTTTTGAAGTGCAGTGTTGGTCAATAGGTGTTCGAACGGCGATGAGTTAGCACCAAAAATATCTAAGCCCTGCCATTGCCACGCCTCACAACACACTGACTGACACGTGGAAATTCCCTTTGGTCGATGGGAGTTCAAACGGCACCGACTTACAAGCATTAAATGCATGTGTCGAATCAGTCTTTTCGGCACATGATTTGCTTTAGACCAATGATCACCTAACACCAAGCTATTAGATAATGCCACATGGTGACATTCCCTTCAAATGTCACATTCTCCATTCGAACGCAGTCGTTTGACTTTTATTTTCCTATGCTTTTTCCTCTTGTTGCCACGTATTGTCGATATTTGGTTGAACGGGCTTCAACTGGAATGGTCTGTTCTAAAATTTTCTAACTGCTTTTGATTTCGTTTTCGCTCCGTTTGATCTCATATTTCCCAATCACTGCTGTACTTCATCTTCAAGTATTTTAAAAGAGCATCTTATATATTTTATTAGTATCACATTATCATTTTATCTGTATTTATTTTCTTGGACGTTACAACTCACCTACCTAAAATGGTTATAAGTGTTATCACCCTCAGCCGAAAAAAAAAAAACATTGTGTTTTGTGTCAATTGATGTCACTTTCTTTGAATCACAACCTTATTTTTCCTCTTCCTAGACTTCTCAATAAGAAGAGAATAGAAGTGAACTTCTGCTTGTGAGTCCTTTTCCTATAACTGCTACTCTACTAGAACATGAATATCAGTCGCCATCTGCTAAAGAGCCACTTGTCGATGTGCCATCTGTACCTGCTGATAAGCCGTGTGAGCCACTAGTGGAGGAGTTGAGAATTTACTCCAAACACTAAAAAACAAAGACCACTTCCTCACAAACATGCCAGGCATCAAACCCTAACTCAAGTAACCCATGACCTTGTTTGGCGACTCCTTCCCCTCAATATTTGAGGGGAAATTTTTTTTTTTGAGTGGTAGTAAGAATTGATTGATGTGATATAAAGTAGAAAGAACTAATATGGAAAAGTGAAAAAAATAAATAAATAAATTGTATTGTAGTAGGGTTTTTTATTTAAATAGTAATAAAAAATTGTTGTTGTGATATAAAAAGTGAAAAAAGTTACAATGTTTTGATGTTAATGATAAGGCGATTGGATGCAAATGGGTGTTTAAAGTAAACCATGAGGTTAAGGGGTCAGTGGAAAGATGTCAAATTGGTTGCAAAAGGCTTAACTAAAACTTATGGGATAGACTACGAGGAGACATTTACCCCCGTAGTAAATATGAATTCTATTCGAGTCTTACTTTCATTGGTAGCAAACTTAGATTGGCCACTTCAGTAGCTTGATATGAAAAATGCATTCCTTCATGAAGATTTAAAAGAAGTATACATGAAACTTCTTCCTGGTCCTCAATTCTCCTTAGCTAAGCGTAAAGTCTGTAAATTAAAGAAGGCCCTATATGGGCTTAAACAAACTCCTAGGGCTTGGTTTGAGAGATTTTTCCAAGCTTTGTAGAGATTCGGCTATAAACAAAGTCAGGCAAATCATACACTGTTCATCAAACATTCCTCACAAGGAAAGGTAACTGCTTTAATTGCTTATGTAGACGATATCATGTCGATCGCAAAAGATAATATGGAAATACAAAGGTTGGAAAAATATATGGCCAGTTAATTTGAGATAAAACGCTTGGGAATTTAAAATATTTTATAGTTATTGAGGTAGCCAAATCAAGACATGGTATCTTCCTCTCCAAACAAAAATATGTTATTGATCTACTCAAGGAAACAAGGATGCTCGATTATAAGGTTGTTCAAAATTCAGTAGGGCAAAATAAAAAGTTAGGAGAGAGTGATGAGAGTTCTCTAGTGGATAAAGGCATATATCAATGATTAGTTGGTAGGTTAGTATATTTGTTGCACACTTGCCTATGAAGTCAGTGTAATGAGCTAGCTTATACATTCACCTCGGAAGTCTCAAATAGAAGCAGTTTACAGAATACTTTGACTAGGGGTGGGCATAGGTTGAATCAGGCCAATTTTCGCAGTTTTCCCAGACCCAGACCCGCAAGTCACAGGTTTGAAACCCGTGATCCGCAACCCACAATTTAGGCCTTGTTTGGTACGCGGAATAGGTATTCCATTAGGAAAATAAATAGTTATTACTGGGAATGAACAAGAGTGGAATGGAATAATTATTCCAATTCTTTATAGGTATCAGGTATCACGGGGTGAGGTAGTATTTTTTTATTTCAGTTTTCATCAAGCCATTTCGTGAGAGAGAGAGAGAGAGAGAGAGAGAGAGAGAGAGAGAGAGAGAGCAAATTATACTTCAAACGACGGCTAGGATGGAAGTTGAAAAGTTAAGATTTCTTCAGTACAGAGGGGTTGAGGCACAGATTGAGGGCTGAAGGTGGAATTTCTGAAGAGTGATGAAGAACCCATTTGATTTCAAACCCGAACGCATAGGACATAACATAAAACGCAAGCTGTAAATGAGACGTAAGTGGTCCTGGTCCACAATATTTCAAGTAAAACACATAAAGTCATGGACCATATCCCAATATTTTATCACCCACATTCGCTACACTTGAAGTGGATGCCAGCTGCCATTCTAGATCCTTCCCATCTACATGCCTATCTTGACTCTTGAGATTCTTGAGAAGCACACCTCTCGTGCTACAATTGATGATTGCTACCTTCTTGGAATTATACCACCAGCACGCTTGAGTTAGCACACGACCATCTTCGACTCTTCGTCTTCCTTCAACAATAGATATAGAACTGCTGAACCGTATGAGGCGCTGAACGGCCTGCGCCATCTCACGTCTCTGGTTTAATGTGTTAGGGACTTCGGGTTTTGGCCTTTGGGGAAAAAACGCATGGATTAGAGGCTTACCAATCTCGGGGTGGGGTGGGTCCATGCGGTTAATAAATTTCAATTCCGTAATCCGGTCCGGTCCATGCGGTTTGAGCAAAAACTAGCCCGCATGACTTTTACTAAAGGATAGATCCGCATTTACCAGGGCGGGGCAGTTATACGGGTTTGGACGGGTTACGCCCACTCCTAACTTCAATATTTGAAATCTTCACCGAGTAAATGGTTGTTGTTTGCCTGACATAATCACCTGAGAATAGAAGCTTATACACATACAAATTGGGTTGGGTCAGTCCCAGATCGAGGATCTACTTTGCGATACTGGAGATTTGCGGGAGAAAATCTAGTTACCTGGCATAGTAAGAAACAGCAACGGTTACTAAATCTAGTGCACAAGCTGAATTTCAAGTCATGGCCCATGGGATATGTGAATTATTATGGTTGAAGATTCTACTGAACGAACTTGGATATGATTATAAGGATCCTGAGATTTATTTTTTATAAGTCTATGAGATTATACTACGACAATAATGTTGTGATGCTTATAATCCAGTTCAGCATGATCAAACTAAACTCAATGAAATTGATAAGACATTTTATTAAGAAAAAATTGCGTACGTGATTGATTTGTACACTTTATGTGTAGACATGAGAGCAACTTGCGAATATTCTAACAAAGAGAGCGCCAATAGTTTTCTTCATTTAGCCTTGTGCAAGTTGGGCATGCGAGACATCTTCGTCTCATCTTGAGGGAGAGTGTTGAAGAATGAAACTTTTGATATGAAGCTGATATGATTCTCCCTAATCTGATTTAATTCCCAAATTTATTCCCATTATTTCTCACTGTAATCTGCAATAATTATATTTCCATGTTAGATTGTATTACTCTTCTATTTAAAATCATGTAAAGGTATGGTAGAATCATCAAGGAAATAAGACAGTATTTTCCTCCTCTTCTTCTTCTTCCAATTTTTCTTCTTTTCTTTCAACTCTTAGATGTTTCACCGTCACCAAATACCAGAGAGAGAAATGGGGGCAATCCAACATGACAGCATGAGGCATAAAATACAGTGGCTGTGGTGTCATCTATACACACAAGTCCTTGCATAACAAAATATTCAAGATATGTACTGCAGCGTATTCTTAAAAAAAGCAAAATTCCCAGAGTAGAAATAATAAAGATAAAACAGAAAAAAAATTGTAGCTAATTATTTTCCTTTTCCTCAAGGACTACGAATTTTTAAGAAAATATCAAGGGAGGAGGCATATCTGCAAAGAGACATACCTCAATAGCAGTTAGTGGAAGCAGCTCAGAACCATTATCAGGCTCAAAATGTATCCCTTCCTCACGTAGTTTTGATAGTATTGCCGTGTAGTTCTCTGATGAACTTACAATTTTATAATAGCTTCCATTTAAAAAAAAAAAAAAAAAAAAAAAAAAAAAAAGAAAAAAAAGAAAAAAAAGTTAAGAGTTGCATAGTTTATTATGAGGGGGAAAAAAAAAGAGAAAAAACTATAACGTTTTAAAACATTATATTACGAATGCATCTACTATCCCACAAGCAGATATATATAAAAAATTTAAAAAAAAAAAAAAAAAAAAAAAAAAAAAACACGAGAATTTCACTACACCCTTTTTCTAGTTCTCCCAGTACTAAATATACATGAAGAACCACAGAAAGCAGGCCTCACTATGACATGCCCTAATACCTGAACAGTAGAGGAACCCTTGCACTCCCTTTTCCTTGCTGTATACAGTACCTCTCCGTCACAAATTTCCATAAATCATAGCAAGATTCTGTAAATACTTCTATAGAGCTCATGTTACAGATCACAGCAGAACAAATTTTATACTTTCTCCATAGCAAACATGATTATATTCAAAAAATCCTCTTACGAAAAACAGGAGGGTTCCTAATGTTCTCACTCTTCAGATAGTACAGCTGCTTCAATAGCATAGCATGCCTACTGCAAGATCACAAACTATACCCACCTCATCCAATGACACTAGCTAGCTATCATTTTCATTGAAAGAAACCTATAAGACATGGAACACAGTTGCAGCAACTGAAAAAAACAAAGCTTTTACAGGATTTCAAGAAAATGATGAAAGATTTTATTATATTGGCATAGCTGCATATTTTTTACAAGAAGGGCCACTCCATTTTTTAAATCCCTACACAGTTAGGTAATTGAACATTCTACTTGTTAGCACCACTCCTAGTGTCGTAAACATCCCTGCTTGTTTTTTCGCTAAATTTCAGTGAAAACATGGAGCTTAGAGCACCATCTACATGTAACTTAAAAAGTTCCAGGAATTTATGCCCATGCTCTCAACAAACACAAACAAAAGCGACCCACAATAGAACTTTTAGTTCAATTGCCACCATGCGAAACACAGAACAATCTTCTTAATTCGTCATTCATTAAATTTAGCAGTATGTATATGTTACGGTCTTCCGTAACGGGGGATGATTGG
Source organism: Alnus glutinosa (assembly GCF_958979055.1). Classification (NCBI taxonomy): domain Eukaryota; kingdom Viridiplantae; phylum Streptophyta; class Magnoliopsida; order Fagales; family Betulaceae; genus Alnus; species Alnus glutinosa. The sequence continues at coordinate 14,923,738 of NC_084891.1, read as the reverse complement.
TGTATAATTTGGATGGGGAAGTGCGTGGGATAGTACGGTATTCGAGGTACCCTGGACCTCCTAAAGTTAGGATTATTCGAGAAACCCTAAAAAACTCCTAATCAACTACAAGAGCTGAATTATAATAATTTTCTTCTTTTTTTTATTTCATTCTTCAATACCCTATTTATAGGGTTACAAATCTAAAAATATGGAAACGATAAATAAATAAATATTACATAAATATTACTAAACCTAATGGGGTCATTAATTCTCTTATTTCCTTCCTATTGGAGATATTGCTTTATGAGCAAGACTCCTTATTATTCTTTCCAAGAGACAATAATTAATTCTCTTATTTCTTTCCTATTGGAGATATTGCTTTATGAGCAAAACTCCTTAATTTCCTAATAATAATAATCTATTATTCTTTCCTAAAGACAATACACTCTTACCTTATTTAAGAACCTAACCTAATTATTCTATTAAAGAAGGTATAAATATAATTCCAATAATGCCCGTGTTATATACCCTAGGTACGTAACACTCCTACCCTCTTCAAATAGACCTTATCCTCAAGGTCCTAAAATATGTTGCAATTGTTGCTGACGTGGAGGGTAGCTCTGGAAAAAAAAAATTGTGGCATAATACTCCATTTTTTCAAGCCACCCGAGCCCCGGTTTGCACCCTTGAGTCCCTGATTTCTTTCCTCTTCACTCTTCACCTTAAGGGTAAACAGATGGGGCCGAATATTTCCCTCCACTGCAAGTCCTGACGAAACTCGCCTCAATTTTCCTCCAGCAACAGACCTCGAACGGCCTCCTCTGTCCACCTCGCTCACCGGAAATTGTCAATCATCGGCCGGTATCTCTGCATCCGTCACAAAATCGCGTGGAGGCTCGCCCCTGCGCTCGATGGAAAATTCCGGGCTGCCGTGGTTTACGCCGAAATCGCCCCCCTTTGCATAATCACCGTCTGGCGGGCGGCTGGGTGGCCGCCGGTGACTTGAAATGCCATCCGGAGGAGAACCGCGCTCCGTCGGACCCTCTGGATCGCTACCCATCCTCCCAAGCCCTGCTCCCTACCGCTGGCCTGTGCCCGCCACTCTTAGCCACGGCCATGTCTTCTTCCCGAGCCTCTTCCTTGCTGAAGACCGAATTGCCGACACCTTGAACTTGAAGCCCCGGATGTTGGCCCGCCACACCTGCCTCTTCTTCTTCGGTCCCCTTTTGCCCAAGCCCGTGTCTTTCTTCCCACGGCCCAACCCGTTCATGCCGAACTTAGACACTGCAAGGGGTTTTCTTCTCTCCATGAAATTTCTTGATTTGAACCTTGCCCGTTTCCTTCTTCTGGACCAATCAGTGTGAAAGAGATTGGGTTTCAACGATGGGGGCTGTTTTTTTGGTTTGGTCGTTTTGGGTTGTGGTTGACCATGGGTGATCTTGAGGTATGGGGAATGATGGGTTGAGGAAATCAGGGAAAGGGTGGCTGGGCTGTGGGATTTCAGGGGTTGGTACTGTGGGTGATGGAGTGGCTTGTTGATGGTTGAGCTTGGTGGAATTTTTGGAGGTGGTGAGGGGGGTTGACTTTTCGGTTTTGGCCAAAAGATGTCGTTTTGCTGGGTTTTGGCTGGGATTTTGGGTAGGGGTGGTGATGAAATGTTATGTGGGTTGATGGCGTTGTGTGTTATGGGCGATGGTGCGGCTAACAAACGTGGTTGGGGCCTGTTTTGGGGTTCTGCGACGGTGGGTACGGTTAGTGGGGTTGTCTTTTGTGTGGAGTTGGGTTTTGGGTCCTTGCAGGATGGTGGGGCTGGGTTTTCTTTTGTGGGTTGTTTTTGGGGTAGATTTAGTAAGGGTGATGGTGAAGTTTCTTTTGTGGTTTGCTCTTCTGCACGAGTGACTTCTGGGCAAGATGGGTCTTCTGCATGGGTTGGCTGGAGCTTGATGCCATAGGCAGCCAACAACTCCTCCATTCTTTTGACCATCCGTTCCATCCGATCTGGGAGCGCCTTCATATCCTTCTCTGCCATGTCGAAACGAGGCTTTGATACCAAGTTGTTACGGTCTTCCATAACGGGGGATGATTGGTGTATAATTTGGATGGGGAAGTGCGTGGGATAGTACAGTATTCGAGGTACCCTGGATGATACGTTCATAAAGTTAGGGCTGATGTGGCACTGTAGCTGCATTAACCCTAGCCGCCTCTAGCATAATAAGAAGCCTCTAGCTAAATAAGGAGTAGAATACTTCTCCATATTTTCTTTCCCTAAGTGTCTTAGCTAAATAAGGAATATATTTTCCATTCTTAATTTATTTTCCTGCAGTGTGTTATGACGGCTAGACCTAATGGTTAAGTCTTATGACCTAGCCGTCATCTATTTAAGTGTAACCCTACTCAATGAATAAACATGCTGAATTATAATCAAACATAGACCTTATTGGTTGTTTTGGAGATCAAGGCTCTCTCGAAGTAGCTATTGGAGATCACGGCTCTCTCGAAGTAGCCCATATCTTTTCTTTTGTTCCTTTTTATTATTTGATTGCATCAAGTGGTATCAGAGCCGGGGTTCCTCTCGTTAACCGCATTGATAAACCTTGAGGCCCGGTTTCCCTCACTAGAAACCAGAAAATTTTTTTTTTTTTTTTTTTGAGAAAAAATTCCAGTTTATCACCATAGGTCGTTCCCGCAACAAGAACAAGGCCTACTTGGATTTTGCGGTGGAAGCAAGACCAGCCATGCGTTCATTCACCCAGCAACACGAACAGCAAGTTATGGAAGGACGCATGGGCAGCTTGGAGCAAGCGGTGCAGGCCTTGACAGCCCGAATGACCGAGGTATTTGAGATGCTGTCCGCCAGGGACCGACGTGACGCAGTGGAGAACGGGCGTAGGCGGTTACGGGCAGGAGAAGGAGAAGAATTCCTCGCGTACAAAGAAGAAGCCAGCAAACGGATGGAGGAGATCAGGAAAAGAATGGAAAGCTTTTCTCCACCACGCACCTCTCCGACAAGCCAATCCTTGCCCATAACAGGAGAGTCCAACGCAGGTTCTGTTGGTACGAATTTTATGCCCCATATAATCAATATCAAGCCTACCGAGGACGTCACGATGTCACCTGAATTTTCTGGGGATATTTCAAGCCCGGATGGTCGTGTTGTCAAGGAAGGAGTTGCTGGTATTCTTGTAGCAGCTAGTCCAGAAGGGGCTGAAAATATCATGGGGGTGCTGCAGCAGAATGTGAAGAAGAAAGAAGAAGAGAGGAAGCACGGGTTGGAAGAGCATGGAATAATTTTTACAAAAACAGAACTGAAACAGAATGAGAAGAAGGAAGACCAGGGGCTGATTTTTGCAAAACCAGAATTCTTCCTTGGGGACAAGGAAGATGTTAGGGGAGAGGGATGATACGTTCATAAAGTTAGGGCTGATGTAGCACTGTAGCTGCATTAACCCCAGCCGCCTCTAGCATAATAAGAAGCCTCTAGCTAAATAAGGAGTAGAATACTTCTCCATATTTTCTTTCCCTAAGTGTCTTAGCTAAATAAGGAATATATTTTCCATTCTTAATTTATTTTCCTGCAGTGTGTTATGACGGCTAGACCTAATGGTTAAGTCTTATGACCTAGCCGTCATCTATTTAAGTGTAACCCTACTCAATGAATAAACATGCTGAATTATAATCAAACATAGACCTTATTGGTTGTTTTGGAGATCAAGGCTCTCTCGAAGTAGCCATTGGAGATCACGGCTCTCTCGAAGTAGCCCATATCTTTTCTTTTGTTCCTTTTTATTATTTGATTGCATCACTGGACCTCCTAAAGTTAGGATTATTCGAGAAACCCTAAAAAACTCCTAATCAACTACAAGAGCTGAATTATAATAATTTTCTTCTTTTTTTTATTTCATTCTTCAATACCCTATTTATAGGGTTACAAATCTGAAAATATGGAAACGATAAATAAATAAATATTACATAAATATTACTAAACCTAATGGGGTCATTAATTCTCTTATTTCCTTCCTATTGGAGATATTGCTTTATGAGCAAGACTCCTTATTATTCTTTCCAAGAGACAATAATTAATTCTCTTATTTCTTTCCTATTGGAGATAGTGCTTTATGAGCAAAACTCCTTATTTTCCTAATAATAATAATCTATTATTCTTTCCTAAAGACAATACACTCTTACCTTATTTAAGAACCGAACCTAATTATTCTATTAAAGAAGGTATAAATATAATTCCAATAATGCCCGTGTTATATACCCTAGGTACATAACAGTATACCAACTAATCTACTCAAATAGACGCTTCACTTTATCTTATAAGAGTCGTTATCAAAGTTATCTACTCAACCACGCTATAGGAATAGTTGGAGACAGTAGTATTGATAAAGTTAACCAGCCCTTCAACACCTACTCAAAAAACAAACCAAATTCCTAGACTTCCAAACTTACTTGAACTAGTTGAAAGATCAAAACTTGCCTTTTAAGGCAGTCAAGGAATTCTATCCCACCAAGACGAGATATATTATCAGTGTTTGCCGAAGTCTCTGGAAAGAAAGTCTCTTCCTTTGAATAGCAGAACTTTCTAGCATTTTAGCAATTCTCAAGGGCTGCACCCTGGGTATAAACTCCCGTCGTGTGGAGCCACTGCTGCTTCTGCTGGCTTCAGGGCTGCCTTTGAATCAGGTATTGCTTCATGAGTATTGGGTCCCAGCAACAAGGGGCTGTTAGCCCTCCCCCACGACGACATCTCTCCTAGTTTGTTGTGCAATATGGAACATTTGTGGTTACAAATCTCAGCTGCCAACATGCATCAGATAAGACATCTACATCTCACATTTTGGAGCATGAGCCTATAAGGTAAAGCTTCGAGGCATTTAAATCAACCACTATCTTGAACGCTTTTTCTAAAAACATTTGTTACTCAACTCAAGAAAGCCTTGAACAAATATTTGAATATAAATAAACATTCTTTTCCAGATTCATGGTGGTAAAGGCTCAGGTACATTTTAGGTTTCATTTAAATAGCAGGAGAGTTATGTAGAAAATGAAAATACTGTTTGGACACAAAATCTAAGCTCATAGAGAGAACCAGAAATATAGGAAGAAAATACCCCCTTCGAATTCTTCTAAGAAAAGGAAGAAAAAGAAAACTTAAACAGGCTCCTTACAAGACTGTTTTTTATAAGTAATACATATAATTAATGAGCGCAGAAGGTCGCAACCCTAATACACATATACAAGAGATAACCCCCATTAAAGATTAAAAGCACAAAAATCCACAGATTCAGAAAAGTTAGAAAAACGGTAAATATTAGACGACCTCCATATATAAAGTGAATTGACCAAGATATTCTCGAGCTTTTCCATCGGCCTCTCACGATCTTTAAAACACCTTGCAATCCTCTCTCCAAAAACTGCACATTAAGCAGCAACAATTGAACGACTACCGAATTGCCCTTGCCAACAATCTAACAACTCAATCACCCCTCTAGACATGACCCATTCTACACCGAAAAGACAAAAAATCACAACAAAATTCTCTAGCCACTTCACAAAGATTCTCCACTCCTTTTACACATACAACACCATTCCCACTACTATTACCCTTCTCAACCTCATATTATCCAAGGTCAAAATCATTCCAAGAGCCACCGTCCACACAAATAAACTCACTTTCAAAAAGACATTGACTCTTCAAATACTCTTCTAAGTAAAAGATGAACCCCACAAAGTAGCGAAACTCATGACAAAACGACTTTACTACAAACTTCCTCCTCTTTGAAGGGATCCACCAAATGCAATCCTCACCACCTTGTCTCAAACTATGGGAATACAACAAATCAAAGAATGCAATAACCAAATCAACATCCCAATCCTGTACAGATCTTGTAAAAGATAAATTCCACTGAATATTACCATTAAAGAACTGCATATTATTTGCAACCCACGCCTCCTTACAACAAGCAATAGTAAACAACTTCAAAAAGGATTCCTTCAGTGGTTGATCTCCACACCATATATCATGCAAGAACCTAATCTTAGTTCCATCTCCCATTTCATATCTGACAAATTTGGAAAAAACTCATCAACCCCTCCTAATATGTTTCCACACTCCAACTCCAAAGGGCCCCTCTACCTCTTAAGTGCACCATACTCCACTCATACTATAATATTTTGCTTCTACCACCAATTTCCACAAGCCTCCCTCTCCATGATGAAGCGCCATAACCACTTACCCAACAAAACTTTATTAAACTTGATCAAATTTCTTACCCTCGAACTACCAGTTTGCTTCAATGAACAGATCATAGACCAATTGACTAAATGGAACTTAAACTCTTTATTGATAGCTCCCCATAAAAAATCTCGCTGAAATTTCTCAAACCTATTAGCAACACCAATAGGAATGGGAAACAAAGACAAATAGTAACTGGCAAATTGAACAAAGTACTTTTGGTAAACGTACCTCCCATTGATAAATAGAGCCTCATCCAACCAACCAACTGCCTTTCCATTTTTTCTAAAATGCAGCTCCAAATAAAAGTGGACTTGTATGGAGCACCCAAAAGGGGACCCAAGTATTTCAACGGTAACAAAGCCACTCCAAATAGAAGTGAACTGTATTTGGTAAAGAGGAGGGCTCTTGGTTGAAAATAGATTTTGAGGAGAGTGAGTGAGGTATTTGAGGTGGTTAAAACACTGAATGGTGATAAGGCTCCAGGTCTTGATGGGTTTTCTTTGGGTTTCTTTCAAACATGTTGGGAGGTCCTTAAAGAGGATATTATGGCAGTATTCAGGGAGTTTCATGGTAAAGGGAGGGAGATTTGACAAGAGTATTAACACTACTATCATTTCTCTTATCTCAAAGAGAGTTGGTGTCGTGGATATTAAGGAATTTTGTCCAATAAGTTTAGTGGGTGGTGCGTATAAAATTATATATAAGGTACTAGCAAACTGATTGAAACAAGTGCTGGAGAAAATCATCTCAAATTCGCAAAATGCGGTTATCAGGGGGAGACAAATTCTAGATTCAGTTTTGGTTGCAAATGAGTGTATTGACAGTCAAATCGAATCAAGGGTTCCTAGCTTCTTGTGCAAATTGGATTTAGAGAAAGCATATGATCATGTGAATTGGGAGTTTTTGTTGTATTTGTTAAAAAGAAGCGGTTTGGGGAGAAATGGAGAGAATGGATAGCATTTTGTATTTCTACTATGTGATTCTCAATTTTTATAAATGGACCCCCCTCTGGTTTCTTTAGTAACTTTTCACATGACATCTCATTTTTTAAATCCCTTAGACTTTACATTTACATTAAACTCATAAATGATATTGTTGTTTAATATAGATCATATCGTGGAAGATTAAATGTCTTCTCATAGGAGAAAGAAGCTGAAATAATGTAACTGACTGATGTCATTTGAAGAGCGTTCCAACACCATTTTGAATGAAGGCCTCTCTGCAAGATCATTCGAATGTGTTCCCCCTGCATTTCAAACGTTGCTTCCTATCCTCCTTGGGATGGATCTACTTTGAATCTCATTTGGCATGCGACTCCAATAAAGCATTCTAAACTCTCTAGATGAGGACTGTTGGTATCTATTTGAACACCATTCAAACAAAAGAAACCTAGAAACCCTTAGGAAGAGACCGTCTAGAGCACTGTTTAAAAACCACATGAGTGGCAAAATCTATTTTTGATAAGTAATTCAAATTCATTAAAAGTGCAAAAGGGCACAATCCTAGTACACAAAAAGTGTACAAGAGAACCCTAAAATATAGAAAAGGAAAAACAAAACTCCAAAATCTCAAAGAAATTAGAAACAGGCAAATTATTAAGTGCTACTATCCATGTAGAAAGGGATTGGAACAACACTTCTTCAACTCTAACATCTAATCTTCAAATCTCTTTGCGTTCACTCTCACCAAATACACCACATTAAATACAAAGAAGCCAACCTCAACATTTCCAAAGCAATACGGTGTCCCAATTGTCCCCTCCAACTCACCAACTCTCTCACCATCAAGGCATAACCTATGCAACACCAAACAAATAGAAAAGCAAACTTCATAATTCTCTTGCAACCGTACAATGAAGGAGGTGATAATAGACTCCCCACTTTTCTTACACAGATAGCATCAATCTACAACAATAACATTCCTCTTTCGTAAATTATCCAAAGTTAAGATTTTTTCCTAAAGTCGTTGTCCACACAAAGAACGCCTCTCGAGGGAGCCTTAACTTTCCAAGTACTCCTTCAAGGAATAGGGGAACTTACTGAAGTAGATAACACAGGATAGTAAGACTTTACTTCAAACGATTTCCTTTTAGAAGGAATCTCGCAAATTTTATCCTCACCTCTTTGCCTTACTCTTTGAGGATACAACTCCTCAAAGAAAGTAGAGACCACTCCTAATCATGCATTGCTCTTGTAAAGAAAATATTCCAATGAATGTTTCCATTCCAGAGCTGCATATGATCCACCACACACGCACCCTTACAATGAACAATAGTGAATAATTCCAGAAAATAGAACTTCAAAGGCTGCTTCCCACACCATTATTCATGCCAAAACTGCACTATAGATCCATCTCCCACCTCATACCTCACAAATTTAGAAAAGCCTTCCCACCACCTCCTCATACATTTCCACACTCCCACACCTTAGAACGCCAACCTCTCCTCAAACCATCATATTTATTGTCCACCACTGATCTTCACGGAGCCACCCTCGCCATAGCATAACGCCACACCCACTTACCCAAAAGGACTCGGTTAAACTGATTTTTCACCCCCAAGCCCCCTGAAATTATCGAAGAATATATTTTTGACCACTAGACTAGATGAAACTTAAACTTATCGCCAATAAACCCTCCCCAGCCCCCAAAAGAAAGCTCATTTAAAGTTTTTCCAGTCAATTAGCCACTCCTATTGGAACAGAGAAAGGGGAGAAATATTATGCTAGTAAATTAGAAAGAGAGCTTTTTATCAAAGTGTATCTGCCTCCCTTTGATAGATAAAGCCTCTTCCAACCCACCAACCGATGTTCCATGTTCTCAATAATGTCATCCAAATAGTAGAAGCCTTGTAAGGAGCTCCCAAACAAAGACCCAAATACTTCATCGGCGACGAAGCCACTCTACACCCAAGAATGCTAGCCAAACCTTCTACATCACCCTCATCGCCTACAGAAGCAATCTTTGACTTTGACAAGTTTATCTTCAACCCCAACACTGCTTAAAAATATAAGAATAGACATCGCAAGTTACGAAGTTGTTCACAATTAGACTCACAAAAGATCAACGTATCATTTGCAAACAACAGATGCGACACTATCATTTCCTTGTGATTCCTCGATCCCACCAAAAAAATCCAAATAAGAGTCCACTGTCCATAGTAGCAAACATCATCCTATGTAATGCATTCATAACAACCACAAACAATAAAGGAGACAACGAATCTCCCTATCTAAATCCACACAAACTACTAAAGAAACCAGATGGAGATCCATTACTGAGAATGGAAAAACCGCACCGTAGATATACAATGATCTATCCAAACTCGCCATCTCTCCCCAAAGCCACATCTCTTCTACAAACAGAAACTCCCAGTTGACATGATCATAGGCCTTCTCCAAATCCAATTTACACAATACTCCCGGTTCCCTAGATCGAATCGGACAATCCAAACATTCATTCGCCACCAAGACATAATCCAAAATTTTGTCTACCTTTGATAAATGCATTCTGAGAACTTGAGACAATCTTTCCCAATAATGATTTCAACTTGTTTGCTTGGACTTAGGAAATAAATTTGTACAAACCACCCACTAATCTAATGGGACGGAAATCCTAGATTTCCATCGCCCCAGCTTTCTTCGAAATAAGAGACATAAAAGTAGAATTGAAGCTCTTCTCAAACTTTCCTCGACTATGAAACTCCTTGAAAACTGCCATAATGTCCTCTTTTAATACCTTCCAACACTTCTGGAAAATATATATATATAGAAAACCCATGAGGTCCTGGAGCCATATCTCCATTGAAATTTCACACCACCTCCAACACTCACTATCCTCAAATTCTCTTTCCATCTAATTTTTTTCCTCCACGTCAATTGAAAGGAATCAAACATTGACCAACTTTAGTCTCCACATAAATATTGTTCAGAATACAACTATTTATAAAAGTTGACAATATGTTCCTTTATTTCTAAGTAATCACACGTCATATTCCCATTAACCACTAGGGACTCCACTAAGTTATTTCTTCCATGCAAATTTTGCCAAACAATGGAAAAATTTAGCATTATTATCTCCCTCTCTCAACCAAAGGAACCTTGACTTCTATCTCCAACTCACTTCTTCAAGAATAATACACCTCTCCAACTCTCAAAAAATATCTTCTTTCTTCAACCTTTCATCTTCAATTAACGACCATTCTTTTGCGATCATATCAAGCTTACAAAGACCCTCAACCATCTCCTTCTTCCACTTCCCTACATTACCAAAGACCTCATTCATTTCTTCAAATCCGTTTTCAACGTTTTCAATTTATGTGCTAACACATAACTAGGAGAACCCTCAAAATAATAGGAACCCTACCAAGTCTTTACTTGCTCTACAAAACCCTTTGATTGTAGCCACATTCTCAAGCTTAAAATATCTACTGCCCCTACTCCCCACACCACAATCCAACATCAACAAAAAGTAATCAAACAATATTCTAGGAAGGTGTCTTTGAGAAACATCCGAAAAATATTTTCCCCACTCCAGAGATAGGAAGAATCTATCAATTATAGACCATGACTCAAAATCTCGATTATTAGACCAAGTAAAATTCCCCCCTACCAACGGAATATCTGAGACCCTGAACAAAAATCCAACATTGCTTGTGATTGTCTTCAATCGCCTGAACGAAAATCCCACCAATACACCACGACATCTCCCACCAATTCATCGATCCAACCAACTCATGCCAAAGACATGACTACTATTTGGAGGATGACACTTCAAACTCGAGGATAAGTTTTCTTGAGACAAGGGAGGATAATGTATATTGTATCACGCAAGACTACATGCCTTCCCATGGGCAAAAGAAGCTAAAACAAAGTAGTTGACTGATGCCGTTCAAAGAACACTCAAACTCCAATTCAAATGGAGGCCTCTATGCCAAACTGTTCGAACACATTTCCCACATGCTTCAAACAAATGCTCTCTGACCTACCTGAGATGGATCTAGTTCAAATGCCATTTCATATGCAATTTGAACAAAGCATTTTGAGCTCTTTTTATGGATACAGTTTGATGCCCATTCGAATAACATTAAAACATAACAGATATGAAAACTCTTGAGAAAGATACAGTTAGAATGACGCATCATATTGGTAAATTTTAAGTCGGTTTCTTTCGTAATTTACATTATTGAAGCTTTGTTTAGGGTTTTCTTATCTAATAGCGTGTAATCACCAGGAGTATGAGTGGTTATTTTGCATTTTCCTCTATGTAAGATTTTATTTAGAGTTTCCAATATTTAATAATATGTAGCCATCAAGCAAAAACAGTTCATTAATTTTTGAAAGAGAGTTTTCTCTTTGTTTTCTAACTCTTGGCATTCCTAAGGAATCAAAATGAGTTGATGCCTTCAATCCTGACATTCTAAAGTTAATTAACAGGTTTGAAAGGGTTTCTCTTCTAGTATCTGCGTACAAATCAACAAAATTAGGGCAAAGTTCGCATCTTTTTCTTGCATATTCATTTACCTTACAAACGTTACTGCATTAGTTATCAGATAGTTCCCACCCTGAATCACTGTCTAATCTAACTTTTTGCATTTGTCAACTCTAATGCTCTACTCTTGTCAAACTATAATACCCTTAGAAACAAGGTCATGAAACCTAGAGTTTAAACATGACAATTAAAGATCAGAAACATAATCTCTCTGGAGAAAAGTGGAGTGTTACCTTTCCAACCTATCTACTTCGGTATCATCTTCATATATTGGAGGTTCAATAACATCCTCAGCACCAGCATCTAAAGCAATGGCAAGGAGCTGGTCTTTGTCAACATTTGTGACCTTTACATTTACAACCCGGACACGTCTGAACTTGAACATTACGGATCCTGGATCTGCCATCTTTCCCCCATAGTCCTTCACTACCTCTCTAACAGCTGCTACAGACCGATTTATCTTATCTGTTGAGACCTCAACTACCATACTAGCTCCACCATAACCATATACCTTAAAATAATAAAGAAGCCTTTTTCAAGACCCAAATAAAGTCATCCAGATGTATCAATATGAAGTAAAATAATTGAAGTGTCAATCCTTGACAAACTAACTCTAAACAATTTGAACATCATAGCATCCCTGGGATAAAATGATAGATAATGTATATACCAACCTCGTAGATTTTCTCAATGTACGCCTCTTGTCCCTTCTCAGAAGCTTTCTTAATATTGCGGTCCAGAATTTCCTTTGGCACATCAAGCTCTTTGGCTTTCTCTAGTATAGCAGCCAAAGCCGTATTTGATATTGGATTTGGACCCCATTTCTTTACACTGGATCAGCGAAAAATATGGCCATTTTAGTCCCTCAGTAGTAACTATAGCACTGACTTAATATTATAGGTATGACCCATAGAAAACTAAATAAATAACTCAATGTACATCAAAGTAAAGACAACGGTCATGAAAAAACCTAACCAAAAATAGGGCAGCTAAAAAACTTCATTGCAGTTTCATGCTAATAATTTAGGGGTGGGTATCAGTTCGGTTAACTGACAAAGTCAGGTAAGTCGGTTAATTCACCAACTTTATTTCAACAACTTTTAATTTCGATATTTTCGGTTAAATCGGTAAAATCGGTTAAAAAGTGGTCGGTTAAATCGGTTAAAAATCAGTTAACCTTTGAAGATTCCTCTGTCGATTCCTTAGAATCGGTTAAAAGTTGGTTATTCCTTACTCTATATTGTCGGTTCGGTTCGGTTCGGTCGATTAGAAGTCAATTCGGTTAAAATAAAATAAAATAAAAAATTCACCTATACCGACTACTGAACCAAACTGACTTTCAGAATAAAAATCTATACCAACTACCGAACCGAAATAAGTAGGTAGAGTCAGTAGGCGGTCGATGGTGGTTCGGTGGCGGTTAATAGCGGTAGTTGGATATTTTGCCCACCCCTAGCTAATATCCCTCAAAAACAGAGAATACTACCAAGCAGAACCCACAGTGAAGAAACTTCTGCTAGTAGGTAATTGGTAGGAGCAATGTTCTATACCTTCTTTTTTAATTTACTTTCAAACTATGAATTCAAGAAAAAGTTAACTAAAAATGGAGTAACTTACGCAGATACGACTTCCTTTCCAATCCTTGAATATAGCTTTGCCTTTTTCGCATCTTGCGCCCCCTGCATTTAAATCACATTTAGAAAGATAAAGTCGAAGGCCACAAAAAAGTCTTCCTGACTTTCCAGATTCATGATTGATAAAAACCTTGCATCACACACAAGGAGTTCAAGTAGAAAAAAGGTTGGAAAAAAAAATTAAAAAAAAAAAAAAAAGAACTGAAAATTGAAAGAGAAAAATGACCCATATTAAGATTGAAGTAATCTCTCCTGAAATATATTTAGGTATTTCATCAAACGTATAGCGTTCAAGTAGAATTGCAACTCGTAAATACACCTTCAACAGGCACGTTGCGAGTCACAGCACAAACAAGCAAAACATTAATAAGTTAAGTCCTCAAACTAATTCAAAGAGACACGACAATCAGTGGTCGTATTAGTATTTTTCCTCAAAATGCTAATACTTTAAAGCAATGTAAAAGTTCATTTTCTGTTAGGAAAGCAAGGAAAAGCACAAACTGAAAGAGAGAGGACCTTTCTGCCAGCGATTTTGGAGGAACGCCTGCCCATACAGACAGGAGAGAATGTCCATATCTTTCTCACTTGAAGATAACGCCTACTGTACTTCTTGTTTTCACACAAATACGATGGGCAAAACTTTGATACTGTTGATGAGGATGATAAATTTATGCTTAGCAAAACATTTCCTGAATCACAAATACATATACATACAGGTGAGCGCTGCTATCACTTCAACTTTGAAGAGACTGAGAAATTCAGAGAGAGTGGTTTTTACTTTGGAGACCAAACGAGTTGGGGCATTTGGAGGAGAACCCATGAGAGAACCTGTGAAGAATAGCGCCAAATGCTCTGAATGACGATGACGAACCCATATCTTTGTTTTTATCATGCGGTATTCTTCTTTTACGGCTCCAAATTCCAATCAGCGCAAGCAGGGCTAGAAATTAGAATGTGGAGATTTGCCAGATTAATTACTTGGCTCGCGCAATGTTTGGCCGCGGCCCGCGGGGAATGCGTCTCATGGTATCTATTTTGTGATGAAAGCGGACCGCGTACATTATGTCAATGTCAATATATTTTAAAAAAATATTAAATAATATAATAATTTTAAATTTTAACTATAAAATGAATATTATCCGTTTCGAATAAAATAAATAGATCATTGCCCGCCCTTAAAGGTAAGGAAAACTCTTAAAAAATCTATTCCAACAAACTTCCTGTTGGGAATAATAATTGCAAAAACATGTTTGCGCAGCGGAATATAACAATTCTCACACCAATATTGAATTTTAGGTTTTCTCCCTACCTTATTTTTCCTCAGGGTTGTCTCCTTATCTCCGAGGGTGGTACGTGCCTTCTTGTTTTTCTGCAAAGTTTTTCTCCTCTCCTTGTTTTTCCTTAGGGTTTTCTCATTGTCTTGTTTTTCCTCCGAGTTTTCTCCCTGCCCTATTTTTCCTCAGAATTTTCTCCATATCTCCGAGGGTGACCCCATGCCTTCTTGCTTTTCCTTAGGGTTTTCTCCATGCCTTTCTTCCTGTAAAAGAAACGACATCAACAGGTCATCGGTCTCTTGACCGGGGACACTCCAATGCTTAAGTCAGCTTTATTCTGTAATTCAAAATATCCATATTTCCAATATCTAGAGGATTTTCTGTCTTTATTAAAATAAATTTGGATTATTGGAAAACAATAACATAGTTGATGAAAACATAAATGAAGAAAATAAAATACGTGGAGATACTACTGGTAGTATATTTTCTCTTTTCAGGTGCTCTGCATTCCAAGGCCTCAGTAGGAGTTTACTGTCTGCTAATGCGATAAGCGCCATGCCCGTGACTCTTGATGACCATTCCTACAGAATTCCAGCTATAAGCTCCAGTTTCCTCGGTTCTCTTCTTTGTACAGTCTCCCAAGGACTGTTCTTCTAACCCCTATCATCTTGTTGAGGACGGTCTCGTGGATAGTAATCCTAAGGCTGATGGGGGTTGATAGTTAGCGATCTCGGGGCTAGTTATGCTTGTCGTTCTCTGGTTGATCCCCCTGCTCTCTCATAAATAGAACTATAGCATGCTGTTCTTGATGAACTACTCGATTAGCAACCTTAGGGCTATGCACCCACCAGTGTAATGGCTTGTCTGTCCATGGAATCAAAATATTTGTCTTCATTCTTATGAGGATGATTACTTGGTATCTTTGGTGGTCGGCGAAACTCTAGGTCTTTTTTTTATCTCTATGAGGACCTCTGATATCCCGGCATGAGAGGTGTAAAGTTGTAGTCCTTGAACTTCTTTGTTGGTTCCTGCTCTTCTCTATTAGCTCTTCTGAATTCTTTTATCTTCCTTTCCGGGGCTATCTTCTAGGGTTGCCTCGAATTGGCCATAGCCTTCAAAGTCTCTTCCTAGTAGATGAATTCCTCCACCTAATCCATTAGACCTTACAAAAAGCTCAGTTGCTTTCGGGACAACTTTTTTCACTAAGGGCCTCTCGAGTGAAAGGCTCTTATAAAGGGTAGCGAAAACCATATTGCCGGTTGCATCTTCAACAGCCATCTTTTCCAAGTTGAATTTTTCTATGAGCTCCTTAAGAGTTTTGTTACTGTGCTACTGCAGTGTTAGCAAGTATCCCAAGAGCCTCTTCCATGACCGCGAAGCCAGAAATTGTGTTAGGAATATCCTACCTAAATCCTCAAACTTATCAACGGAACCTGGGGGCAACTTCTTAAACCAATCTCGAGCGCTCCCAGAGAGAATAAGAGGAAAAGTCCAGTACGCCACTTCATCAGGCATCCCATGGAGGTCAAGGTAAGCTCAAAAATCCCCCGAGTGCTCAATAGGATCTGCAACTCCAGCATAACTCAGGATCTTAGGGACCTTGAACTTCTCGGGTAGCCGGTAATTTGCTACTCGTCTAGTGAAGGGTGAGACAGTATCCAATAAGAGCTTGTCTAGCACCACGGCTTTGCTTTTGTCCTTCCTCTCCATCTCTCGAGCCACAAACGTGCATCTCCTCTCCAAATCAGCAACAATCCTACTCAAATCTACTGCATCTTCAAATTGATCTCTACGGAAATTGACTTCTTTGTTCTCTCGTTCTTGGTTGTTATCTTCTTGGTGATTATGCTCTTGAAAGTTGTCCTCCCGGTGATCATCCGCCCAATGATCGTGGATGTTGGTATGGCTGTTGTGCTCGCCTTCTTTGTGATCATCCCGGTTCATCTCGGGATGGGATTCTTCCGGGATGCGAAGCAATGACTCTGCATTCTATAGTGCTAAGGCTTCAATCTGGGCTTCCAACATTGCTACACGGTCGTAATCTCCTCCGCCCAGGGGATGGAACTTTGGAGGCAATGAATTGTTCTGAACTTTTGGAGCCAGGCTCAACTATATAAATTGTCTCCGGCTGGTATCTTCCAAGCCGGTTGGCATGGCTACTAGAATGCGTATTCACCACAATCACAAATTTTGTTTTTACAAGAAACGAATAATCGTTACCACAGACGGTGCCAAACCGTTAGAACAGTTTTCGGTACGGTGTGATCGACACATTCTTTGATGTTCTTTATGTTTCCAAGATCACTGCAAAACAACTAAAATTAGATAGAGCTCGATAGGGTGCCCGCGATGTCTCACTCTAATGCCTAAGTAAATCTCTGAGGGAAAAGTATGCCCAAAGTATGATAATTTAGTCTAAGGTTTATATAGGCTAAGATGTGGAGGTTTACACCTAGATTAGGGTTTCTACTCCAACTTGGACTATGAGTGATAGGAGTTCGATTTGGATCAGGAGTCCTATCCTAGTCCAACTGGGTGTAGGACTGCTGACCAGGTTCTTCAAGGAGTCCCAATTGGGCCCAGATTGGGACTACTACCCCAATTCGGCTTAGAGTAGGATTCTAATCCGGGGTTCATAGGATGAGACCTTGTCCCGAAATTTCTAGGGTTGAGTGTTGAGACTGGTCTCCAAAACTCTAATTGCATTATTGTTGCTTTTCTATAATTGTATAATATTGAACATTGGACATATATATTATTGTTTTACATGTACATATATGTTTGAATATTTTCATATGAGATACATGTAAGTTACACTGTATTTGACTAAAGTGTGAGTAATGAGATTATTGATGTGCAAATTTTAATACTCGCAAGCGCACGAGTCATATGTAGTATAGTGCATGCGCAAGTACGAGATCTTATCCACAGGGAAGTGTGTGTAAGCAAACGAAAATCAATTTATATTTAAATTAATTATGTTTTAACCTAGAACCAAATATTCGAGAGTTTTTGTCAAGCAAAAATAAAAATGAATAAAAACAATTGATAAAAGTACTAAGGTTTCAGAATCTAACTTGCCAAATCAAAAACACATTCTTGTATTCCATTCACACACCCGATAAACAAATAAGTTGTATTTTCTGTTCAAAGTTCCATAAAAAAAAATGCATGTTAAATAATTGAATGAATCCAACTCTATGACCAATCACAACGAATATCTAATTAAAATTAAATCATCCAATGTATCCGTTTAATGAACAAATCACAATGAATATCATTTTTTAATCAAATCATTCGATGTATCCGTTTGGTTGAAACATATCAAATATCCAACTTTAAATAAATTAACATTCAATTAAAAGACGTAAATCAAATAATTGAATTTGGACTTTGAACAATATAGTGAAAAAGAATGCGGAATTGTATAAATAAAATAACAAGAATGTGTCTTTATCAATGACGAGGTTTCATCTTCAACCTTAGTTGAAGATTTATCCTCTCATAGCTAAAGACAAAAGGATAACAAAAATAGAAAACATAAAAGAAAAGAATAGAATGACGAGAAAAAGAAAAGAAGAAACAATATAACTTCAAATAAATTTAAAGCAATAAACTAGTATGATAAGAAAAGGAAAAAGAAAAAGAAAAGAAAAAAAAAGAAAGACGAATTAAAAATTAAATAACATAAAAAAAGAGCTATGAATTAAAATGACAAGGAAAAGGAACAAGAACTGAAAATTTAAATAACATAAAAATAAAGCGAAGAATCTAAAAAGAAGAATTGAAAACCGAATAACTTTGAATTAAAATAAATAAAGTAACAACTTACAAAAGAAAAGAAAAGAGCTAAGACAAATGCTCTGAAGAGAAAAAGTGATGCTGCAAGTGGTGCTTAGCATGGAGTATATATATTTATAGTAGAAAATTAGGTTAAACCTAATCTTTTTACAAAATGGGGCATCTACCCCTGTGTAAAGAAATTGAAGTTCAAGTCTAGGTCGTCGGCGTTTCCCCTTGTCCACGTACGTGTTTTGTTCCTCCAGGAAAGAATCACGTATATTGAGCTGTTGCTTTCCACATCTTGGTGCACTGCCAGGTCAAACAAAATACATTCCTTTTATAGCAGCGCCACACGAACTCTCTAGATCAAGGAACTAAAAATTCTCTCAATATCTGATTGGCGCCTCCACGTTCTTCGTATCTTCTGCTCAGTGGTCTTCAGTAGTCTTGCATCGCACGACGTGTCCAGGTATGGAAAGTCTTCAAAATGGCAAGTCGATCCCCAGCTTTGGAGAATTGGAGTGGTGTTGTGCGTTCGGTGCTTGCCAAACCTAGAGAATATTCACGTGTTGCCAGCTGCTGTTTTACTTGGAGAGAATCACTGATTTGCGCCGCACGTTAATTCAGCTTTCCAAGTCTGTCCTGTTCGGTTCTCCCAGCTCAAGGCACCGGAATTGACGCACGGCTTGGTGCCTTTGGTTGCAGCTAATTCTGGAAAGAATTGGTAGAGCAATCACACACGGCTACACGTGTTTTCTTGCTGCTAGGTGTGCATCTATTTCACGCACAACTTCATTCACTCTCTTGCTTTCTTGATTCTTTCCATCTTGAGGATTTATTGCAGGTCAAGGTCTCAATATTTGTGTCGGTGCTGCTGGTATGGCAAGAAAATCATATCTGCAAATGGCAAGAAGGAAGAAAAAAATCGGTGCTCCAATTATTTGGTCCCATGGAATATTTGGAGCTGCTTTTACTGCTGTCCTCCTGTCCACGTGTTTGCTGGTCTTTTATTTGGAAAGAATCATGCCCCTTTGCACCTCAACGTTCACATGGTGTTGCCTTGCTGTGTACACGTGCTTCTATTTTAGTGCACTTGCCAGATCATGTATTGTCTCACGTATGTAGTTTAAGAGAAATGATCCCTACACTCATTTCTCACAACAACCCCACAACAAACTGACGTGACTGGTAATATTTTATTGTTTTTTTTGTTTTCTTTTTGTAAAAAAATAATAAAATATTATCAGCCACGTCAGCTTGTTGTGAGGCTGTTGTGAGAAATAAGTGTAGGGATCATTTCTCGTAGTTTAATTAGGTGCTGCATGGTGTACAAGTTGGTGTCCAATCAGTGCTGCATGGTCATGTCTCTCTTATTTCTGCCGCACTACCAGCAACTCTAGGCTTGAGAAATTAGTAGTCTCGGGTGCTGCTTCTTCTTTTGTTTGTTTTTCCATTTATTTGCAATTCTCCCAAAAGATCATCATTTTTTTTTTTATCAATTACCTGCAAAAATATTAGAACACCAAAACTAACCAAAAATATTAAAAAATAACAAAACTAAAGGTTTAACAAATGCAAATTAAGGGATCCAAATATACAATATTTGGCACTCATCAAATACCTCCAAACTTACATTTTGCTAGTCCCTTAGCAAAACAAAATGAAAAATAACATCAAAGCAAGAAACATAAATCCGCTTTCGTGGGAGAGACGATTGCATTTAGCGTATGCAATAAGCCTTTTAAACCCCTAGGACTCCCTAGACGACGAGTGAAGTCTCATGAGGGTTTGCCAGTAATGATACCCACAAACATTTTAAAGCGCTATGTTTTTGTCAAAACAAAAACTTTCACACAAACACATGGTTCATATACATGAGTAGGCTTAACAACGTGAACATCACAATTACATCAGACATTACAAATCAATTAACTCATAGCTGAAAAATCGAGACAACGCATGTTCCAATAAGTGCAAAGTGAGATTTAACATAGAATCAAGCCCCTTTGCACCTCAACGTTCACATGATGTTGCCTTGCTGTGTACACGTGCTTCCATTTTAGTGCACTTGCCAGATCATGTATTGTCTCACGTATGTAGTTTAATTAGGTGCTGCATGGTGTACAAGTTGGTGCCCAATCAGTGCTGCATGGTCATGTCTCTCTTATTTCTGCCGCACTACCAGCAACCTAGGCTTGAGAAATTAATAGTCTCGGGTGCTGCTTCTTCTTTTGTTTGTTTTTCCATTTATTTGCAATTCTCCCAAAAGATCATCATTTTTTTTTTATCAATTACCTGCAAAAATACTAGAACACCAAAACTAACTAAAAATATTAAAAAATAACAAAACTAAAGGTTTAACAAATACAAATTAAGGAATCCAAATATACAATATTTGGCACTCATCAAATACCTCCAAACTTACATTTTACTAGTCCCTTAGCAAAAAAAAATGAAAAATAACATCAAAGCAAGAAACATAAATCCGCTTTCGTGGGAGAGACGATTGCATTTAGCGTATGCAACAAGCCTTTTAAACCCTTAGGACTCCCTAAAAGACGAGTGAAGTCTCATGAGGGTTTGTCAGTAATGATACCCACAAACATTTTAAAGCGCTATGTTGTTGTCAAAACAAAAACTTCCACACAAACACATGGTTCATATATCATGAGTAGGCTTAACAACGTGAATATCACAATTACATCAGACATCACAAATCAATTAACTCATAGCTGGAAAATCGAGACAACACATGTTCCAATAAGTGCAAAGTGAGATTTAACATAGACTCATGAGGTTGCAATTTTTCTCAAAGTTTGTGTACCCAAAATTCATAGGAATTTTATTAGATGAAAATAACAAAGGCTGTAATTTATTTATTTATTATTTTTTTTTGTAGGCTGTGCAATGCTTGACTCCCTTAAGCTTTCTAATTGACTTATGTAGCGAGTGTTGGGCCAATGACTCCCAAACCAGATGGTTTTAGGGCACTAGATGTAGAAACATCTCTGAGGGCTTAATTACTCAAGTCAAAAAGGCTACGAAGCCAAACTAGCCATACAATCAATCAAATTTAAATTCCACATCTTTTTATGCGAACACTCAATGCTTAATGAGGCAAGAGGCCTAGTTACTCAATAAGAACTCAAACTGATGATTTTTTTTTTTTTTTTTAACAGCCGAGGTTTTATCAACCAATCATCCTACAATTCTTATGATACACATTCCCCAATTCAAATTTCATACCCCACAGAACCAATGCAAATGTGCTTGTGAATTTTAATTAAAACAAGTGAGGTCTCTCAAATCCAGCAGATGAGTCAACAAGTTCCAATTTCTAATGATATGCAACGTTCAAAATTTTAAGCAAACCAATGATGTGCAAACCATAGTAAGATGTAATCACGCTCAATCAACAACATAGCAATTTTTTTTTTTTTTCAATAAGAACAAATAATCAACAAAATAACAGAAAAAGACAGAAATGTCTACCTCACCCCCAAACTAAAATGACACATTGTCCCCAATGTGACCAGAAATACAAGACCAATGTGGGTGACGCAAGTCGAGTGTAATAGTGCTCCCCTAAACTTGAATGGCAGACACTTATCCTGAAAAACATAATAAAAACAAAACAAACAAACAATCAAGTGACAATAAAAATAATGAGAGTTGCCTCCCACAAGCGCTAAGTTTTAAGTCTTCAGCCAGACTTTCCTCTAGAGACAACTGTTACTCAGAATAGCTCGAGTCCTCCAAAAGAGTCGTCTCAATTTCTGGACTCTTCAACTCCAGGAATGGTTTCAGCCTTTGCCCATTGGCCTTGAAAGTCGTACCATTCGTAGGATCCTCGATCTCAATGGCCCCATAAGAAGAAACAGAGCGAACAATAAATGGGCCCGTCCATCGAGATCGGAGTTTACCTGGGAAGAGATGCAACTGTTCATTGTAGAGAAGGACTTTCTGACCAGGCTCAAAAGATCGTCTCAGAATATTTTGGTCATGGGCCCTCTTCATTCGTTCCTTGTAAGACCCCGCACAGTCGTAAGTGGAATTTATAATCATATGTCCTTGTAATTTATAAAATATTGTTTGTAGTCGTAAATGGAACTAGAAAATCCATCTAGACTATAACATGTCAACCTTAACGATCTATCTTGATTAGGAGAAGCAGTAAGGGCTTCGGGTTGATATGTTGGTGTAAGTGCAAAGTAGTACCATGCACCGAATGAACTACGTGAGTCATCATTCATTCAACACTGTGATTAAGAATGATGTACGTGCACGACGACTTATAACAGTTACTCTAAATCCTAAGAAGTTGTGAACTCAAATGTAAAGTGTAGGTCACTTTGATGTACGAGACTGAGATCAAATCGATGGTGAACACTGTAATACCCCGTATTTTAAGATATTAAATAAAATATCTTAAAATATGATTTAAGACCTAATAATAAAGTAAAAGAATAAATATAAATATTTATGAAAATAAATTTAGAAGCATTTATATTTTTTAATTTGATAAAAACTCAATCGAACCTTAAACTTTGGAATGATGGAAACAGGGTCAAACGAACTCTGTTTTGGTCGATTCAAAGTTCAAAACGCTCGTCTCAAAGTTCTCTAACTACCCTCCAAATTTCATAATTTTTGGACTACATTTAGTATCCGAAAATACCCACAAAAAATGGTACCCTGATTTAGACGAAAATTTAGCAAATAATTTGTAGGCCCATTTTATTTATATATGAACCCAGCCCGTGTGAGACCCAAACCATGTGGAACAGACCAGCAGCCTACGCCTACCTGTGCACGTTGAAGAAGAAGAAAAAGAAAACTCAATTCTCATACAAATTCAGTCAAGCTACTATTTTGCCAAGTTAGAGTTTAGTTAGAAGCTAATTACTAGTTACTTATAGATAGGAGATATTAGGAGGGTGATGATGGTTTTCTCAACCTCTTAGTCAGCTCGCCACCCACGTAGAAGCACCCCATCCATCGATCACAACCCACCCGAGCAGATCCAACCGTCCAAAGAAGGTGCAGCTCCCTTATCTCCATCTCTTCTTGCTGCCCACGCCTGGACAGCACAGCACTTGTACGAATCAACCCCATCCATCGATTCAAGAACACCTGTGATGCATCCAAACCATCCAATTCACTATATAAGGAGAGCAGCCCTTCATGTCATCGCACACTTTCTTCCTCTTCCGAAAGGCTCTCTCGTTTTCTCTCTTTTCTCTTGTGATTTGAAGCAGTAGAAGCTGCAGAAATTCTGTGTTTCTTTCCCAAAAACAATAGCTCTCTCTTCTCCTTCTTAGCTTAGAATCAGTAAAGAAAAGAAATAGAAGCTCTTAAAACCCAGCTTTCCTCATCTCTCACTCTCGGGTCTGTGCAAAAGACAGCAGAAAAAAACTATTCCTCTCTTCTTACTTTCAGTTTCGAGCAAAGGAAAAGGAAGGATAAAAAGAAAAAGGTAAAGTCTCCTTCACTTTTGGTCAACTTCAGCAAAAGGAGACAAGTTCTAGAAGCAATTAGTAAGTAATAAGAATGGTTGCTTTTTGATATATTATATATATATATATTGGATTACCAAACCATGTATGTGTTATATATGGGCTGAAGGATATATATGTTTAAAAGTATATTTTAAAAATTGTATATTTTGTAATATACCTTTGTTATCATGATTTTCAAGTTAAAACATTCTAATGTTTTAAGTTGTGTTTTAACATGGTATTTCAAGATGCGTATTTAAATAATAAATCATGCCGTTGTGATGCCTGAGTAAAAAGTAATATTTTGCAAAAGCGCTGTTATGCCGCCAAAAATATTCTAAAAGTATTTTTAGGCATTAGTGTTACTAATGCCGTTATTCCACCCAAATTTTTTAATAAGATTAAAATAAGAATTATTTATATTGTACCGCTTGTGTACTTTTAAAATAGGGAAAACTTCAATTTACCCCCATGAAGTTGTCACCAATTTGCAATTCTAACACCAATGTTTCAATTTTGTTAATTGCACCCCATTAAGTTTCAGAAATTTTCAATTTTGGGAATCCGTCCAAATCAACCGTCTAACTTAACGAAATTCTCCTCACGTGTCATGCAGGTGCGTTTTTTGTCCCCAAAAAGACGAAAATGCCCTTGTTCCCCCCCCCCCCCCCCCTTTTTTTTTTTTTTTTTTTTTTTTTTTGGTGTTTTAAAGAAACGGTGCCGTTTTAAATGAGGGCAATTTTGTAAGTTCTGAACCAAAAAAGTCACATGCCGCGCACGTGGTCTCCATTCCGTCACTTCAGACGGCAAAAATTGACGGATTCCCTAAATTGAAAATTTCTTAAACTTAATGGGGTGCAATTAACAAAATTGAAACATTGGTGTTAGAATTGCAAATCGGTGACAACTTTATGGGGGTAAATTGAAGTTTTCCCTTTAAAATATAAAACCCATTAATGGAGTCACAATGTCGATTTGGTACAAAAATATATAAGCTTTTAATGCTAATGCCGTGGTAATACTCCTTTTAATTAAAGGGTATTTTAGTCCTTAATTAATAAATGCCGTAATAATGCCCACACGAAATACGTGGTAATATAATTAACCCATTTTATGTCGTTATAATATCTAAGCGATATTAGAAATTAGGATAAGTGATTTATTAGTCGAAAGTGATAAAATGTTAAAATAGGTTCTTAGTATTTTATACTAATATATTATCAAATGTATATAACTGTGCAGTCATTATTCCTGTGGATCTCTCTTTGTAGGAAAGAACTGTGAGTATTTTTAACTCACTGAGGGTGATGCTGAATTTTCCTAATGTTATGACTTCTGCTTTATTTAATTGGTTGTGCATGTGGAATTTGCATATTTTGTTATTTTAATTAATGAATTTAATTATAGCAAAGTTGGGAGTGACGTCTGCCTGAGCCAAAAATATTAATAAAGAACAGAGTAGGGAGTGACGTCTGCCTACGGACCAGGGAGTGACGTCTGTCTGTGCCAAAAAGATAATAATTATTAAAGGAGTGACGTCTCCTTAGAACATGCTAAACGGGAGTTACGTCTCCTATCATTCGCTAAACGGGAGTTACGTCTCCTATAACACGCTTGACAGGAATTACGTTTCCTAGACTTTATTAAATGGAATTACGTTTCCTTGAATCTATGTGTTAGAGTTACGTCTCTAAAGATTGAACACAAGAAGCTCATGATTTATTTTATAATAAGACTGTGCATATAAAACTGTCATTTTATTATGTCATTGCATTATGATATTTATTTCTAATAAATCAGCAATTATAATATTATTGAAAACAGTGGACTCACTAGGTATTTTTGTATTATTGTTTCTTTGTATTATATATTAATACAAGTTATGAAGAAGAAGAGTATCAGGATTGTCCAGACCTTTAGGTGATCTTGGTAGCAGTATCTGAGGATGGAATGCCTCCCATTTTTGTGGACTACTATATCTAGTCTATTATTATTATTATATTCGCAAAACGATATTTATATTTATTATGAGTGTTTTGGTTGTAAATTATTTGTGCTATATGTGGCACAAATACTATTTTAATGTGTAATTATTTAATTACACTATTTATATATATTTTGAAGTATTTTTGTTAGAAGCTCTGATGTGTTATCATTGAAAAAAAATATATATATTCCACTGCTAACATTTAACTTTGGTGAGTTAGTAACGTTACGTGGAAAAATTCAAAAAAATTTCACTTACGCTTTTTTGTAAAAGGCGGGACGTTACAAACACTTTTGTGCGTTGGGTGATTGCATGTAGCATTGTAGGAACACTTTTTTCAAGAAGGAATCCAAATCATTTGTCATGGAGCAAAGCGATAAGGAATATTCCTCTTGATGTAGATTTAATGGAAATGATTATCTTAAAGCTTGGGCCTAAGTGTTTTGGTGGTATTTACAAAAAAATTGTTTTGTGTAAGGTGAGATGAAAATCTCAGAAGGTACAAAAAGAATATATCATGTAATTAAATCAGGAGTATCAAGGAAAAGAGGTAGTGAACTAAGTAACGGTGTGTTGACTTTGGTTCGACTACAGAATGATTCCATGGATCGGTAATATGTAATAAATAAGTACGTCGTGGGGATTGATTCATTAATTTGAAAATACATATTAGAGTCCAGTCACATTTGTTTAGTGGAATCAATTGTGGTTAAATAGGGTCGTGTGATATTGTCACAAACCTATTTAAAGCTAATTGTATTTTTCCCTTTAGGTCCCTTTTTTAGCTGATGTAAATTAACCATATGCTATGAGCCTTAGTTATGTATTTATTTATTTTGGACTGTTTTATTTGATAAAACATGGGGACAAAGAAATATGATTCCTAAGTGGCTCATTAATTAGAGATGATTGGGCTTAGGAATTAATTTCCTATGGGCTTAAGCAATTAAAGAGTTATGGGCTCTTGGAATTAATTCCAAAAGGCTTAAGTAAAGATAAATGAGCATTGGGCCTTAGGGATAAAACCCAAGCCTATGCTGAATAGTTGGTAGCAATGGGCTATGATTAAAACCCTAGATAGTAAGGATTGGAATTGTAGTTCTCCTATGACTCTAGTCCTATCTCTGCATCCTAGATAGTAGGGATTAGAATTGTAGTTCTCCAATGACTCCAGTCCTATCTCTGCTATAGCTCTAGTTTATCTCCTAACCCTATCATAAGTGTAAATCCATGTCTATAAATAAAGGGGCATAGTGAAGTATTATTTATCAATTCAAGTTGTGAGTTCGCACTCACGGTCATATTCAGTCATTTGAGAGAAGATTTGGAGGTTGAGTCAAGAACACGAAGAATACGTTCTTCATCATTCAACATGTAAGGAGCAAATCAACCAAAGTCAACTAGCCTTAGTCTAGGAGAGGCTGATTTCGATTGTAAGTACCCTGAACATGTTAATTTAATTAATTTAGCCTTGTTTATCTTGAAGAAATTTTTTCTGGGATTGGTATTCTGCTGTGCATATTTCGATTAGCGCATGATCCCCAACATTGAGAGCCCCGGATATATCCTTTTGTGGATCAATGAGTGACTTGACACCTTCTGTGATGATGCTGATACCTGAGTTCCAGGGACATGCTCGTTCGGTGCCTTGGCTGGAGAGGTTGAATCTTAGTCCCGGGATGTATTCATTCTCGAGACTTAATTTGGATATGCCACTTGTCATTTATTCCTGAAAATAGCCTTGATCGGAGATGACTCATTTGGGTGTCTATCTCTTGGATAGGCCAATCAGGGAGTCTTACTGTCTTCGCGTGGCGCGCACAATTCTCCTTGGATTGGTACTGGCTTGGAGCCTCATGATTCTTCAGATAGGTCGGAATGAGTGGGATTATTCCCAACAAACATGTTCTTTGATATGTTAAGATCACAACTACGAAGTTATAAGTAGTTTGAAATCCATTTGATATTTTATTAAAATATTCCAAATGAAATTGTTCAGAATTTTTTACAGGGACTGTCTAATTTCTATTTTTTGAAACATGCCCTGAGAGAAGTCCTAAAAATATTTGGGGGCTTGTTTCAGTATGGAAAAATTGTGGTTGACACATGTCAGAAAAATGGGTTTGACATTTCGGAATAGCCTGAAGTGCCGTAGGAGGTAGAGTGCCTGATGTAGCTCTTGTTGGCAGCTTCCTTTGAACCTTCAACTTCTGGAGCTGTGGACATTTGGATCGAATGTGACCGGTGATGCCGCAGTGATGACAGGTAGGCAGGTTTCTTTTGTTTGAATGCTTTTTGACATTCTCTGCAGTATTATGATTAGCATTCTTACAAATAACATTGCCCTTACCTTTTATATGTCTCCTATGAGGAGAGACATATTTAGATGAGGACGAATCTTCAATTTCACTTTTCCTCAGAGCATCCTGCTTAATCCAAGGCCTGTGGAATTTCAACAAATAACAATTTGGCCTAATATGACCAATTTTCCCACAATTATGACAAGTAGGAACAAACTTACCTCATGTTCCTGATTCCTTGGATTTAGGCATCAAATGATTATTTAAGTAAGAATTTTCTAAACAAGTTGTATCTACTACCATAGGCATAATATCTAATTCAGAATCAGAAGCATGTGAAGTAGAAGTACTCATATCATCAACAATTGAAGCAGGCTTGTTAGAAATATCTAAATGAATACAAAGCATGCTTTTTTTCAAATTATCACTTGAGAATTTTTTCAAGAGATCCTCAGATTCTTTTAATTTATTCTCAAGTGTATCAATAATATTAAATAACATGGTATTCTCAGATCTCAAAGAGTCAATCAAAGTATGTGATTCAAATAACTAAACAATCAAAGACTCTTTTTCTTGCTTCACCTTTTTGAGCTCTTTTGGAGAAACAATTTTATCTATTTTAGCAAAAACTTTAGAGAGCTCAATATCATGATTTTCTTCAGATAACTGAGAGTAATCCATGATAAAAGGTGTAATAAAAAAAATAGAAGTCATAAGAGCTGAGGATCACACTCAGGAAATAAATCCTTAACAGAGTGTACCTGCTCTGATACCAATTGAAAAATGAAATTGACTTCTAAAATAAAACCAAATGTGTGTGTGCGTAATGTGTTAACAAAATAATGCGGAAAATAAACAACACAATAATTTTTGTTAACGAAGTGGAAACTCAATTAAGAGAAAAACCACTCCAGGGCAGCCAAATCGAGGATATCCACTATTTAGAAGACAAGACTAGATACAAATTAGTAACACTCACATACCCCTGATGTAGTGGTCGTACCTCCTTGCTCTCTAACGTGTAACCCAACACGAACGCCTCCCAACCAGGTCTCCGACCTGAAGGGGTCTTCGATGGAATCCTTTACCTTATGGCCGACCCCTAAGATAGACTTCAGTTTAAGCGCAGCAACAGCACACACATCAACGGCTTTAGAGAGAACAAATTAGCTCAATAACCTCACAAAATAACTTTCTAAGCTCTAGTGGAATTCAATACCGAATTCTTGTAGTTCTCAAGCACAGGGCCTCTATTTATAGGCTGAGGACTTAACTGGGCGTCTAGCTTGATAAAGCTGGGCGCCGTCCAGACGGACAGCTATGCAACCAAAATCCTGAGATTTTAGCTGAAAATCTTTCCTGTTTGAGAGCTGTGTCCGGACGGTGAGGCACTGTCGTCCGGACGGTCGCACGTCCGCTGCAAGTAATTTCCTTACTAAGGCTTTGTGCGTCGGGACCATGGGGGATGGTCGTCTGGACGGGTGATCTGCTTCATGCAATTTCCATATCTGTCATACGCACGTTCGGACCATGGTAGGCTGGCGTCCAGACGGTTGAGTTTGAATTGCGAACTTGCCTTAAGGAGTAGCGCGTCCGGACGAGAATCCACGTCGTTCGGACGGTTGTGGCAATCTTCCCATATTTGATTTTGGAAAGAAAATCTGAAGCTCAATCATTGAGAGTCTTCCGGACGGGCTGCTGAGTCGTCCGGATGGATGCAAGTTGGAACAGAAGCTTCTCGATACAGATGAGTGTTCGGACGGAAAATCACGTCTTCCGGACGGATGATGCTTTTGTCTGTCGGGAGTCCGGATGGTATGTCACGTCGTCCGGACGACTGGAACTATGGACAGATGAGCGTCCGAACGGGATGACACGTTGTCCGGACGGCTGGCAGGGAACTGAAATCTCTGACTTGCAAACAGTGCAGAATCTTCTGAAGCATTTCTTAATAGTGGAATTCCTGTTAAAAAGCATCTTTACATATAAATGATTTTGTCCAATCAGAATGTATCCAATCACAAACTAACACGCATTGATATCATTTTGTTAACAATTTGTGCACACACACACTTGTTTATTTTAGAAGTCAATTTAATTTTTCAATTGGTATCAAAGCCTGGTACACTCTGTTTAGATTCAATTCTTAAGTGTTATTTTTTGACTTATATTTTATAAAATGTCTCAAAGTCTTAATACTGCTCCTGCCTTTGATGGTACGAACTATGGCTATTGGAAAGCTCGTATGCTGTTCTTTTTAAAATCTATTGATTGTTGGAGTATTGTTGAAACTGGTTGGACTAAGCCAGCTGATGCAACTCTCGAACTAGTCCCTGAGAAAAACGCGCGACTTTCCAATTACAAAGCCCTCCATGCTCTTTGTCAAGCACTCTCACCATCTGAATTCACAAGAATTTCAAATAGTGAGTTCGCTAAAGAAGCGTGGCAAATTCTAGAAACAACATATGAAGGTACTAAACTTGTTAAATCTGCCAAACTTCAAATGTTGATTTTCAAATTTGAAGAAATTAAGATGTTGGAGGATGAGACATTTGGAGAGTTTTACTTCAAGATGAGCGACCTAAGAAACCAAATGGTGAGTCTTGGGAAAACCGTCTCGAATGTAAAACTCATCATTAAAATTCTAAGATCTTTGCCTAAGCGTTTTAGAATCAAGGTAACTACAATTGAGGAAAGCAAAGATCTTGAGGAAATGAAGATTGAAGATTTGGTGGGATCTCTTCAAACTTATGAACTGTCCTTGCCCCCAGTAAAGAAACTGAAGACCATTGCTCTGAAAGCTTCCAAGAAGAAGGTCGAAGTCTTATCTGGAGACGACTCTGAGGATGAAGAAAAAGTTGTAGCCATGTTGGGAAAATATTTTGAAAGATTAATGAGAAATGAGCGGTTCAAAAAGAAGTTTTCCGAAAAACTGAAGAAGGTCCCCAGAAAAGCTGAACCTAAGGAAGCCGAGAAGAAAGATCCAAGGGGCCCAAGATGTTATGAATGCTCAGGGTTTGGGCATATCCAGGCCTATTGTGGGAATCTCAAGCAAGGTAAGGGGAAGGCTTGTAACACGACTCTCAGTGATGAGTCTGAAGAAGAAAAAGCTCCTGAGCAGGAGAAATTTCTAGCCTTTGTGGCTCCACATGTCAAAGAAGAAGATTCTTACTCGGAGCATAGTGATGATGGGGAAGAACTCAAGGAGGCATATAAAACTCTCTATATAGAGTTCGAAAAGCTGAGGGAAGGTCGCAAGCAGCACATTCATAATCTGAACAGTTTGCAAACTGAGAAAAGTTCATTGCTGCGCAAAATACAAGAGCTAGAGGAGAAGCTACTAGAGACTCAGCTCCAATTAGAGAGAGTCACAAATGAAAAGCTGACTCACATGCTATCCATTCAGAAGAGCCCAACCGACAAGACTGGTCTCGGGTATGTAGCTCCTCCTTCTGATACTCCCTCTACTTCTAGGACTGTCTTTGTCAAGCCTGCAGTCCCAGAGCCTCCCCCCACTGTTGAAGATAAAGGGAAGGAAAAAATTAATGGAGATGTTCCAGGCACTCAGAAGCCTCCTTCCATCAGAAAATCTCCTATATGCCACCACTATGGTCTAAGTGGGCATGTCTGACCCCAGTGCTCCCTTCTTAAAGCACAAAAAGCAAAGGTCAAGAAAGAAGTGCCCAGACAAGCAAATTATGGCACAAGACCTCTGGCCCTGCAGTAGACTCCATGGTATCATGCTCCATGGAATCAAGCACCAAGGCATCAGGCTCTTCAATATCAAGCTCCTTGGTCTCATGCTCCACGTCACCAGGCATCACAGCATCAGCGGCCTCAACAGCGATTTGTACCTGCCATTCATAGTGGCAAATCCAAGACCAAATCCAAGCACTTTAAACAGCCGCAGAAGGTGGAAGATGATCAATACTGCATGGAGCCACCTATTTGGATGCAAAGCATGATGGAGTGGATGGGTCAACAGATGAAGTCCTGCGGCCAACAACCACCCACAGGAAGGCAAGCTTGGGTCAAAAAGAAGGGAGATGTTCACCCCATGAAGGGGAATAGACTCACCTAGTTGGTGAAGGTACCAGGTTAGATTGCTTGATTCTTGCTTGATATATTCTGTGGTTTTTGTGCAATCTAGGAACCTTTTTTTTTTTTTTGCCCCCTATTTCTCTTGAGAGAATATTGCAGGTACTATTTGGGGAAGACAGAAAAAGCAGGTCGAGCAACTGTTTTTCTGTATTGGCAACATCGAGCTTACACAGATTTGA
The DNA here is from genome assembly GCF_958979055.1 of Alnus glutinosa. NCBI lineage: Eukaryota > Viridiplantae > Streptophyta > Magnoliopsida > Fagales > Betulaceae > Alnus > Alnus glutinosa. The sequence continues at coordinate 14,891,272 of NC_084891.1, read as the reverse complement.
TCATGCCTTGCATGTTTTATGTTGTCATTTCCATATAGCATTTTGTTTAATAAAAAATAAAAATGGGGAGAAATTGCAGGATATTTTTTCTTTTCTTGGCATGTCCAATATTGCTTGTGTTTTCACTTGATATCTCAATTATTTATGCATTAATTTACTGTGTTTAGATATGATTGAAAGTTTATGACTATATCTGCCAAGCATTTTCCTGTATATGCAAAAATTGGATAGCTTCTTTCCTTATGCGATGAAAATGTACACTATCCAAGACTCCCCTAAAGGTACATCTTTCCTTCTCTGACTTTTTGCTTCTAGAAATTCTGGATAAGAGAATAGGTTTTTGATAAGATGGCCAAATTGACCAAATGCTAGTTGAACCTAGAACATAAAAATTCTGGCATTTTCTCTAGGTTGCATCATCAAAAGAATCAAGCAGTTATTCTTATGAATTCGGCGCTATATATGTATATTTTCTGCTTATGTGCTAAATTTGCAATATGCCTTGTCCTTCATGGTACAAGTAAAATAATTGGGTGCTGCATCTCAGAAAGAGTGTATCAGATAAGGGTGGCTAGGCCCTAGTACTGAATAAGGTTTGACTTTTGACTAATCTTTCACTGATTTTCTCTCTTGTCTAGAAAATCTGGTTGCCTTTTGTCATATCAGTGAAAGTCATACCTTTTGGAAAAAGTCTTAACACACACACGCATTGTATGAGTTGAGTAATCTATCTAAATTTTCTATCTACAAGAAAATCTTTGTGCTGATTGAACTCTAAACTCTCTTTTATATCTCTGCATAGTTTTGAGATGCTATCTGATTGCTTTATCATTTGATTATACATGCATGTTTTGAAGCTGATATTAGGAAAAATATTTTCTGCTGATTTTTCCCTTAGTTTCTTCTGCCTTTTCATTGTGAAGTGTCCGGACAGCATCTCTTTGCGTTCGGACGGGTGTGGCTCAGTTGGCCGGATGGTTATGTTACACGTCCGGACGCGCGCGGCTTCGACGGGGGAACAGTAAGGTTGCACGTCCGGACGCGCATAGCCTGTCACATGTTTACAAGGCAACGCGCGTCCGTATGGGTTAATGAACCGCCCGGACAGGGACCCCATTGGTTTTAAAAACCCTGGCCACCGCATTTTTGATCTACCCCACTCGGTTTTCTCCTCTCTTTTGGCTTCTAGTGAGTGATTTCTAGAGATTTTTTGCATTATCTCACCCTATTTTGTCCTTTTGTGCATTACTCTCCTATTCCAGGTACATTTTCTAGTTAACTTTATTCTTTTCAGTTTTTTTTAACTGTTAGAATATTGATTATTTTGGGGATGTTATTGAGAGCATAAAATGCATATCTGTGATAACTGTTGTATTGGAATTATCTATTTTGGTATTATTGTAGACTGTATTGTGATATTTCATGTTTGTAATTTTTGGAAAAGTCAATTTTACTACCGTTATAATGCCAAATTTTCTATGTGAACTAGCAAGATTTTTTTTGAATTATTATTGGCAAATCTTGTTGGTTTCTTTTGCAAAACCATGTCTGCAGGAAGTCCACAGCGCAGAGTTCGACAGAGGACAGAGGGAGATAGGGCAGCCCTTAGAGCCAAAATTATGGACCGACCAATCATTGCTGAGCGGAATGTTGTTCGATCAGACATCATGGTGGCTCCTCTGGACAGTATCCACGACACTATCCAGACTTATCATTGGGGGTATCTACACACCTGTGCCTGTGTTGTGTACACCAGGCTAGTCAGACTATTCTATGCCAACCTTGAGGTGGTTAAGGATGATGACCGCGAGTTGGTGCTTCAGTCCACTATAGGTGGGCATACCATCACTGTTGATCCCCAGATCATCGGTGAGTTCATAGGAGTACCTGTTCTCCAGATTCCTGGCATCCCTTATAATGAGGTGGTAATCCCTCATTCTTTGGATGATCTTAGAGAATTTTTCCATGCAATTCCCCAAGGAGAAGAGCAAGCCAGCACCATCAGGATCGGTGCCCTATCTACCCCACACCGCATGCTAGCCAAGATTGTCCAGCACAACCTTTGGCCAGTTGTTAGGCGCAGTCACCTGATTTTCAGGAGGGCTCAATTCGTGTATGCTATCAGTCTTCGCTTGCCTCTCTGCTTGTGCAATCATATTTTGGGCTTTATTCTGGAGGCCCGTGATGAGGGCAACCGGTCTTCCATTTGGCTGCCAACTCACACAGATTATCCTTCAATCTGGCATTAGTATTACTGGCGAGCCAAAGATGAAAATCCAGGATCCTATAAGCAAACAGACCCTGATGAAGTCAAATGCTCAACTGCGGCGAGATGATCAAGATGATGATGTGCCCCGCCTCCTCCTATTCTTGTAGGCATACCGGATGTGGCGTCTTCTTCTCAGACTGTTCCACCACCACAGCAGGATGCCAGCTATTCTCAGATTATGGAGGCATTGGCTGCTATTCAGGGGGGCATGAGTTCCATACAGCTATCCATGTCATCCATGCAGCAGTCCATCTCTACGATGCAGCAGGAGGTTCACTCCATTAACCTCCGTGTAGAACAGAACCAGATTGACCTCCGGGAGTGTCTCAAGTTCCATCATCCATCCAGCAGTGATGACGAGGATGATGCACCGATGGCAGATGCATCTTGATTTTTTTCTCTCGTTGTAGTTTTTGATGTTTTTTTTAAGACATTTTTGTTATCTTTTTGATAATTTGCTACATTTGTTTAAACTCCTAGATATTTTATTACTCTATTTACCCTGATCCTTCTGAGACCTTTAGGAGGAGTAATTTTTGTGTGGTTTTTATCATTACTCTGTTTTACCCTTTGTCCCTTTGTGACAAAAAGGGGGAGTAATTTTTATTTGGACCGGGATTGTATTTTTAACTGGTCAAGTGATTTTTGTCCCAGAATGGCCAAAGGGGGAGTTTGTTAATTTGTAATTGGCCACATTCTGTTGGACAAAATCACTTCTTTGTAATGATGCTTTTAAACAGGGATTCCACTATTTAGAGTGCTTCCAAAAGATTCTGCACAATCTACATGTCAGATAAATTCGGTTCCCCACCTACCGTCCGGACGACATGATATACTGACCGGACGCCCAACTGTCCAAAGCATCATCTGTCCGGACGACGAGAACTTTCCGTCCGGACCTTCCTCTGTGTTGAGAAGCTTCCAACTTGCATCCGTCCGATCGTTTCAGCAGCACGTCCGAACGACACTCAGTGTTTGACCAGCTACGTGATTTCTTTCCAAAACACAGATATGGGAAGTTCGCTGCAACCATCCGGACAATGTGGAATCCCATCCGGACGCGCTCATTCATAAGGCAAGTATCGCATTCAAAATCCAGACGTCCAGACGTCAGTCCTCTTGGTCTGGACACGCGAGCATCAGATATGGAAATTGCGTGCATCAAATCAACCATCCAGACGACCATTCCCTTGGTCCGGACGCACAAAGCCTTGATATGAAAATTACTTGCAGCGGAAGTGCGACCGTCCAGATGACAGAGCACCACTATCCGGACGCGGCTCAAATCAGGAAAGAATTTCAGTGAAATTTTGGGAAGCCAATCGCACAGTTGTCTGTCCGGACGCCCTATGACTACCGTCCTAACGGCGCCTAAATTTTATCAAGCAGGCTCAGTTGAACCTACAGCCTATAAATAAAAGGTCTCTAGGCTTGAGGACAGTAAGAATTCGGTATTGAATTCCATTAGTGCTTAGAGAGTTATATTGTGAGATTATTGAGCTGAGTTAGTATCTCTGAAGCCATTGTTGTGTGTGCTGTTGCTGCGCTGATCTGATGTCTATCTTAGGGGTTGGCCCTAAGGTAAAGGATTCCATTGAAGACCTCTTCAGGTAGGAGACCTGGTTGGGAGGCGTTCGTGCTAGGCCACACGTTATAATGCAAGGTACGATCACTACATTAGGGGTATGTGAGTGCTACTACTTTGTAACTAGTGTTGTCTTCTAAATAGTGGATATCCTGGGTTTGGTTGCCCCGGAGTGATTTTTCTCATATTGAGTTTCCACTTCATTAACTAAAATTCTTGTGTTTTTTAAATTCCGCATTGATATCATTTTGTTAACAATTTGTGCCACACACACTTGTTTATTTTAGAAGTCAATTTAATTTTTCATAAAGGAACAAGGAGTTTTGGATTTACCTCAAACCAATCAGTGAAAACGTAGATTCTACCTTGAGAATCACATTTTCGGTGTCGGATTTGTGTTTGGAAGCTTCAATATACTAGGATAGACAAAACCCTAGGAGAGAGAAGAGAGAAATCGAGAGAGAGAGAGAGAGAGAAATATCAGAGAAATGGGCTAAAAAGGGCTCGTTGATGTTTTAAAACGCGGCCTATCTGGACAAGTAACTAGCCCGTTCGGACATGCGTATGTGAAATCGCTGACATGAACTCTCTAGGAGGCCTGTCTAGACATGAAAATGGTCTGTCTAAACACGCATGAAGGTTGGGACTTACTGGAAGTCCCGTCCACAAGCCGTCCGAACATAACTGCAGACACGGTTCTTCTGCCCAATCCGTTCGGACACCAATTGGGTCTATCCAGACACATAACTCAAAATCAACTGTAAAAGTTTTCTAAGTTTCCAAACCCCATATTTTTCCTAATTTTTCACTTAATTAGTCTAATTCATGTTTTTAATACTTAATTATTATCTTGGACGTTATAGTGCCCCTTGCACATTCCTCGGCTATTCCTAAAGACCCCTCCGATCATGTTGAGTAGACCAGGCGAGTTTCGAACCCTTTTGTCCATATTGACAAAAAAGGGAAGAAATGTAAAAATGTGTATTGCAATTATTTTGCTATGAATGTGAGATTTTTGAATTGCAACTACCTTGTGCAAGATGAACATGAGATGTGTGTGTTTGCTTTATCATCATGCCTTTTTTGCTTACAAATCTCATTGCCCACAACAAGTTTGTTTATATGTGTATTCAGAAAACAGGTGAATGGTTAACTTTTTTGATTCCCTTAGTTTAGTTTTGGCTGTCTAGGTTGGGTGGGATTGTAATTGATGTTGTGTTTCATTCCTTGTAAAATTTATGTGTAACATTCTTGCAATTGTTTTGTCACCGAATTGCCAAAGGGAGAGATTGTTAAGGTCATAGAATATTTGTCCTATTCAGTGCACAAAACCTTGTCGATATTTTAAGTTGAAGTGAAAGTTGTACAACATGTATTAACTTAAAGTTTTAGGAGCACATTGTAATACCCCGTATTTTAAATATGGATATAAATATTTATTTATTAAAGAGCTTCTATAGTTTTAGTCCAATAAAAATTTAAACGGACATTAAACTTTGAAATTATGAAAATGTGGTCAAATGAACTCCGTTTTGGTCGATTCAAAAGTCAAAACGCTCGTCTCAAAGTTCTTTAACTACCTTCCGAATTTTATAATTTTTGGACTTCGTTAAGGGTATGAAAACACCCGCGAAAACTATTACCTCTGTTTTGAACGAAAAATAGCATTAATTATTTGTGGGCCAATTTTAAGAACCCAACCCACATATTTGAAAGAAACCCGGTCCAATTTATTGATGCCCAGCCCAAACATCCACAAAGAGGACCTCAGCATATGACGTTGCCTCATCCCTTTTGCTGTGATCACCCAACGCCATGTGCAGCTTCCCCATTCCCCAATCTGCAATGATTCATCCAACTTGCTGCCCACGCCGGCTTCCTCAAGCGTTGGATCAAACGTGCTGCCCAAGCATTAATCCCAGCCTTTGATCATTCTTGCTCCCCAAGATGAATTCCAGACATTAGATGAGATCCAAAGGAGTTGATCTTGGCCGTCCAAATTAGTATAAAAGAAGCCCAAAAACTCTCTTCTTTCTCTGCAAGTTACTTCTCCTTCTCCTCTGATTTCCTCTCGGTCCAGTGGCTAGAATAGCAAGAAGAGAGCTATTAAACTCTCTCTTCTTCTTTAGGAAAACATAAAATCCAACCCTTTTTCATTTTTGTTTCGGTTCAGCAAGAAGAGAAAGAAAACAGAATCTCTCCCTCTCTTTGTTTGTTACGGTACTCTGTTTTAACTTTTACCTTTCTCTTAGTCTAGCTCGCGGACAGCACCTGTAGAATAAGAAACAAAACTCAGAAAATTCTTTAAGAAAAACACTCTCCATCTCTCTCTGTTTCTCTATAGTTTACAGCAGCACCATTCCTATTTACTGCAGAAATACAGTAAAGAAAAGAGAACCTGAAAAATATCTCAGAATCTCTCTTGCTCTCTCTCCTTCTTCTCGGTTCTTCATAGTAGCAAAAGACCAGAAAATTAGTAGCATCTCTTCTTTTAAAAGCTGCAGGAAGTCCTCTCAAACCTCTCTTTCCCCCCCCACGGCTTTCAACAGAAAAATAGTGGGAAGCAGCAAAACCTCCAAAGCTTTCTCTTCTCTTTTTTGTAACAAAATCAGCAAAGAAACTCATTTGGTTCTCTCCCAAAACAGCAAGCTCTTCCTCTCTTTCTCTCGGTGGACAGCAGAAAATAGACTCTCTTGTCTGCTCTCATCTTCCGGGCCAGCCGCTCAACAAACAGCAATTAAAAGGAAAAGAACAACAAAAAGCCTTTTCTACCTTTTACAAAATATACTACTTTAATTTTGGTAAGTGAATTCTCCTTATTTCTTTTGTTTTTTTTAATTTTATAAAGACAAAGACCTGATATGTTTTTATACATGGTCGGTCAATAAAAGAAGGAAAAAGAGAGAGTTGAGTCAACTTTGATAAAAAAATAAATAAAAGGAAGAGTTGTGTTCTCGGTGATTGTATAGAAAAGGAACAAAAAGTAGTTTATAGAAAAGGACAAAGGAATGTAGAAAAAGAAAAGAAAAGATGAATAAAGAAAAAAAATATTTAGTGTTAATTAAAGTTTTGTTTTAAAGCTTGTGATTTTATAAGTACTAATATTTTAACTTGTGTTTTAAATCAGGCTTTTTAAGTGGCTTATTAGATAATAAAAGCGCTGTTATAAGGCTCGAGTAAAAAGTTTCTATTTTACAAATGTGTGGTTACGCCGTCCTAATATTTTAAGCGTTATTGATACTAATGCCGTTACTATGTGTTTAATTAATTGACGAAAGAAATAATAATAAGGAGAGGATACTTTAAGTTTTTTTTTAGGTTTTAAATCTCATAATATTTCTCTAAAACTTCTTCTTGCAATTTATTTAGGTAGAAGGTAGCTAAAATACTGCTCAGAAGATATCAGGTAAGGGAAATACTATCTCAAAACCCCGGCAAAGTTTTAATAAAACTCTTTCAAAAGAAAAAGTCGGGAATTTTCTAAACTCTTTCAACTCTTTTAATATTATTTGTCTTTTTATATTACCATTATAAATATGCTCTTGTTATATGATGTGATTGAAATCTTATGTGATCATACTTGGTTTATATTTGATACATGTACACCATATGAGTAAAGATGATGATATCATAGTATGTGTTACATGTGCACCATATGAGCAAAGGTTGATGATATCATAGTATATGTGTTATATGTGCACCATATGAGCAAAGGTTAATGATTTCATAGTACATGTTTTATATGCACACAGTTTTACCCCCGCGGTACCATGTCATAGACGATCCGGATCATATATGTGTTACGTGTTATGTGCTATGTGTTATGTGGGTAGCATGGCAACCACACGGAAGGACTAAAGTGTGGGCTACCGGCCGGGGAAGCCTTCACCTAGGGAAGTTCCCAACCCGGTACGGCTCTCCCCTGTGACGACAGGATGGGCTCATAGTCGTCTTTCGAGACAAGCCAAACGTGCGCCGCTCATGGTTAATTAGCGGATATTGGACCAAGGGTGGTTAAAACTTACACGTAGCATAAATGATTCATGCACCATTCTACATTTGATATAATTGTATGTCATTTAACTGTTTCTTTATTTGCTAAATTATTTGAATTCTTTTTAGAATTCCTGAAAAGAAAATTACACTTTTGTTATTGTGTTTTCCTTACTGAGTTGTCAAACTCACCCCTTTTTCCCCCCAAATCTTTTCAGATGACACTGTAAACCGGAGTATTTTCTTTATGGATGGCATAGACCCCACCCTAAGAGCAATAGATCGATAAAGACCGGTCTAACTTTTGTATTGTACATATTTATTTTGAATTCCTAGAAAAATGATGTAATAATTAAAGAACTACTATGTATATATTCTTATAATGAAATATAGCCATGTGTTATTCCTGGGAAAATGTGTATATGTTTTAAATTATAGGAATGTTTTATAGCTCAGGTTCGCGTTCCCCTTATATCCCAAAACGGGGGCGTGACACACATGGTTTTGAGGTTTATTTTAATAGCTTTATTGTTCATGATATGATAAAGGTGTTGTTACGTTTAAAAAGGTTAGTTTGTGGTTTCCAATTTTCAAATAGAGGTATATAATGCTCTGGTGCTTCAATGTTTTGTGGTGATCATATAGTTTCAAAAAAAAAAAAAAATCAACTACAATTTCTTACATTCGCTCTACCTTTTTTAAAGTAACGTCAATGTGTTACGACATATTTTAAATGGCTTTTCTTTTTCATGTTAGCTACTTAAAATACACCATGTTAGTTGGTGTGAAATGCGTGTGAAGAATAGCATTACTTCTACCTAAAGTTATCTTAAAAATATCTTAAGGCTTATATTTTATATGTAATTTCCATTATTTCTCTCATGTAAATTGCTAATAAAATTTGAAAGATATCTAAGTAACTTTCTTTATACGGGAATTATTGTAAATTTGGAAAAGGTTTCCGATTATGAATATGATAAATAAATTCAGTTAATTATTGGTTTTAGTAATTAATAATCTTTTATTTAGTATGATTATTAGTTGTCAGAGAGTTAGCTTTAATATTAGTAGGGTGTTGTTCATATATATCTAAAGCTTGGGTTTATCACTCTAAAAATAGTAAAAATCCACATCTACATGTAATAAATAAAATGGAAATATATAAATAAAATATATATATATATATATATATATATATATACACACACACACATACACCTACACATTTACATTTAAAACTTAATGGATGTTTGGGTGCATTGTTTTTCAAAAACAAATTCTATGGGTGTTCGCAATTTTTTAAAAATAGATTAGATTTTATCCAACTTTTTTTTAATTTTGTCTCAGGAAATCAACCATCCAAACATCTTTTTCAACTTTATTTTGACTCGGAATTCGCACAGTAAATTATAGTTGAATTTAGATTTCAAAAAATCGAACACCCAAACGTGCTACGGTTGAAAAATGTTTCGGCGTAAAATACTTTCCGTTGAAAAATGTTTTTAGAGAAATCATTCCAGTGTTTGACGCATATAGAAAATCACAAGTTTTTTTTTTTTTTTTTTTTTTTTTTTTTTTTTTTTATATATATATATGTTGTTATTCAATCATAATAACCTATAAAACTCAATTTTTATTCCAAACATAAAATATTAATATAAAATAATTAAAAAAAAAACCTAATAATTTGAATTGCAACAGTAGTGTGGCGAAGGCTCGTTGGTGGTTTGGCAGTGGCCAACGATGGCCCGAAGGTGGTTCGGTGGTGGTCCGATTGTGGGTCGATGTTAGCTTAGTGGTGGCCAGTGGTTTGAGATAGAGAAACTCAAACTCAAAAAAATGATTTACGAAATTTTAAAATGTAAATCATTTTTCGAAACTAAATAAATTTTTTTGGTCAAATCTAAAATGTTTTCGGTTTGACTATTATTTTCGGTTACACCAAACACCGAAAAATATGTTAAAAAAAAAATTAAAAAAAATTCTATACTGAAAGAAACGGTGGCTAAGTTTTGTTTTTGGTTAAAAAGAGGAGAAAATAAAAGTTATTACCGAAGACAATAAAGACTAGTAAGCTAATAAAGAATTGATTAAGTTGTTACTGAATCATAAGGAAACCAGTTCATGGGCAAAACATACAACTTAAGTGAATTATTTGTTAATTTATTTTTTGGTGAATAACTCAATTTGTTTATCCCTCGTAACAAACCAAACCAGCACATATAATAGGTAAAACGATGTGGCCGGGGAATAGCTTGAGTTGCACGCAACACAACTTGCCTCAACTCGAATCATTGACAACCCGCGGTCTGGTTGTATTCCTGTAACATATATGCTGCTTTTCTATTCTTTTTGTTGTTTGTCTTTTATTTCTTTTTTAAATCATATTGAGATTTTATAGTATTGAATTGATCTTAATTATCATATATCGTCAATTCATTTTAAACTAATAAAAGCCACGTACGTAGTGCTAAACTTGATATTTTTGAGATCCACTTTAGTCACATCAACCCGAAAGCAAAAGGAACAATCGGGAAACCTCTTCTCTTTACCCTGCTTTGCTTTCTAAATTGACCATCTTACTAAAGAAAATAACATGCTATCTTAATCTGACCCCATTGCTGCCCGCTACACTTTGCCGACAATCAAGCGAAAGAAGCACCTCAATTAATGTACCCACTCTTATAATTTTAGGGAAATTACAGTTATGTTCAATCTACTATTCAATTTGTAATACTCTTCAATCTTTGAATTTGGTTAATATGCTTTACTGATTTACCATTGGGATCACAATAGCCTTATTTTTTTTTTTTTTTTTTTACTTTTTAAATTACAAAAATACTATGCATATTTTATTTTTTTTTGCTTTTTTATTTTTTAAAATTGTTTTTCCTTTTGTTTTGCTTTTTTTTTAGAGAATGTTTTTGTCATTTTGAAATGGAATGAAAACAATGCAATTTTAGTGATAGATAAAGATTGGTATGGTACATTAACTGCTCCGTTTGTTTCGGCGTAAAATGATTTTTGGAAAATGATTTCGGTATTTTCCGGTGTTTGGTAGGGGCGAAAATAATAGTCAACCGGAAAATGATTTCTGTTTGACCAAAAATGCTTAGTAAATTAAAAGCGTAAATCATTTTCCGAAGACGTTTGACGTGGTCGATTTATTTTAAACAACGCAGTCGACCTTCACGTTTAAGCAGCCGACCACCATCGAAATCTTGCCGGTATCGAATTCCGACAACATCCGGATAATGTCGTCGGAATCTGGCGACGGAATCCGGCCACCTTCACCGGAATCCGGTCAGCCCAGATTCCGGCAACCAATCTGGCCGGATCTGGACAGACCGGCCGGATTCCGGCGATCTGGCCAGATGACCGGAATCCGGTCGGTCTGGCCATATCGCCGGGATCCGGCCGGCCTCTCTGGCCAGAGCCGGCCGGGAATTGGCCAAGGCCGGCCGGGATCCGGCCAGAGCCGGCCGGCTCTCTGGCCAGACCGGCCGGATCTGGCCAGATCGCCGGAATTCGGCCACTTCGCCGGAATCCGGCCATCCCAGATTCCGACAAAACTGTCCGGATTCCGGCCATTATCTTGAATTCTGACTGTATTAACCGAAATCAAGTAAAATTTGTAAAAATGGTCAGAATCTTGTCGGTCAGTGACGGAATCTCGTTATCGATGATTTTTATATTATTTTATATTAATATTTATATGTTTTGAATAAAAATTAATTTTTATAGGTTAATATGTTTGAATGAAAATATAAAAAATATTTGTAATTTTCTGTACGCGCCAAACACCGAAAAATGCTTTCGGCGAAAAATATTTTTCAGAAAAATGACTTCCCTGAAACTATTTTACGACGGAAACCATTTTACGTCGAAACAAACGGAGCATAAGTTGAAATATTACGAAGAACATCACAAATTGAACAAAAGATTGAGGGAGATAATTATAGTTCCCCTAACTTTCAAGTTTTAACACTTGCTCGGCCTTACTGAGCTAAAGAAAAGGATTCTCCAAGTCCAACAATGTATATTTATTGAAGAGATGTGTTTGGTGTCATTAATTTCTATATTTGTCCATCTTTTTTTTAAAAAATTAATCGTTGAATCTCTGAGTTCTATAGATTTACACATCTTTCTAACAAAAGAGGTGTAAAAGAATGAAAACAAACATATCTCTTTGTTAAAACCATACTAAAATGAAAATAGCTAGAAGTACCCAATATTATTAGATTACTCATGGAAATTCTACGAAATATAGGCATTCATATAAACAAAATCCCATGCAATATGATAGGGTTCAGATTAGGGTAAGTAGCATTAGGATTAGATTAGGTAATATTAGGATTAGAGTTTTTTTAAATTTGAATATTAGAACTTTAGGTATTATCATTTTAGGCTTTATCTACTTGTATTTCTATTTAAAAACTATTTGGTTGTTAATAAGAAGGCAGGGAATGATTTAGAGAAATTGTAATCTTCTCCTACCCTGAGTTGAGTATTGTGGTGTTTTTTACTTTAGGTGAAGAATTATGATTTTTCCTACTCGAATGGAGCTATCAAATCCAACCTCGAGCACCTATCACAATACCTATATGGGCAATCAAATTTGGTTTGCCATGTTGATTGCTCATTGCATTGACTACTTATATAAGATAGACACATACATGACTTCATAGTTGACAAGGTAAATTACATTGATCAGAAATATTTAAAGAAAAAAAAAAAAAGCTTAAAAAATAAGACAAGGTAAATCGCATTGGGTTTCAAATTGTCCTGATTCACAGCTATGCAATGTGGTTTACTGCGTCGTTGGCCTGGTGTTGAAAAATTCTCAACTTATGTTTGCAGGATTGGTTGTGTTGAGTCCGTTGACCGTTGAGAATATAATAAAATAAAGAAATCGTCCAACAATATCTGCCGCTGTCACTCTATATTTATTTAATTAATCTCTTGCTTTTCTTCTGAAACTATTGAGGAGGATTTGTCTCCCTCCCTCCTGTTATCATTATTCTTTTTTTTTTGGGTAGATTCTTGTTATCATTATTCAATTTATTTGAATGTGGTCCCCATCAATCAAGGACAAACGTTCAACAGTTTATGAAAAAGCCAACCGCTCGCCTCCGTGTTCCAGCTTTCATTTCCCACTTTTCCATTTCCAAAACCATGAGATGCTTTCGTGCATTCTCAACCCTCTTCCCACCCGCTTAGGAAAAAGGAAATAAATAAAATATTAAATCTTGCCAAACTATACACTTTTTAAACCAAGAGTGTTACTCATCGTATCATATATATATATATATATATATATATATATATATATATATATATATATATATATAAAAGCCGAATTCTTCTTTCGAATACAATAGAATAGTGACACGTGACATGAATCCATACTTTTTAGTGACTAAACCGATCTTTTAAGTACTAAACTAGTCTTTTAAATAAAATTGAACCTGTCTATTTAATATATATCTCTATCTCTATTAATGATATAAGTATGACTCTTTTGTGGAGATAGGTATTTCTTTAGTATTTTATATTTTTGGTTGAAATTTAAATATGTTTCCATTTTGTTTATGAAATTTTTGGTTGAACAATTCTTCATTTGAATGTTTATCAGATTTTTTTTTTTTTTTTTTTTTTTTTTTTTTTTTTTTTTTTTTTCCGTTCATTTGCTTTTTCGATTGTTTAGAATTATATAGGATTGAAATATAATAGGTATCACATTGATAATAAAAAAACTTCTTGCTAATTTTCTTTTTTATGCTTTGATAATCAAAATCATGGTTTTCTTGTTGATATTTTTCTTCTTTGTACTTATTTTCATTCTAAACTACACCTATGGGAACAAAGATTTTAACATCTTTTAATTTATATGAATTAATCTAAAAATGAGATTCTTCTGTTTTAATTCATTTGAATGTTTTATGGGTTATTTGTTTTTCATGTATGTGATTTACACGATTTTCACTTATTTTTTGGAAGTGTTATTCTGCTTTTGAAAGCCAAAAAAGACAAAATTTTATTTGATTATTATGCACAAAAGGAATAAAAATGCTTTTAAAACACTAATCCTACTATTAATCCTACTATTAATGCTTTGATAATCAAAATTCAGGTTTTTCTCTTGCTATTTTTTTTTTCTTTACACTTCTTTCTAATTTAAACTACACATATGAGAATATTTTAAATGTTTTAATTTATATGGATTAAAACTAAAAATATGGTTTTTTTGATAGTAAAATTTTATGTGATTTATATATTCATGCAATGTTTTTTGTGCAATAGAGAATTATGACACGTGGCGTCAACCTATAATTTTTAAATACTGAACCGGCTTTTTAAGTAAAAAAAAAAATCGGTGAATTTTAAAGATTGAAGCGGTTTTGTCATGATTTTAATAAATTTATTGTACTTTAATGAAAAAGATCATGGGTGTTAATCTTCATAAGACCAAAATAAGGACTTTTTCGCATTATGTCATTAAGTGTCATTATAGCCGCATTAAGTTGTGAGATTTTTTTTAAAATTAAAATTAAAAACATGCATTAATTCTAAGTGATCGGATTTTTTTTTTTCTCCAAAATTTTATTTCAAAAATTTTCCTTATATGAGATTTCATTAAGTTCAAAATTTTAATGTACAATATTATGGTTTCAAAATTTACGAATCTCCAAAATTATAGAGAGATGAAATTTAAAACTAAGAACGTACTACATTAACTACCCATAATTGACTATATAGGTATTGTAATTCTTAAGAAACCGTACAAGTAAGCTGAAAAGTCATATTACTCTCTTAGATTGGTTATTTATACCTCTCTTCTCTTTAGGGTTTGCAACATCTTGAATTGTGAAATCAAGAGCATCCAACAGCGACATTCAAGAGAAGAATAGAGTGTTGAAGTACATAATTTTATTTTGTTTTGTTTTTTTAAAAGGACTTTGTTTTTTTTTTTTTTTTTTTATTATTATTATTATTTTGGTTTTGTGGAGGTTGAAGGACTTTGTGTTTTATGCATTTTTATAATTATAATATAGATATCCTTCTACTATTTTTTTTTCTTTATACTTTCCGTTTTCAACCATATCTACCTATGGGAATAAATTTTCATAAAAAAAATTATTTTTCTCTGTATTTTTTTTTTCTAATGTTCATAATTATTTGCGTTTTTTTTTTTTGAACAAATAGCATGTGTTATCATTAATGTTGAAAAAGCCCGAAGGCATACATCTTGAGATCAGAGGGGCAAAACCCCTACACTCTAAGCCAAAATGATCTGACTTAAAAAACAGCTGCCTAGGCAGAAACACAAACCCTAAAAAAAACAACATTTGAGCATCTCTTTACAATAACGCACACTCTAAAATGAAAAGAGGGTCGATCTAGCTATAAGCCAATAGATATTTCAGTAAAATTTGAACAACACAAAAGCAGACTGTGACCGGAGAAACAAAGGGAAAAACACAAACAAACAGAAAAACTCAACTCCAGCTGGCGGCAGAGACTGTCTTCATCGGAAATCAGCGCGTGTCTCCTAGAATTCGACTGACATGCGTAAATATGGCATCAAAAATATAAATGTAGGTGAAAGTCCAGCCATGCACTTCGCTGACGACACAAATCAGATCAGCCTTTCCCCTACCGGTCGTCTTGAAACTTCCTGCCTGAACAAAATAAAAGAAAAGGAAAAGCAATAAACATAAACCACCATAACCCTGAGAGGGCTAGGGGAAGATCAATCACCACCAACTCTACCGAAGGGAACAAAACTCCACAGCCCTAATAGCTGAGAGAGACCTAACCTCCACTGGTTCATAGCATGAAGGGACAAAAAACACTCCATAACCCTAAAAATGCTAGGAGATAACCACCATCGGAAGGAGGGCGGCGTGAAACCTCCCTCCCTCGGTGAAAATATCCAAAGAAGCTGACTCTCTCTGAAGGAGAGAACAAGAGAGAGAGAATTATTTGCGTTTTTATTTGTATTGAAATATAACAGGTATCACACAAAGATTCCTAATAATTTTGTATTAATACTTTGATATTTAGATTAAACTATGTATTCTTCTTGAATTTTTTTTTCTTTTTACTTTTCATTTTAAACCGGGTATACCTATGGGAACAAAGATTTAAACATGTTTTAATGTATATAGATTAAACTAAGATAAATACTCTTATGTTTTTCGGAATTTTTTTTTTCGTTTATGTGATTTACTCCATTTTTAGCCATTTTTTGAAAGTGTTTTTATGCTTGTGAAAGCAAAAATTGGCAAAAATTTATTTAATTGTTGTGCATAAAAGGGATATAGATATTTTTGAAACACTAAAGAGATATTAAGCATTAAACATGATGTAAAGATTTATTTGATTGCGTTAAATGTTTAATGAAAGATTTTGTTTTATATTGTATTTGTAAAAAATTATTTTGTTTAGTTTGTTAAGTATTTTTTTAAATGTTTATAATTACCTGGGTTTTATTTTTATTTAAATATAATATGTATCACACTAACAATATCATAGATTCCTACTAATTTTTTTTTTATTAATGCTTTGATAATTAGATTAAACCATGTTTTCTTCTTGCTATTTTTTTTTTCTTTATTCTTCTTTTTTGTTACAAACTATTCATATGGGTACAAAGATTTTAACATGTTTTAATTTATATGGATTAAACTAAAATTAAGTGTCTTATTTTTTAGTTCATTTGAATGTTTTATGGAATATTTTTGTTTTCATTTGTATGATTTACTCAATTTTCAGCCTTTTTGTTTAGTTTCCTATGTATTTTTTTTAGAATGTTTCAGAATTAAATGGTTTTATTTGTATTGAAATGTAATATGTATCACACCAATAATATTCGAGACTCATGCTAATTTTTTTTTTTTTTATTAATGCTTTAATAATCATAATCTACAGGTTTTCTTCTTTCTTTTCTTTATTCTTCTTTTCATTTTAAACTACTGATATGTAAACAAAGATTTTAACATGTTTTAATTTATATAAATTAAAATAAAAGTAAGGGGTAATTACCTTTTTCCCCCATCAACTACCAGCCATTGTCAACATGCCCCTATGAACTGACACCTCGACCAAAAGAGAGCATCCAACTACCAACTTTACACACTTTGCCCCCTTCCGTCAGTTTAATTTGTAAAAAGACATAAACGTCCTCAACTTTTTTAAACATATTAATTTTAATATTTTTTTTTATTAATTACTGTTGGAGGGCATTTTGGTCTTTAAACCAAAATTAACGCCAAAAAATGGAATATTCCGTCCAAGTTAACGGAATTCCTTGACGGAAGGGGGCAAAGTGTGTAAAGTTGGTAGTTGGATGCTCTCTTTTGGTCGATGTGTCAGTTCATGGGGGCATGTTGATAATAGCTGGTAGTTGATGGGGGGAAAAGGTAATTACCTATAAAAGTAAAGGTCTTATTTTTTAATATATTTGAATGTTTAATGGTTTTTTTTTTTTTTTTTTGTATGATCCACTCAAATTTTTTTGAAGTGTTTTTTCTGCTTTTGAAAGTAAAATAAGGCAAAAAATTATTTGATTAAGCATTGAACGTGATGTGAGAGAATTTATTTAATTACATTAAATGTTATGTGAAATTTTTGTTTTATTTTGTAGGATTTGGCTAAGGTGTTGTAAAAAAAAATTACAAGACCATTGAAAAAACTACAGCACCTATGTTGTAATATTTGGAATTTTGATTTTCTTCTTGCTATTATTTTCTTTTCATACTTCTTTTTTTTTTTTTTTGGAAGAATCTTTTCATACTTCTATTCGTTATGAATTACACCTATATGAACAAATATTTTAAAAAGTTTTACTTTTTATGGGTTAAAATAAAATTAAGGGTCTTAATCTATAATATCTTTTTATTGAAAGACGTGTGATAATTTTTTTTTGACATACATTTTTTAACTTATAATAAAAAGTATAATGAAGATATATTTAAATTATGAAATTAAATTATAGTGAAGAATCGCGCGCATAGCGCGGGTTATTAGCTAGTACTTATAAGTATTCACTTTTTAAGTATTTACGCTTTGACCTAATAATAAAAATCATACTTAAAGTATTCACTATTTAAGTATTTACTCTTTGACCTAATAATAAAAATCATCATTCAATGAAATAACAAATAAAAATTGACTTAACATTTAATGATGATTTTGATTACCATGCCACAAAAATAGAACTTTAAAGTGAGTACTTAAAAATATGTATAACATTTTTCTTTTTAAAGATTCCAAAAATGGTTGGAATATTTTTGAGGTGGATGAAATTGTATTTAATAAGTTTTATTTTTTATACTTACTTATAAAAATATGTCAATAGCATGATAACAATTTTTAAAGGGAAAAAATATGGAAAACCTCATTTATAATTCTTGATCTTTTATCACTTTTGAAATAAGCCAAACTTTAAAACATGTCAATTTAGGGTATTTATCTTTCAATTTTTTTCAATTTCAACCTTATGTTAGAAATTTCCGTTAAATCCTATCAAAATTCCTAAAAAAACCCCTCTGTTTTGTTTTTTAAAAAATTTATAAAAAGTTTTAAAAGATTCAAGCATGAATATTTTTGCAAATCCCATTAAATTCTGACCAACATCTAAATCCTTACAATTTTTTTTTTCTTTTTTTCCTTAAAAAATGGGGGGTATTTTGAGAATTTTGACAGGATTTAACGAAAAATTCTAATGGAGGGTTGAAATTGAAAGAAATTGAAAGATGAATATCCTAAATTAACATTTTTTAAAGTTTGGGTACCTTATTTCAAAAGTGATGAAAAATCAGAAGTTATAAGTAAAGTTCTTCCAAAAAATATTATAAAAGTCCATAAAGTTTAACCTTGTATTAAATCAGTCATTATAGTTTAAAATTGATCGAGTCACTCCTAATAGTTTAAAATTGATTGAGTTACTCCTTATAGTATACATCGTCATCAAATTGAGTGATTTGCTCAATTTAAAACTGTAGAGTGTGATTTGATAAAAGATTTTACTCCTTCCTTCTATTAAAAACATTAAGGTCTCATTTGATTTGCGGAATGACTGTTCTATTAGGAAAAATGAATAACTATTCCTAGGAATAGAAGGTGGCGGAATGGAATGGTTATTCCTACTCTTTAGTTTGGTAAGAACTCATATATTTTAATTGGAATCCGATCAAAATTACTAAAAAAACCCCACATTTTTTAAAAAATAAAAAAGAAAAAGAAAATCAAATTATGAAAAAAAAAAAAAAAAAACCCATGGGTGGTCAACCGCCCACCAAGAGCAGGGGGTGCCCACTGCCACCCACGAAGCAAATCGGAGGTGGTCGGCCACCCCCGAAGAAAATCGGGCCACCCCTAAAATACCCCCGGAGCCAAACTGGGGTGACCTATGCCACCCCCCAAAAGCGCCGGGGGTGGTTGCACCACCCCCAGAACGCCTCGAGGGTCCACCGCGAGGTGTTCCGAGGGTAGTGCGACCACCCCTAGCTCTATATATGGGCTGGCTAGCCACCCATTGGGGTGGCTGACCAGCCAATGAAAGGTTTGGCTTTATAAAATAAATGGTTTTTCTTGAAAAATATTGGATTTAGCCCGAGGAATAGTTATTCCTCTTATTTTTGCAAGGAATATGTATTCCTCTTCGTAAAGGAATAGGTATTCCAATGGGAATAAGTATTCCAAGGAATAGACCCATACCAAACAAAAGAATGACTATTCCATATGAATAGTCATTCCATTCCAGGGGTCTATTCTACGAACTAAACGGGGCCTAATGGATTTCATGCCAAATGTTTAGGCTACTACATAAAACCAATAAAACAATACCACATGTCCCTTCTTGGTACATCAGTATATGACTTAACAAAAAAAAAAATGGAAATAGGAAAAAAAGAAAAGAAAAATGACAGGGTGCTAGTGAGCAAAAACACATATGTGGGTGGTCATGGGTTCCTAGTGACCTAGCCCCAACCTCAAGAAGGTGGTCTATGGGGTACCCCCACCTTACATGCGACCACATCCTTCTATTCCGCAGAGGTGGTCATTGGTACGTCACGACCCACCCACGGGGTGGGTAAGTACCCTGCAACCTCTCATCTCCTATGCTGGGTGCGTTGTGGGGGCATTTTTCTTGAAGACTGATGTGTGTTTTAAATAGTACTCGCAAGTGCACGAATCGTTTTGCAATATAGTGTTATGCAAGTGCGAGGTCGATCCCACAGGGAAATGGTCAAATATTAGTGTCTTGCTTGATGAACCCCATTTTAACCTAGTTCCAAAGGTTTGAGAAATGATTGAAGAACAAAAGACTAATGGAAAGAGATGTAATGAAATATGCAAATTAAAAGGAACTAAGGCTAAGGAATCCACCAAACCAAATCCTACAACTCACACTCTTGGTTTCCACTTGAACACCCAAAGAACATTAAGCTTAGGGTGTTATTCAAGTCTCTTAACCATAAACCCAAGAACCATTAAATGAATCCAACACATTGACAAATCACAAAGAGTACCGATCGAAATCAAAACATCCAATGTATCATTCAATCACAATGGATATCATCATTCAAACCGATAAAACAATGTATTAGTCGGTTGAAACACATAAAATGTCCTC
The DNA here is from genome assembly GCF_958979055.1 of Alnus glutinosa. Classification (NCBI taxonomy): domain Eukaryota; kingdom Viridiplantae; phylum Streptophyta; class Magnoliopsida; order Fagales; family Betulaceae; genus Alnus; species Alnus glutinosa. The sequence continues at coordinate 14,870,782 of NC_084891.1, read as the reverse complement.
TATCCACCACTAACCACATTCATTGCAAAAGATAAAGCTTTAAATGAATGGAACTTGAACAACTAATATGATATATCATTAAATGTGCAAGTGGTACAGCAAGATTGTGAGTGTCATCAATGGAAAGGTTTCATCCTCAACCCTAGTTGAGGTTACTAGCCTTCCATGACTAAGAACACCACAAGAAAATGATGAACAACCATGGAAATAAAAAAAAAGCTTTACAAAGAGAAAGTATCTGAAAATAAACTACTGAATTACACTACAAGAAGCACGAAATTAAACCTATCTACAGAGTTTCTGCTCTATTCTTTCCTCTCCTATTCTCTCTACTACTCTTTCCTTCAACAAGGGGGTGGCCATGGCTTTTATAGAAGAAAGCTTAGGGCAAGAAATGACTCTTCTACCCTCCTCTAGGGTTCCTCTACAGCTAGAGACAACCACAAACATGAAACCAGCGTGTTCTGCAGCGGAAATCAGAGGGAGGACTGCTTTTTGGCTTCTGATTGGGCGTTCTGGCGCGCTCTGTAAAAGCAGTTTCTGGGAAATTTAGATCGATTGACTTTTATTTCGATCGATCTACTTCGGGCAAATATTCGATCGATCGAATTTTAAGTTCGATCGATCGACTTGTCAGGGTCTCCGAATTTCCAGCTATTTCTTTATGAAATTTGTCATTCCTCTCTTATTGTCCTACAGAAACAGAAAAACACAAAAACTAACCAAAACATTAGAAATTAACAAGGCTAAAGGTCTAACTAGTGCAAATCAAGGGGTCCAAATACACAATATTTGGCACTCATCAAATACCCCCAAACTTACATTTTGCTAGTCCCTTAGCAAAAACAAAATGAAAAACAAAATCAAAGTATGAAACATAAGTCATTTTTCGTGGGAGAAACAATTGCATTTAGCATATGCAACAAGCCTTTTAAACCCCTAGGACTCCCTAGTGGACGAGTGAAGTCTCGTGAGGGTTTGCCAGAAATGGTACCCACAAACATTGAAATGCTGTATTATCAATTGAGCGAAAATCATCATTCAAACACATGGTTCACACATCATGAGCATGTTTAACAAAATGAATATCACATTATCATGTTATCAAAAATCGATCAACTCATAGATGGAAAATTGAGACAACACATGTTCAAAAGTGTAAGGTGTGAATAACATAGAATCATGGGGTTTCGATTTTCCTCAAAGCACATATATCCAAAAATTTGCAGGACTTCCGTCAAATAACCAAGGCTTATCTTACATTCATTATTATTTACTATTATTTTGTGTCGGCTATGCAATGTGTGACTCCTTTAAGCTTTCTAATTGACCTATGTAACGAGTGTTGGGCCAGTGACTCCCAGACCAGATGGTCCTAGGGTACTAGATGTAGAAACATCCCTAAGGGCTTAATTACTCAAGTCAAAAAGGCTACGAAGTCAAACTAGCCAAACAATCATCCAAGCTGAAATTCTCATCTTTTTACGCGAACACTCAATGCTTAATGAGGTAAGGGGCCTGGTTACTCAATGAAAAGTCAAATTGGTGATATTATTCTAAACACAATATATTTTTTTATATATATATATATATATATATCAATAAGCCAAGGTTTCATCAACAAGTCATCCTACAAATCTTAAAACACAAAAATTTTAATTCAAATCTCATACCCCACAGAAACAAATGCTAATGTGCTTGTGATGAACAGTTTAAACATGTCAAGTCTCTCTAATCCAAAGATGAGTCAAAAGATCTCAGATTTTAATGATATGCAAAATTCAACATTTTAAACAAACCAATGAGATGCAAACCATAGTAAGATGTAACCATGCTCAACTAACAATAAAGCATTTTTTTTTTTTTTTTGAACTTTAACAAGGCAACAAAGACAAGAATTAAATTAAAACAGACAGAAATGTCTACCCCACCCCCAAACTAGAATAACACATTGTCCCCAATGTGGCTAGAGATACAATACCGAAGGGTGATGCAAGTTGGGCAGACTGTAAGAGAAGCGCTCCCCCAAACTTGAATGGCAGACACTGTCCTGAAAATCACAACTAAAACACAAGAAAATCAAATGATAGGAAAAAAAATGATGAGGGTTGCCTCCCACAAGCGCTAAGTTTTCAGTCTTCAGCCAGACTTTCCATTCTGACGACAATCACTTCGAGTAACTCGGGTCCTCTAAAAGGGTCGTCTCAACCTCCGAGCTCTGTAACTCCAAAAATGGCTTCAGTCGTTGCCCGTTCACCTTGAACGTGCTGCCATTTTTTGGATCCTCAATCTCAATGGCCCCATAAGAAAATACTGATCGAACTATAAAAGGGCCTGTCCATCGAGATCGGAGCTTTCCTGGGAACAGATGCAGACGTGAATTGTAAAGAAGGACTTTCTGACCGGGCTCAAAAGATCGTCTCAATATGTTTTGGTCGTGAGCCTTCTTCATCCGTGCTTTGTACATCCTAGCACAGTCATAGGCATCGTTCCTCAGCTCTTCCAATTCATTGAGTTGGAGCTTCCTCTGTGAGCCAGCCTTTGTGAGATCAAAATTCAGCTGCTTAATGGCCCAGTAGGCTCTGTGCTCCAACTCCACAGGCAGATGGCATGCTTTCCCGTATACGATACGGTAAGGTGACATGCCAATCGGTGTCTTGAACGCTGTCCGGTATGCCCATAATGCATCGTTCAACCGGAGAGACCAATCTTTCCTTGACGGGTTCACCGTCTTCTCCAAAATCCTCTTGATCTCTCTGTTTGAAACCTCCACTTGTCCACTCGTCTGAGGGTGATAGGGAGTGGCAACCTTGTGCGTGATGCAATATTTCTTCATCAGCTGTTCAAAGACCCGGTTGCAGAAGTGCTTTCCTCCATCACTAATAATTGCTCGAGGAGTACCAAAACGAGCAAATATAGTGTCTTTTAAAAACTGGACTACAACTCTGTGGTCGTTGGTCTTGCAAGCAACTGCCTCTACCCATTTGGACACGTAGTCCACAGCAACCAAAATGTACAGATAGCCGAAGGAGTTTGGGAAAGGTCCCATGAAATCAATGCCCCATACATCGAAAATTTCAACAATAAGAATCGGGTTGAGGGGCATCATATTTTGACGTGAAATACTCCCTAGCTTCTGACAGCGCTCGCATGAAACACAATAAGTGTGAGCGTCTTGAAAGATGGTAGGCCAGTAAAATCCGCACTGCAAAATCTTTGCAGCGGTCTTCTTCGCACTGAAGTGGCCTCCACAGGCATGATCATGACAGAAGGAGATGATGCTGGATTGGTCAGGCTCGGGAATGCATCTCCTAATGATCTGATCGGGACAATACTTGAACAAGTAAGGATCGTCCCAGAAAAAATTCTTCACCATGGACATAAATTTGGACCTATCTTGCCGTCCCCAATGCAAAGGCATTTGACCAGTGACAAGATAGTTCACTATGTCAGCAAACCATGGTGAGTGAGCATGAGCGATATGCATCAACTGCTCATCGGGGAAGGTCTCAGAAATGGGGGTGGCTTCTTCCATGAAGTCTACGGTAATCCTCGAGAGATGATCAGCCACCACGTTTTCGGAACCCTTCTTGTCCCGAATCTCAATGTCAAACTCTTGTAAGAGCAAAATCCACCGAATGAGGCGAGATTTAGCATCTTTTTTGGAAAAAAGATACTTCAATGCCGCGTGATCCGAGTAGATGATGACTTTCGATCCTAATAGGTAGGATCGAAACTTGTCCAGAGCAAATACGACTGCCAGCAGCTCCTTCTCAGTGGTCGAATAATTCAGCTGGGCGTCGTTCAGAGTCCGACTTGCATAATAAATGACGTGGGGAAGTTTGTCAATGCGCTGCCCCAACACAGCTCCAACGGCGTAATCTGACCCATCACACATGATCTCGAAAGGTGTGCCCCAGCTCGGGGGTCGAATGATGGGTGTGGACGTCAGAATTGCCTTCAAGGCCCCAAATTCCTTCTTGCAGTCCTCGTCAAAAATGAAAGGGGCCTCCTTCACCAACAATTTGCACAAGGGCCGGGCGATCTTGCTGAAATCCTGGATGAATCGCCGATAGAATCCTGCATGGCCCAGAAAAGAGCGAACCTCTTTCACCGTCCGTGGGGGCGGAAGGTTGGATATCAGATCTACCTTCGCCTTGTCTACCTCTATCCCCCGACGAGAAATGACGTGCCCGAGCACGATTCCTTGTTGTACCATAAAATGGCACTTCTCCCAATTGAGCACCAGGTTCTTCTCTTTACACCTCTCCAAAACCAATGAGAGGTGGTGCAAACACTTCTCAAAAGATGACCCGAAAACCGAAAAGTCGTCCATAAACACCTCTAGGAAACGCTCCACCATATCAGAAAAGATGCTGATCATGCACCGCTGAAAAGTAGCGGGTGCATTGCATAAGCCAAAGGGCATGCGACGGTAGGCGAACGTTCCGAACGGACAAGTGAAGGTCGTCTTCTCTTGGTCTTCAGGGTCCACAGGGACCTGGTTATATCCAGAATAACCGTCCAAAAAGCAATAATACTCGTGCCCGGCCAACCGCTGCACCATTTGATCGATGAACGGAAGAGGAAAGTGATATTTCCTGGTGGCGGTGTTCAGCTTGCGGTAGTCGATGCAGACTCTCCATCCAGACTGTACTCGAGTTGGAACCAACTCGCCTTCCTTGTTCTGCACGACTGTAACTCCAGCTCGCTTGGGCACGACATGAATGGGGCTCACCCATTTGCTGTCAGAGATAGGGTAGATGATGCCAGCATCCAACAACTTGATGACTTCTCCTCTGACGACTTCTTGCATGGTTGGGTTGAGCCTTCTCTGTGGCTCCCTCGATGGCTTGGTGTCTTCCTCCAAGTGTATCCTATGCATCACCACCGAGGGGCTGATTCCCTTAATGTCTTCAATGGTCCAACCTATAGCTTCCTTATGCTCCCTCAAGACATCTAACAACCTCTTCTCTAAAGTGGTGTGAAGATCTGAAGCTATGATTACAGGCAAAGTCTCTGCTGGACTGAGGAACTTATACTTGAGATTGTCCGGTAAGGGCTTAAGTTCCTTCTTTGGAGGCTCAGGTACTGCTGCCTCCTCTTCCTTCTTGCTCTCCAGAGGAGCAAACTCCAAAACAACATTTGCTTGCTCAAGCAGTACATCCAGGTCCAGATCCTCTCCAAATTGAGCAAGGCATGCTTCCAGGGGGTCTTGTATGCTTGATTCTTCAATGCTTTCCTCCAAGATTTCCTCTATCAAGCAGACATTGTTGATCTCATCGCACTCCCTCAGCTGTTTGCTGATGGTGAAAATTTTCAGCTCTACCGTCATGTTGCCGAATGAGATCTTCATGACCCCCGTCCTACAGTTGATCAGGGCGTTAGCCGTAGCTAAGAATGGTCGCCCTAGGATTACTGGTATCTGAACTCCAACGTTCTGTACCGGCTCGGTGTCAAGCACTATGAAATCCACGGGGAAGTAAAACTTATCCACCTTAATCAAAACATCCTCCACTATTCCCCGTGGTATCTTCACTGATCGATCAGCCAATTGCAATGTCATGGAGGTGGGCTTCAATTCTCCTAATCCTAATTGCAGGTAAACTGAATAGGGTAGGAGATTGACACTGGCTCCAAGGTCAAGCAGGGCCTTCTCAATGTGGCTGACTCCTATCGTGCAAGAGATGGTAGGACATCCAGGGTCCTTGTACTTGATGGGCAGCCTGTATTGGAGGATTGAACTGACTTGCTCGGTCAAACAAACTTTCCTCGGGACATTGTTCCTCCGCTTGACGGTGATTAAGTCCTTCAAGAACTTGGCGTAAGACGGCACTTGCTGGATGGCATCCAAGAATGGAATGTTGATCTGCACTTGTTTGAATACCTCCCGAATGTCCTCGAATGTTCCTCCTTTCTTGGGCGCGAGAAGTCTGTCAGGGTAAGGCGCCCTAGGTATAAACGGCCAAGGAGGAGGAGTCTCTACGGTCGGAGCTAATGTAGATGGCTCGGCATCTCTCTTCTCGACGCTCCTACTTCCTTGTTCTCCTTGGGCAGCAGGGCTCTCCTCTGGGTGAACCACTTGGTTGTCCACTTGTTTCCCTGATCTAAGGGTGACAACGGCTTGCACATGCTCCTGCCCATGCACTGCATTTGATGATCCTCCCTCATGGAACTGCAACTTTGGATTCGGCACAGGCTCACTAGGGAGCTTTCCCTTTTCTCTCTCCCCCAGGTGACTAGCAATTTGCCCGATTTGGGTCTCCATTTTGGCAATAGCTTGAGTATTTACCATGGTAGCATTCTTCACGTCATTGATGGATTGGCCGGTAATCTGGATGAAGGCCTTAAGAGTGTCTTCCAACGAAGATTGTGAAGAAGAGGCAGGGGCTTGAGTCGGGGCTTGATATGATGGTGCTGGCTGGGCTGGACGGCTTTGATGGTGAACCGGCTGATGAAATCCAGGGGGGTATTGAGTATGGGATTGGTGAGGAACTCCCCCTTGAGCCATGGGCTGGTTTTGCTTCCAAGAAAAGTTAGGGTGGTTCCGCCACCCTGGATTGTACGATTCGGAGAAAGGTCCACTGGCTTGCTTTCGATAGTCGTTGAAAGCGTTCACTTGCTCCATTGGTGTCTCGACAAAAGCTGGTAATGATGGGCAAGTCTGTGCTAAGTGCAAGGGACTAGCACAGATGGAATAGCAGTCAACATGGAACGGGTTGGCAGCATTCATGGATTTGCTAACAACTAGGGCTTCGACCTTTTTGGTAAGGGCATCTATCTTCATTTTTAATTCTACATCCTCCTTAACCTCATAGATGCCTCCCTTCTTCTGAATGCGAGCAGCTTTATCTCGACAGCTTGAAAAATCCCACTGTTGGGAGTTGTCGGATAACTGATCTAAGGTCCTATACGCCTCCTCTCCTGTTAAACTCAGAAATGCGCCTCCGTTCATCGACTCGATCATGCTACGATTGGATTGAGTTAATCCTTGATAGAAAAATTGCACCAGTCTCCATTTCTCGTATCCATGTGGAGGGCACTTAATCAGCATATCTTGAAATCTCTCCCAACTCTCAGAAAATTTCTCATCTTCCTCTTGAGTAAATGAGCTTATCTCCTTCCTACACTCATTGACCTTGGACATGGGGAAGAATTTGTTGTAGAACTTGTTGAGCAAGTTCTCCCAAAAAGTGATGGAACTAGGCATGTTTGAATCCAACCATGCTTTGGCCCTATCATGGAGTGAGAAAGGGAATAGCCTAAGATGCACAGACTCTTCAGAAAAATTTTGAAATTTGAAGGTAGCACAGATGTCCTTGAATTTCTTCACATGGCTATAAGGATTTTCGAGGTCTAAGCCATGGAATGCGGGTAGGAGTTGAATGACATGAGGCTTGAGGTCAAAATGAGTGGCATTGGTTGGGGGTAACACGATACATGAAGGAGAATTTGTTGCAACGGGTGCAAACAAATCCCTAAGTGTTCTAGTATGATCCACGTTTTTCTCCCTGATTCCTCTCATTTTCATTTGCATGCATGTTATCTTCCATCTCAACAGAATTTCTAAGATTTCTCCTAAGAGTTCTTTCAATTTCGGGATCTAACGATGTCAAGTCTAAGTTCAATGATCTTCTACCAAGCATACACCAAACATACACAAATGTTTAACCAAAAGAAAAAGAAACAAGCAAACCAAAAATAAAGAAAACAATTTGCTAATAGGGAACAAAGTTCTCCAAAGTACAATCTAGGCTAATTCCCAGGTAGGTGAGGGGGGTCACAATGGACACACTTAAATCCCAAGACCAATCCTTGCCAGAATTTACCTTGTCATTGCCCTTAGATTGCTAAGTAAACCCTTACTAGCAAAATATTTTCTCTTTTTTTTTTTTTTTTTTTTTTTTTTTTTTTTGTTTTTATCAAAGAAAAATAACACAACTAAGATAAACTGTAAAGACTAACACAAATGCATACAATTTACACTAAGACAGTAGTAAAAGTAAAGATAAGAATACTTACAAGTTGTGACCAAAAAGAATTTTTGGTAAAAATTTTCTGCTACTGATCTTATCCAGGAGCTGCCTTCTGAGTTGAAGTCGATCGATCGAATGTAATGATCGATCGATCGAAAGTTGATCGATCGAATATTCAAAATTTGCAGGGCCAGGAACAGAAACAAAAATAGAACAAAAAAAAAAATCTCTTTCTTTTTTTTTTTTTTTTGCTAGAACAAAATAACGCAAATCTAGGATAACATAAAACACAAACTAAACAGAATTTGAACTAAGTTATAGTGAACTAAAAAAAAAAAATTTAAACAAACAGCAAAATACTATTAAACAGAAACAAAAATGAACAAAATATGAACAAAATGGATAAAAAAAAAGTACTGGAACAGAGATACTCACCTAGTTCTGAGCTGCTGCTGTGCAGAAAGTTGATCGATCGAAGTATATTTCGATCGATCGAATATATTGTCGATCGATCGTCTTTTTATAGTGCAGATTCTAAGTCGACCGATCGAAAGTCGATCGATCGAATTTATTTTCGATCGATCGATTCTTCAGGGAACCCAGTAAGTTGCAGAAGCTGCAGAACAGATCCGGGAAAAACAAAGGAAAGACTTAGAATGCAGAACAGAAGCTAAACAACAGTAAAAATGAAACAAGAATCTATCTAACTAGTAGAAAAACAAAATCAATAAAAAAAAAACCAATTTTTGAACCGATTTCCCCGGCAACGGCGCCAAAAACTTGATATGTGTTTTAAATAGTACTCGCAAGTGCATGAATCGTTTTGCAATATAGTGTTATGCAAGTGCGAGGTCGATCCCACAGGGAAATGGTCAAATATTAGTGTCTTGCTTGATTAACCCCATTTTAACCTAGTTCCAAAGGTTTGAGAAATGATTGAAGAACAAAAGACTAATGGAAAGAGATGTAATGAAATATGCAAATTAAAAGGAACTAAGGTTAAGGAATCCACCAAACCAAATCCTACAACTCACACTCTTGGTTTCCACTTAAACACCCAAAGAACATTAAGCTTAGGGTGTTATTCAAGTCTCTTAACCATAAACCCAAGAACCATTAAATGAATCCAACACATTAACAAATCACAAAGAGTACCGATCGAAATCAAAACATCCAATGTATCATTCAATCACAATGGATATCATCATTCAAACCGATAAAACAATGTATTAGTCGGTTGAAACACATAAAATGTCCTCTATCCACCACTAACCACATTCATTGCAAAAGATAAAGCTTTAAATGAATGGAACTTGAACAACTAATATGATATATCATTAAATGTGTAAGTGGTACAGCAAGATTGTGAGTGTCATCAATGGAAAGGTTTCATCCTCAACCCTAGTTGAGGTTACTAGCCTTCCATGACTAAGAACACCACAAGAAAATGATGAACAACCATGGAAATAAAAAAAAAGCTTTACAAAGAGAAAGTATCTGAAAATAAACTACTGAATTACACTACAAGAAGCACGAAATTAAACCTATCTACAGAGTTTCTACTCTATTCTTTCCTCTCCTATTCTCTTTACTACTCTCTCCTTCAACAAGGGGGTGGCCATGGCTTTTATAGAAGAAAGCTTAGGGCAAGAAATGACTCTTCTACCCTCCTCTAGGGTTCCTCTACAGCTAGAGACAACCACAAACACGAAACCAGCGTGTTCTGCAGCGGAAATCAGAGGGAGGACTGCTTTTTGGCTTCTGATTGGGCGTTCTGGCGCTCTCTGCAAAAGCAGTTTCTGGGAAATTTCGATCGATCGACTTCGGGCAAATATTCGATCGATCGAATTTTAAGTTCGATCGATCGACTTGTCAGGGTCTCCGAATTTCCAGCTATTTCTTTATGAAATTTGTCATTCCTCTCTTATTGTCCTACAGAAACAGAAAACACAAAAACTAACCAAAACATTAGAAAATAACAAGGCTAAAGGTCTAACTAGTGCAAATCAAGGGGTCCAAATACACAATATTTGTCACTCATCAAAGACCTCCTTCTACCCTAGATAGGCTGAAATAAGAAATAGAAGGAAGGGCCAATAAGATACAAAAAATGAAAAAGATGAGAAATAATAATATTTGGGGCAGTTTTGTAATTTAGAAAATACAATGGCAGCCACAACCGTGTGTGTGGTTTTAAAGGCGTTTGGTTTGCGGATTAGACCCATGGAAAGGGAATAGTTATTCCCACGGAATAGCTATTCCCTTACGAAGAGGAATAGGTATTCCACTCAAAAAGGAGTGGAATACCTATTCCTTTCCTGTGGGAATAAATAAAATTCGTCTTTTGCCCCAAAACCCCAACCCTCTCAACACCCAAGTCTCTTATCCCTCTCTCTCTCTGTTTCTCAACTCATGGTGTGTTTGGATACGAAATTTTGACAATAAAATATAATTCTGATTCTACTTTTTTCAAAAATAAATCATATTTTATTCAACTTTTTAAAAAAACAAATTATATTTTATTCAACTTTTTATAAACAAATCATATTTTATTCAATTTTTTCTAAAAAGTCAAATCTCAAAATTCGCAAACAGAATAAGAATTTAATTTTGATTTCAAAAATTCATCACTCAAATGCACCATCAGTATCTCTCTCCATCTCTGCAATTATATTCTCATCCTCCTCTCTTTGTTTCTCAACCAACTTAATTTGTTGTGGGGTAGTCTTTTTTTTTTTTTTTTTTCCCTCCTCCTATGATTTAGCCTACAGAATACACTTAGACGTAGCAAAACGAGTACCTCTTAATATTGGGGGGACTCCAATTGTCTTGTGGAGGTTTGAGAAAAACTTTGTAAGCAAAGAACGAATGTTTGTTGCTGAAAAACAAATAAAAAATAATAAAATAAAAAGGGCTTTGTAGATTTTTTTTTTTTTTTTTTTATGATGATTATGTTTTTTTTTTTTTTTTTCTTATAAATCATTTTACTTTGTAAGCAAAGAATGAATGTTTGTTGCTGGAAAACAAATAAAAAAGAATAAAATAAAAAGGGCTTTGCAGATGATCTATTTTATTTTATTTTATTTATTTATTTTTTTTATGATGGTGATATGATGATTATGTGTGTGTGTGTGTGTGTGTGTGTGTGTGTGTGTGTGTTTTTTTTTTTCCCTTATAAATCATTTTGTAGCGTAATTGTATATGAAAAAAAAAAAAAAAAAGAAGCCATGAACTCTATGAAATTAAAAAAAAAAAAAAAAAACAAAAAAAGGTCATAGTATGATTGTTTATGTTTCTTAAATAAAGAAAAAAAAAATGTCCTTAAGAATATAAATTATATTTGTATTATAAGGGTGTTTTAGGAAATTTGATTATAATATGATTCCATTCACCAATGTATTGCACTGTACCAAACAAAAGAATACATATGCAATGTTCTATTCCACTGTTACAACCAAACAAAAGAATAGGAATAGTTATTCCATTCCACCTTCATCTATTCCCATGAATAGTTATTCATTTTCCTAATGGAATAGACATTTCGCAAACCAAACGAGGCCTTAATTAAGTGGAAGTGTCAGGATTTAGATTGAGAGTGGAGGTCGTGAAGAAGAAAACTACAAGAGACGAATGCAAATACATATTGGCAAGGTATAAGCTATAGGATTAACAAGCTGCAAGTAAACCTTTCCCACCAACTATTAAATTATTGGAAAAATTATAGTTTAGCCTCCTAAACTACCAATCCTTGGACTCTGGCCCCACAAATTACCAAAAAATTTCAAAAGGACCTATTTTGTCAAAATATGCTTAGAATATCCCTACCACGTGTCATTTTTCAATTAAAATATAATAAATTTAAATTTAAAAATTAAAAAAATGAGAAAATTACAGTTTAGCTCCCAAACTATTGGTGTCTTTTTAGGGGTGGCCGAACCACCTCCATGGCGCTTGGGGGTGGTTTGGCCACCCCCAAGGCCAAACCCTAACATTTTTTTTTTTTGGCCATTGGGGGGGGCCAAACCACCCCCGTTTGGCCTGTGGCTGGGTTTGGTCGATTTAGGGGTGGCTGAACTACCCCGATTGCCCTTGGGGGTTGTTCGGCCACCCCCAATGCCAAACCCTAACATTTTATTATTATTATTATTTTTTTTTTCTTTTTGGCCCTTGGGGGTGGCCAAACCCACCCCCAGGCCAAACGGGGGTGGCTCAAGGCTCTTGGGAGTGGTTTCGGCCACCCCCATTTTGGCCTTTGGGGGTGGCCGAACCATCCTTAAGGGCTATGGAGGTAGTTCGGTCACCCCCAAAACTGGCCTTGGAGGTGGCTCAGCTACCCTCCTTGGCCAAAATAAGGGTGGTCGACCACCCTCATATTTTTTTTTTTTTTTAGTTTTTTAGTTTTTTTTTTTTTTAAATTTAATTTTTTTTATTTTTTTATTTTTTAATTGAAAAATGACACATTGCAGGGGTATTATAGGCATATTTTGATAAAATTGGTCTTTTTGAAACTTTTTGGTAGTTTGGGGGGCCAAAGTCCAAGGGTTGGTAGTTTGTGAGGCTACTTCTAAAACGACTGATAGTTTAAAGGGCTAAACTATAATTTTCCCTAAATAATTTCACATGCCATGAGGTATATGCATAATTTATGTTTGATCATGAGCCCTGGAATTTATGTATTTTCATGTATGTTATCATATGTTACCTTGTGTTTTACACGATTTAAAAGAAATGAATGAGTTTTGAGAAATGGAAAAACTAGTTTTATAGTGAATAAAGTTTTATGAGAACTAAAACAAGAAATACCAGTTTATGAGGGATAAAGTGTTGGGGATAGGTCCTTAAAATTCAAGTTTATTGTAAGACATTTTAGTTTATATTAATTAAAATTATTTACTGATTTATTTAATTGAGCATATAGGTGATAATCTATGTACATGCTTACCTTTATTGACTATTTACCATCAACATGTAAATGGTCCATGAATTGTATTGGCTATGGTTTATGGTGTGAGTAATGAGGTTATTACACAAGAAAATCTTAAACCATAAACCTTACAAGTTTATAATCTATTGTTTGCAGTAAATGGAACTGGGCATTCCATTTGCTAAGGTTGTAACACATCAACCATAATTATTTATCGTGATCAAGAGAAATAAAGACTTCGGGTTGAAGTGTGGGTGAGATACCATAGGGATGCAATGCACTAAACGGACCATGGGAGTGGTCATTCCTTATAAATACTGTAAAAAATGAATAATCGTAACTTCCAGACTTCTTATGATAGTAATACTAAATCTTGAGATAATTGTGAACTCATATGTTAAGTGCATGTCACTTTGGTGCTTTAGGATTAAGATATTTACTGCGGTTAAAATTTTTTGGTGTGTGGGGTGATCTCATATAGCATTGTGGGAAAATTTTTCTCAAGATGGAATCCTAGTCCTTCATATATAAAAGGGTAAGAATGTCCCCTTAAGATAGATTTAATAAAGTAGTTATTCTCAGTCTCTGGCGAGAGCATTTTGGTAAAGAGTTTCTTAAATATTTATACATAATGAAATGAGTTTCACATGTTCGAGAATGATTATGTGATTAAATTTGGTATGCAAGGATAATAGATATGATACGTTTATAATTTCTATACAACTCCAACAACTTTTTTTTATAAAATAATAATAATAATAATAATAATCAATCAATCATTGGAAATGTAGGACTCACATGTAGGAAAACAAATCCAATGAATAATTTGAAATAAAAGTTATTGGAGTTGTACAGAAGTTGTAAACGTAGAATTTCTCCAATGATAAAGAAATAGAGAATTAATGTGACAGAAATATTTATTTAATTATCTACAAAATATTTCATGTAGGAAGCAAAAGTCTTAATTCAGAATTATCTAAGAGATTAATTGTACTAGTAAAAAAATAAATATAAAAGTGCAATTACATTTCTTTAGTGGAATCAAATGTAATTAAATAGTAACTTGGTGACATTTATAGAGATGACAAGGGTGGCATGCTATTTAAAACTAGTTTTATTTTTTAATTTGGGTCCCTCACAAAGCTAATGTAAATTAATCAAGTTCAGGCTTTTATTTATTGGGCTCCTTGTTTTAATAAATTAAAACATGAGCTACAGAGAATTAATAAATAGAGATGCATAAGGAAGAGTCTGGGATTAAGGATAAAACCCAAGCCCAAGACGTAGGAGTAGGTGCATGGGCTGGGAGTACTTGCCCAGCCTAGGCCGTGTGATAGCAGTGGGGTGCAACTAGGGCTGTAGCTTATCCCCTAGTTGCACGCCCCTTACAGTTCCTCTGGGAATGGAACTGCTACCCACATGGATTGGAACTGCTTTTCTCTCAGAATGCTAAGCCTAGGGGTGTATAAACAGTTATAACCGGCGGTTATTGGCTAAAACCGCTAACCGCCTAAGCGGTTATTGCAACCACTAACCTCCTAGGCAGAGCGGTTATTTTTATAACCGCCGGTTAGCAGTTATTGTGTTTATAACAGGGGGTTTTAAAACCGCTTTTCAATTTGAGTTTTGGGCCAATTTTGGTGAAGATTTTAATTTTTTCAAAAAATACTTGAATAATTTTTGGACCTTTTGCCTTTTGGTACAAAATTAACAAATCTAAATAAAAATCCAAAATATTTATTAAAAAAAATACAAATCTGAAATATTTATTAAAAAAAAATACAAATCCAAAATAACCAAATCCAAATCCAAAACAAAAAAAATTACAAATCCAATTAACCAAATACAAATTTAGCCCTCTCCCTTCAGCAAATTTATCTTCAAGAAGACAACTGCACACAATAATAGCAGTGTTATATTAGTGCAAAGGCATCTACTGAGGGAAAAACAACAAGAAGCTTTTGTTTCTACCCATTAGAATAATGCAATGGGATCAATCTCTTGTGAACATCAAAATGACGAAACAGTGTATAAGACATACTTCATTTTGAAGCCCATGTATCAATACCATCCAAGTTCTAGAAACAAGTAAAAACATTGCTGAAAAGCACAATACAACCTATAAACAATCAAATAAGAACAGACAAACCAGCCGCACTGATTCTTCTCTAACCCGCGAATAACACTATGGCATAGATCTGCTAACACTTGGACAGATCTACTAACACTATGACATAGATCTGTCGTTTCTTGATGAGTAATTAAACAAAAGGGGGAAGATAATCCATAAATGTGAAAATCAAACCATATTAACAATTCAATCAAAACTGATCTACTTCTACTTCCAGTAAAATCATAATAGTGAAGTGCTGTAATCAAGGTAGAACTTAAAATATCGAAAAACCGATCAAAAGAAGCAAGCAAACGACATCAAATTTCATCAAAATGCAAAGCACGTACGGAAACAAAGTAAAAGAAAGAGAAGCTTATGGAGTAGCAGACTAGCAGTATAGCTTGAGCTGAGCAGAGAGGAACGGCAGCCAGGCAGTGGCGGAGAGGCAAGAGACTAGGAGAGGGCCGAGACCGAGGACGAATGCTAGACATCCAAACACTTTTTTTTTTCTTAAGAATTTAGTTCCAACCTAATGTGTCACAATCCCATGAGATCTATCATTTTGAAAAATGTGCCACAATCTCATAAGATTGTGACATATCAGGTTGGAACCAAATTCTGGAAAAAAGTGTTGGGATGTCAAGCATTTCTTGAGACCGAGAGGCTGGAGACTCAAGACTCAAGCAAACGGCGAACTAAAAGTTCTAAAACAGAAATGAAAGTCTAGTGAAAGTGTTTGAAACCCTAAAGGCCAAGGATAAATCAGTAATTAAGCCTAAAGTCACTTAAAAAATCAGGATATGTATTCTATTCAAGTTTCAAACGGCGTTGTTTTGGTATTTAAAATACCAAAACGACGCCTCACTGCAGTGTAAATGTAATTTTTTTTTTTAATGCTAAGAGAATTATTGATTTGAAATCTATTGTAAAAGAAAAGTCTCTCTAATTTAAAATGCTTTTGTACTGTTCTTTATGTTAAAAATGCATTTCTATGAGGGTTTGTAAAAACCTTGCATCTAGTTTTATTTTTTTTTATTTTTTTTTTTATTTTAAGAACTAGTTTTTAAATAAATAAGAGAGAGAACTTTTAAATAAGGGCTCATATCACAAACTTAGTAAGTCGTGGAGTCCCTATTTCCACTTATAAAAAATTGTTGCATTTTATAAATATAGTCCCAAAAAGCGAGGAGGAGCCCTATGTGTACTTAGATTATTATCTGTAAGATCCCCATGAGGTCCTAAATTTTTAGGTAGGCTGAGTTTGGAGAGGTCAGCCATAGTTATAGTTTCCTTTTGTGGCACTTTTATAAATGTAACAAACAGTATTTTTTTTCAAATGTAATGATGACTATATATATATATATATATATACACGATGTATAATTTAGTTTAGTGCTCTAGTGTTCAATTTACATTTTGTGTAAATTAGGGTTTGTGGTTTTTTTTTTTTTTTTTTTTTTTTTTTTTTTTTTTTTTTAAAAAAAGGACAAGGCACTTTCTGCTGTATTGTTAAAGTAATGTAGTAGCACCACGTGGAATAAGCAAATATTCCATTTGACTGCCCTTTTTGTTAGGTCGTTACACGAGTCCCCTCCCTTCAAGCAAAAACATGAAAATGCCCCCGATCTTCATTTCCTCTGCAACATTTTCCCCCTCCCCTTTGTTTCGTTTCATCCATCTACAACGTAGAAGAAGAAGAAGAGAGAGAGAGAGAGAGAGAGAGAGAGAGAGAGAAGTCGTGAGAGTAGCAGAGATGAGAGAAGGGTGCTAGTGAAGGTGGCCCAATCAGTAGCCATCCTTTCCCGTTTCAGAATGTTAGTAGCCTAGCAAGGGCTTAGCACTGCTCCTCTCGCTGGGGGTAAGACCTTGGGCGAGGAATGGGTAGGGAAGATAATGGGATGTCTTTATTTTCTTTCTTTTGTTGGGTTGTGTTGAATCCTTGCTGTAACGCCCAAGAAAATAATTAAGCTTATTCTTAGTTGTCAGTTTGTGATTGGCTGCATTCTGTTTGAAAAAATCATTTTTATGTAATGTTGCCACATAATCAGGGATGCCGTTTATTTCAAAGTCTTCATTTCAGAAAAGTGGTTCAAGATGCTCAAAGAAGATTCTATGCAGATTCTAAGTCAGAGAAGTCGGATCCCGAGCTTTCGTCCCGATGGCCCAGAGATATGTCTGGACGCCCATTAGTGTTTAGAAGATTCGAATAGTTCAAGGTTGCATCCATCCGGACGTCACGGCAACATGTCCGGACGCTCATTAGAGTTTGACAAAAAATTGAATTTCCTTCTTAGACATATATATGGGAAGACAGCTGCATCCATCCGGATGACAGGGCAACACCGTCCGGTCGTGATCCTTGATAAGGCAAGACGTGGAAAGGAATTGCAACCGTCCGAACATCAGGGCAACACCATCCAAACGCGGTCCTTATTATGGTATTTATGTGCAACAATAGTGCAACCGTCTGGATGCTAAGGTAACATCGTCCGAACACGGCCCTGATATGGTATTGCTTGAAGCGTGTTAGGGAAAGTCGGTTGTGAAAAAATAGAAATTGACTTCTAAAATAAACAGCAAGTGTGTGCGCAAAGTGTTAACAAAAATGAATAATGCGAAAAATAAACAACACAAGAATTTTTGTTAACGAAGTGGAAATTCAAGATGAGAAAAACCACTCTGGGGCAGCCAAACCCAGGATATCCACTATTTAGAAGACAAGACTAGATACAAGATAGTAACACTCACATACCCCTGATGCAGTGGCCGTACCTTGCTCTCTAACGTGTAACCCAACACGAATGCCTCCCAACCAGGTCTCCTATCTGAAGGGGTCTTCAATGGAATCCTTTACCTTAGGGCCAACCCCTAAGATAGACTTCAGTTATGGCATAGCAACAGCACACTTGCAATGGCTTGAGAGAGAACGAATCAGCTCAATAACCTCACAAATAACTCTCTAAGCTCTAGTGGAATTCAATACCGAATTCTTGCAGTTCTCAATGCCCATGGGCCTCTATTTATAGGCTGAGGGCTCAAATGGGTGACTGTCTTGATAAAGCTGGACGTCGTCCGGACGATGGACATGGGCCGTCCGGACGGACAACTGTGCGACCAGAATTCTGAGATTTTTGCTGAAAATCTTTCCTGTTTGAGAACCGCGTCCTGACGGTGAGGCACTGCCGTCCGGACGGTCGCACGTCCGCTGCAAGTAATTTCCTTACTAAGGCTTCGCGCGTCCGGACCAAGGGGATAGCCGTTTGGATGGTTGATCTTCTACACGCAATTTCCATATCTGTTGAGCGTGCGTCCGGACCATGGCAGACTGGCGTCCAGGCGGTTGAATTTGAATTGCGATTCTTGCCTTATGTGTGAGCGCGTCAGGACGGGAATCCACGTCGTCCGGACGACTGCAGCAATCTTCCCTTATTTGAACTTGGAAAGAAAATCTGAAGCTTGATCACTAAGAGTCGTCCGGACGGGCTGCTGAGACTTCCGAACGGATGCAAGCTGGAACAGAAGCTTCTCGATGCAGATGAGTGTCCAGATGAAAATCCATGTCGTCCGGACAGATGATGCTTTGTCTGTCGGGCGTTTGGACGGTATGCCACATCGTCCGGACGGATGGAACCGTGAACTGATGAGCGTCCGGACGGGATGATACATCGTCTGGACAGCTGGCAGGGAACCGAAATCTCTGACTTGTAAAACAGTGCAGAATCATCTGAAGCACTTCTGAATAGTGGATTCCCTGTGAAAAGCATCTTTACATACAAGTGATTTTGTCCAATTTGAATGAGGCCAATCACAAACTAACAGGTTGCACAGTTGTCTGTCAGGACAGCCTTAGCTTTCGTCCGGACGCTGCCTAGAGAAAATCGAATCAGTGTCGATTTAGGTCTTCTGTAGCCTATAAATAGAGGCCTCTAGGCATGTATTATTTACAGAATTCAGTATTGAATTCTTTAGAGCTTAGAGATAATATTTTAGGGAGAATTTGTGAAGATCCGCTAGCTATCAAGCCATTGCGGTTGTGTGTTGTTGTTGTACTCATAATTGAAGTTTATCTTAGGGAGGACCCTAAGGTAAAAGAATCCATAGAAGACCCCTTCAAGTAGGAGACTTGGTTGGGAGGTGTTCACGTTGGGTTACGTGTCAGAGTGCTAGATACGATTGCTGCATCGGGTATGTGAGTGTTACTATCTATGTACTAACTTTGTCTTCTGATAGTGAATTTCCTAGGTTCGGTTGCCCCAGATTGTTTTTTTTTTCTCTTAATTGAGTTTTCACTTTGTTAACAAAATATTTGTGTTCTTTAAATTCTGCATTTACAATATTTTGTTACACATTGTGCACACACACAAGGTAAATTAGAAGTCATTTAAAATAAGGACTAAGTAAAAGAAAAGTGCTGCAACTTAGAGGGAGTATATCAGATGAGGGTGGCTAGGCCCTAGTAAAATAAGGTTTGACTTTTGACTGATCTATCATTAATTTTTTTCTTGTTTAGAAAATTCAGTTGCTTTAATTCATATCAGCAAACTTCATACCTTATTGAGAAAGCTTTCAAACACACACGCATTGCATGAGTTGAGTAATCTATTTAAAATTTCTATCTGGAGGGAAATTTGTGTTAATTTGTTAGTATTTTGGCCTCATTCGGTGTTTGGACAAAATCACTTGTGTGTGTAAAGATGCTGTAAACAGGGATTTCCTATTCAGAGCACTCTCAGAAGACTTTGCACTGCGAAGATTTCGGTTCCCTGTTAGCAGTCCGGACGATCGAGCCATCCCGTCCGGACGCCCTTTTGACCACTGTTCCATTCGTCCGGACGACATGCCATACCGTCCGAACGCCAGTCAGACCAAGCATCATCCGTCCTGATGAAGTGTACTTCCGTCCAGACTCTCCACTGTGTCGAGAAGGTTCTATCCAGCTTGCATCCGTCCGGACGCCTCTTGGTACTCGACCAGTCTCAGATTCTTTCCAAGTTCCGATAAAGGAAAGATCGTCCAACCGTTCGGACGATGTCGTATCCCGTCTGGACGCGCCTCTCCGTTAGGCAAGAATCGCAATTCAAATATCACCGTCCGGACGTCTGTCAGTCTTGGTCCGGATGCGCGTGCAACTAATATGGAAATTGTCAATTCGACTTCAACCGTCCGGACGACTACCTCTCATGGTCTGGACGCGCGCATAGCAGATATGGAAATTAAGTGTTGAAGTTCAGCCGTCCGGACGCTCATCCCCCATGGTCGAGACGCGCGAAGCCTTATAAGAAAATTACTTGCAGCGGACGTGTGACCGTCGTCTGGACGATGTACCATCCTGTTTGGACGCGACTCTTAAACAGGAAAGATTTCTCAGCGACATTTTCGGAAAATCCTGTCACACAGTTGTTCGTCCGGACGGCCCATGTCCACCGTCCGGACGGCGCCCAGCTATATTTTGCCTGATGCTCATTTGAGCCCCCAGCCTATAAATAGAGGCCCCTAGGCATTGAGAACTGCAAGAATTCAGTATTGAATTCCACAACTGCTCAGAGACGTGATATTTTCTTTGAAGCCATTTCAAGTGTGCTGTTGCTGCGCTACATCTGAAGTCTATCTTAGGGGTTGGCCCTAAGGTAAAGGATTCCATTGAAGACCCCTTCAGGTAGGAGATCTGGTTGGGAAGCGTTCGTGTTGGGTTACACGTCAGAGAGCAAGGTACGACCACTGCATCGGGTATATGTTAGTGTTACTATCTTGTATCTAGCTTTGTCTTCTGAATAGTGAAATTCCTGGGTTTGGCTGCCCCGGAGTGGTTTTTCTCTTGATTGAGTTTCTACTTCGTCAACAAAAATATCTGTGTCTTTTACTTTCCGTTGTGTTTATTTTTGTTGACACTTTACGCACACACTTGTCGTTTTATTTAGAAGTCAATTTCAATTTTCAATTGGTATCAGAGCTTGGTACACTCTGAGAAGATTAAATTTCTTGAGTGTTATTTCTTTGAGTATGCATAAAGTTGCTTCTGTTTCTCATGATGTGTCTGTTCATAGAACCATGTTTATTAAGCCTATTATGTCTCATACTCAATCTATTTGTTGGAGTGAAGGGGTAAATCAGTCTATACCTACATGTCATCACTGTGGTGTTACTGGTCATATTCGTCCTAATTGTTTCCAAATTAGGTCCCAAAAACCTAGAAATAAAACTCTTTCCCCTAGAAAAGATGAACCAAGTTTTGCAGAACAAGTCAAAATGTTAAGTGATCAAGTTAATCTCATTAGTGAGAAGTTAGCATACCTCACCCCTAATGAGCAAAGATCTGTCCTGGTGAATAATCATAAGAAAACTTCCAAACAAGTCTGGGTCAAAAAAGAAGATAATCTGTGTTTAGTTTCTCATACTGCACTGAAAATTCTCGATACCTGTTTGTGGTATTTGGATAGTGGTTGTTCTAAGCACATGACAAGTGACAAGATATTACTGAAAGAAGTTCAGATGGGTAAAGGTGGACGGATCACCTATGGAGATAGGAGTCAATCCAAAGTCATTGGAAAAGGAATCATTGATATTCCAGGTCTTGGGACATCCCAGGAAGCTTTGTACGTAGAAGGACTCAAGGTAAACCTTCTCAGCATCAGCCAATTTTGTGACAATGACTTGGTGGTGCAATTCTCCAAAAAGGAATGCGACATATTTGACAGCAGTGGCAGATAGCTTATGGGGGGAGAAAGAACTGCTGACAACTATTATGGTCTTCCTGGTTTTACTACAGATCCTCATATCTTCTGCAATAAAGCAACCATAGATGACAGTGAGCTGTGACATCGGAGGTTAGGACATCTAAATTTCTTCAATATGTTAAAAATTGCAGGCAGAGAAATTGTTAAAGATCTGCCCAAAATGGAGAAGACTGGGAAAGGAATCTGTAGTTCTTGTCAACTGGGGAAACAAACTCGAGCAGCTCATAAGAAGACCTCAGGTATTCTTACTTCCAGAAATTTAGAATTGCTGCACATGGATCTCATGGGTCCCACTAGAACTGCTAGTCTGGGTGGGAAAAGATATATTCTAGTTATTGTGGATGATTTCTCTCGATATTCTTGGGCTATCCCCCTTCGGGAAAAATTTAATGCTTTTGATGCAGCTCAGCATTTATTCAAGAAGATTCAGGTTGAGCAAAACTGCCAGAATTCTCTTATCACTCCTCAGCAAAATGGAGTTGTTGAAAGAAAGAACAGGGTTATTCAGGAGATGGCTCGTGTGATGATCCACTCAAGGAATCTTGCTCAACACTTCTGGGGAGAAGCAGTTAACACTGCATGCCACATTATAACAGAGTATACCTGAGGCCTGAAACAAACAAGACTCCCTATGAAATTTGGTGAGGTAAGAAACCCATTGTAAAGTATTTCAAAACTTTTGGGAGTAAATGCTATATCCTTTGTGACAGGGAGAATCTTGGGAAGTTTGATTCCAAGAGTGATGAAGGTATATTCTTGGGATACTCCACAAACAGTCGTGCCTACAGGGTTTTCAATAAAAGGACAGAGACTGTGACGGAATCAATAATTGTGGTTGTTGATGATGAAGAAGATGAGAGACCAAGCAGTAGTGAAGAAAGTCAGCTCAATACAGCTGAGCTAGCTCCAACTGATTGTACTAAGTTCTCTCCGAACATGTCTCTAGAGAAATCTCCCTCTCCCACGGCTTCGGATACCACTCCTTCTACTTCCGAAGATGAGGATATTTCTGCTAATCAGCCTAAGCAAGCATAGGTGAAGCACAATCATCCTCCTCAGCAGCTCCTCGGAATCGTAAATGAAGGGCGTAGGCTAAGAAGCAGAGTCATTCAGCCCAACAGTGAAGTAGCCAATCAAGTTTCTTATAGCTGTTACCTAGCTCAGTCAGAGCCCAAGAAAGTTGATGAAGCTCTACAGGATGAAGGATGGGTGTCTGCCATGCATGATGAGCTCCATCAATTCACTAGAAATGATGTTTGGACCTTGGTTCCCCGTCCTGTTGAACATAATATCATTGGTACTAAGTGGATTTTCAAGAATAAAACAGATGAGCATGGCACTGTGGTTAGGAATAAAGCTCGCCTTGTTGCTCAGGGATATACTCAGATAGAAGGAATAGACTTTGATGAAACCTTTGCTCTAGTTGCCAGGTTAGAATCCATCAGAATTCTTCTCTCCATTGCTTGTCATCTTGGGTTCAAGCTATACCAGATGGATGTAAAGAGTGCCTTTCTGAACGGTGTTCTTCAAGAAAAAGTCTATGTAGAACAACCAAAGGGTTTTCAAGATCCTCATCATCCCCATCATGTGTACAAACTGAAGAAGGCATTATATGGGCTTAAGCAGGCTCCTCGAGCATGGTATGAGCGTCTCACCACTTATCTCCTGGCTAAGGAGTTTACAAGGGGACAAGCTGATCGAACCCTGTTCATCAGGCAACAAGGTACTCACAAACTCATCGCTCAAATTTATGTTGATGACATCGTTTTTGGAGCTACTTTAGACTCTCTTGCCCATGAGTTCTCTGAGGAAATGAAGCAGGAATTTGAGATGAGCATGATTGGTGAGCTGAACTACTTCCTTGGTCTTCAAGTCAAGCAAACTATTGAAGGCATCTTCATCTCTCAGTCTAAATATGCTAAGGATCTGGTCAAACGATTTAGTTTGGATGGAAAAAGTCGTGCCCGCACTCCCATGAGCACCAGTGTCAAGATTAGCAGTGATCTTGCAGGAAAATCTGTTGATCCATCCCTTTACAGGAGCATGATAGGGAGTCTTCTGTATCTTACAGCCAGTAGACCGGACATTGCTTTCAGTGTGGGAGTCTGTGCTCGCTTTCAAGCAAATCTGAAGGAATCACATCTCACTGCAGTCAAGCGTATCATCAGGTATGTCAATGATACCCTTCTTTATGGTATTTGGTATTCTAGAGAAACAAATCTTGTTGTTGCAGGATACTCTGATGCAGATTGGGCTGGAAATGCTGATGATAGAAAGAGCACTTCAGGAGGATGTTTCTATGTGGGGAACAATCTTGTAGCATGGATGAGCAAGAAACAAGCCTCTATATCCCTCTCCACTGCTGAGGCTGAGTATATTGCTGCGGGTAGCTGCTGTACCCAATTACTGTGGATGAAGACATTGCTGGGGGACTACAGATTCTCTCAAGATACTATGATTATCAACTGTGATAATACTAGTGATATCAATATTTCCAAAAACCCTGTTCAGCATTCTCGGACCAAGCACATCAAAATCAGGCATCACTTCTTACGTGATCTTGTGGAATCCGAGGTAGTATCACTCTCATTCATCCCCACTGAAAATCAATTGGCTGACATTCTTACCAAACCTCTAGATGGTAGTAGGTTTTACTCCCTTCGGAAAGCCATTGGTGTGTGTGCTTTGTCCTAGACAGGATGTTCCATGCTGGGATATGCTTCTTGTCATTTGCCAGCATGATGTTGTAAAAAAAAAAAATAAATAAAAAATTGGGAGGTTGTAGCAGGTTGGTCCCTTCTAAAGGTATGTTAGCTCTCTCATGCATTTTACTTGGATTGTTAGTTCACTATGCATTGATGAATTATTCTTACATATGGTTGAGAACACAAATCTGGCATATGAAAAGGTTTCCTACTCACTTGTTTTGTTTGATAGCTTCTTTTCCTCATGCGATGAAAAATGTGCACTATCTCCGACTCCCCTATAAGGTACATCTTTCCTTCTCTGACCTCTTGTTTCTAGAAATTCTGGATAAGAGAAGAAGTGTTTGATAAGATGACCAAATTGACCACATGCTAGTTGAACCTAGCACCTATAAACTCTTGCATTCCCTGTAGTTTGCAGCACCATAAGAAACAAGCAGTTAATCATATGAATTCTATGCTTTAAAGTATATATTCACTGCTTATGTGCTACGTTTTGCTTTATGCCTTGCCCTCTACGTGCAAGTAAAACATTTACATTGTCCTTCATGGTACAAGTAAATCACTTAGGTGCTGCATCTCAGGGGGAGTGTATCAGATGAGGGTGGCTAGGCCCTAGTAAGGTTTGACTTTTGTCTTCTCTTCCATCTATTTTCTCTCATGTCTAGGAAAATCTGGTTGCTTTTGGGTCAAAATATTGAAAGTCATACCTTATGGGAAAAGGTCTCCACACACCCACACATTGCATGAGCAAATAGTGCTATTTTCGTTACTCGAGTTGTAAGGGAACCTGTGCTTATCTTATTCTTGTCTATCAACTGTATGTTCGGATAATTTTGACATGCCCTGTGTCTAATTTCTCAATACGGGGATACATGCATGTGCTCTTATACCTGTGAAGGACTTATCCATGCTGCTCCTTTTTCCTCCATTCAGCTTGATGTTTTCCTTCCTTTTGTCTGTAAAACTGTTTGACTTATATTACTCTGTTTCCCGGGTCCTTCTGAGACCGTTAGGGGGAGTAATTTTTATTATAGTTGGTTTTATTACTCTATTTTACCCTTTGTCCCTTTGTGACAAAAAGGGGGAGTAATTTTTGTGTTTGGACCGGGAATGTATTTCCAAATCGGTCAAGTGATTTTTGTCCCAGAATGGCCAAAGGGGGAGTTTGTTAGTATTTTGGCCTCATTCTGTGTTTGGACAAAATCACTTGTGTGTGTAAAGATGATGTAAACAGGGATTTCCTATTCAGAGCACTCTCAGAAGACTTTGCACTGCAAAGATTTCGGTTCCCTGTCAGCCGTCCGGACGATTGAGCCATCCCGTCTGGACGCCCATCTGACCACTGTTCCATCCGTCCGGACGACGTGCCATACCGTCCGAATGCCAGTCAGACCAAGCATCATCCTTCCGGACGAAGTGCACTTCCGTTTCGACCCTCCACTGTGTCGAGAAGGTTTTATCCAGCTTGCATCTGTCCGGACGTTTCAGCAGCACGTCTGGACGCCTCTTGGTACTCGACCAGTCTCAGATTCTTTCCAAGTTCCGATAAAGGAAAGATCGTCCAACTGTCCGGACGATGTGGTAACCCGTCTGGACGCACCTCTCCGTAAGGTAAGAATCTCAATTCAAATATCACCGTCCGGATGTCTGTCAGTCTTGGTCCGGATGCGCGTGCAACTGATATGGAAATTGTCGATTCGACTTCAACTGTCCAGACGACTACCTTTCATGGTCTGGACGCGCGCATAGCAGATATGGAAATTGCGTGTTGAATTTCAACCGTCCGGACGCTTATCCCCCATGGTCTGGACGCGCGAAGCCTTATAAGGAAATTACTTGCAGCGGACGTGCGACCGTCTGAACGATGTGCCATCCCGTCCGGATGCGGCTCTTAAACAGGAAAGATTTCTCAGCGAAAATTTTGGAAAATCCTGTCGCACAATTGCCTGTTTGGATGGCCCATGTCCACCGTCCAGACGGCGCCCAGCTATATTTTGCCTGACGCTCATTTGAGCCGCCAGCCTATAAATAGAGGCCCCTAGGCATTGAGAACTGCAAGAATTCGGTATTGAATTCCACAACTGCTCAGAGACGTGATATTTCATCTGAAGCCATTTCAAGTGTGCTGTTTTTGCGCTACATTTGAAGTCTATTTTAGGGGTTGGCCCTAAGGTAAAGGATTCCATTGAAGACCCCTCAGGTAGGAGACCTGGTTGGGAAGCGTTCGTGTTGGGTTACACGTCAGAGAGCAAGGTACAACCACTGCATCGGGTATATGTGAGTGTTACTATCTTGTATCTAGCTTTGTCTTCTGAATAGTGGAATTCCTGGGTTTGGTTGCCCCGGAGTGGTTTTTCTCTTGATTGAGTTTCCACTTCGTCAACAAAAATCTCTGTGTCTTTTACTTTCCGCTGTGTTTATTTTTGTTGACACTTTGCGCACACACTTGTCGTTTTATTTAGAAGTCAATTTCAATTTTCATAATTGAATACTTAACTCGCAATTATATCTTTGCATATTTTTGAAATGCTATTTGACTGCTTTATCAGTTGATTTTACATGCGTGTTCTGAAGCTATTTTTAGTGAAAAATATTTTTCTACAAATTCTCCTCTAATGTCAGATTTTCAGTGTGAAGCGTCCAGACGGTCCTCCTCTTGAGTTCGGACGTGTGTGGTTTAGTCGTCCGGACAGTTAAGTGACACGTCAGGACGCGCGCGGTTTTGCCGAGTGCTGATTTGGCAATAACCGTCTAGATGGGTAAGTTGCGTGTCCGGACGGGTACCCTACAGGTTTTAAAATCGCATCTCTTTTTCCTTGCTGCTGCACTTCACCTTTTCTCACTTGTTTTTTTGGCCTTTTGTGCGGTTTTCTCACAAGTTTTCGTCCTATTTTGTCATTTTGTGCTTTTTCTCTCCATTCCAAGTATTGCTCTATCTTTTGAATTCTTTTCAGTTCTTTTTAACTGTTAGATTTTTAAGATATATTTTGGAATATATTTGAGATGAATATTGCATAATATTGATTGTTTTCTCTGCTGCTGAGATTGTGATATTTTTTCTGTCATTTATTTGGATTTGTTGGGATATTTATTGTGTATGTATTTTTTTTTTGGAAGTCCAAATTACCACCGTCATAATGCCGAAATTTTCTATGGGACTAATAATATTTCATTGGTATTATTTTTGGCAACTTTATGATATTTGTTTTGCAGAACTATGTCTGCTAGCAGTTCTCAGTGCAGGGTCCGACAGAGGACAGAAGAAGGCATAGCTACTTCCAGGGCCAGAATAGATAACAAACAAGCTATTCCTAAGAGGAATGTGGTCCGAGCAGATGTCATGGTTGCTCATTTGGGCATTATTGCTGACATTATTGCTGACATTATCCAAACATATCATTGGGCTTATCTCTACAACTGTGCTTGCATAGTGCTTCCCAGGCTTGTTAGAGAGTTTTATGGGAACCTAGAGGTGGTACAGGATGAGGACAGTGGCATTATTCTTCAGTCTACTGTTCAAGGGCATGTTTTTAGGTTGATCCACAGGTCATCACCAGGATTATTGGTGTACATGTGCTTCCCATTTCAGCAAATCCCTTAAATGAGGTTTTGGAGCCTCCTACTTTGGATCAGCTCAAGGATTTCTTTCATGCTCATCCACAGGGTGAGGAGTGAGCACATGCTCACATCAAAATCGGTGCCTTTTCTCCCCCACACCGCCTGCTTGCGAAGATTGTTCAACACAATCTATGGCCCACTATTTGTAGGACTGAACTTATTTTGAAGAGGGCTCAGTTCTTATATGCTATTGTTATGAGGTTGTCTTTTGCTTGTGCAAGCACATCCTCAACATCATGCTAGAGTCCAGAGATGATCATGCTATAAGGCTTCCGTTTGAGTGCTTGGTCACAAAAATTATTCTTCGGTCTGAGTTTGACATCTCTGCAGAGCCCAAGATGAAGATACAGGACCCCCTTGGCAATTAGAATATTATGAAGTCAAATGTCCAGCTGAGGCATAAAGGTCAAGATGAAGCTCCTCAACCTCCTTCTGTTCAGTTTGAGTTGCCTACTAGAGCTTCCTCTTCTAAGACTACTCCTCTGCCTCCATAGTATGATGCAGGTTTTGCTTAGATTCTAGTTACTTTGGAGTCTATTCAGGGGAATATGAGTTCTATGCAGCGGGAGGTTCGCTCTATCAACCTTTGAGTGGAACAGTGCTAGATTGACATCCAGGAGTGTCTCAAGCATCATCATCCATCCCCTGATGAAGAGGATTGATTTTTTATTATTATTTTTTTGTGGTGTTTTGTTGTTTTATTTTGAGACAATTCTATTTTTCTGTTTTGGATAATTTTAAGATTTTATAACTCTAGGTTTTATTTACTCTGTTTACCTTTGTCCTGCTGAGACATTAAGGGAGAGTAATTTTTTAGCTGGTTTTTCTATACTCTATTTTTTACTCTTTGTCCTCTCGAGACAAAAAGATGGAGTATTTTTTTTGTTTTGGACGGGGAATATATTTTTAAACCGGTCAAGTGATTTTTGTCCCATAATGGCCAAAGGGGGAGTTTGTTAGTTTGTGATTGGCTGCATTCTGTTTGACAAAATCACTTTTATGTAATGTTGCCACATAATCATGGATGTCGTTTATTTCAGAGTCTTCATTTAAGAAAAGTGGTTCAAGATGCTCAAAAAGATTTTGTCCAGATTCTAAATCAGAGAAGTCAGATCCCGAGCTTCCGTTTGGATGGCCCAGAGATATGTCCAGAAGCCCATCAGTGTTTAGAAGATTCTAACAGTTCAAAGTTGCATTTGTCCGAACGTTGCGGCAACACATCCAGACGCTCATTAGAGTTCGACAAAAAATTGGATTTCCTTCTCAGACATAGATATGGGAAGACAGCTACATCCATCCGGACGACAGGGCAACATCGTCTGGACGCGATCCTTGATAAGGCAAGACGTGGAGAGAAATTGCAACCATCCGAATGTCAGGGTAACACCGTCCAGACGCGGTCCTTATTATGGTATTTACGTGCAACAGTAGTGCAACCGTCTAGATGCTAAGGTAACACCGTCCGAACGCGGCCCTAATATGGCATTGCGTGAAGCATGTTATAGAAAGCAGGTTGCACAGTTGTCCGTTAGGATGGCCTCAGCTTGCGTCCGGACGCCGTCTAGATTAAACTGAATCAATGTCAATTTAGGTCTTCTGTAGCCCAAAAATAGAGGCCTCTAGGCATATATTATTTACAGAAGTCAGTATTGAATTCTTTAGAGCTTAGAGAGAATATTTTAGGGAGAATTTGTAAAGATCCGCTAACTTTTTACCCTAAGGTAAAAGAATCCATAGAAGACCCCTTCAAGTAGGAGACTTGGTTGGGAGGCGTTCACATTGGGTTACGTGTCAGAGTGTTAGATACGATTGCTGCATTGGGTATGTGAGTGTTACTGTCTATGTACTAGCTTTGTCTTCTAATAGTGAATTTCCTGGGTTTGGCTGCCCCGTAGTAGTTTTTCTCTTAATTGAGTTTCTACTTCATTAACAAAATATTTGTGTTCTTTAAATTTTGCATTTATAATATTTTTTTTATACATTGTGCACACACACGGTAAATTAGAAGTCATTTAATTTTCATTGGTAACCCCATAGCATTTAAATTAATTAATGGAATAAACTACATTTGGAGTAATTTAGAATAATAGCCATAATAATAATAATGAATTAATCTTAATTAAAAATACAAAGAGATTAGAATAATAAACTAGTAGGAATAAGTCTCAATGTATTAAATAATTAATTGTAAGGGGTAAATCGTAGCTAGATTAAATATGGGGTTAAGTTAGTTTGTGATTGGCTACATTCTGTTTGACAAAATCACTTTCATGTAATTTTGCTACATAATCAGGGTTCCCTTTATTTTAGAGTCCTCATTTCAGAAATGTTCTTCAAGAATTTCAAAGAAGATTTTGTGCAGATTCCAAGTCAAAAAAGTCGAATCCCAAGATTCCGTCCAGACGGGCCTGTCATCCGTCCGGATGCCCATCAGTGTCTACTATTCAAGCTTGCATCCATTCGGACGTCTCAGCACGTCCCAACGCTCTTCCGAGTTCAAGAAGAATCCAGCATTCAAGTGCATCTGTTCGAACGACATGGCAATACCGTCCGGATGCTAGTCAGTGTTCGACAAGTAAAAGGATTTCCTTCGCAGACACAGATATGGGAAGACAGCTACAATCGTCCGGACGTTAGGTGGACGCCATCTGGAAGCTATCCTTGATGAGGCAAGACGTGGAGAAGAATTGCAACTGTCCGGAATTCATGGCAACACTGTCCGGACGCTAGTCCTTTTTATGAAAATTGCATGCAGCAGAAGTGCAACCGTCCGGACGCGGCCTTATTTAGGAAAGATTTTCAGCTTTTTTTGGAAAGCTGATTGCACAATTCTCCATCCGGACGGCCTCAGCTTGCGTCTGGATGCTGCCTAGAGAAAATCGAATCAGAGTCAATTTAGGTCTTCTGTAGCCAATATATAGAGGCCTCTAGGCATGTATTATTTACAGAATTTGGTATTGAATTCTTTAGAGCTTAGAGAGTATATTTTAGGAGATATTGTGCTGATCTGCTTGCTCTCAAGCCGTTGCCTTTGTGTGTTATTGTTGTGCTCATCAATTGAAGTCTATCTTAGGGAGGAGCCCTAAGGTAAAGGAATTCATAGAAGACCCCTTCAAGTAGGAGACTTGGTTGGGAGGCGTTCACGTTGGGTTATGTGTTAGAGTGCTAGATACGATCGCTGGATCGAGTATGTGAGTGTTACTATCTATGTACTAGCTTTGTCTTTTGATAGTGGATTTTCTGGGTTTAGCTGCCCCGGAGTGATTTTTCTCTTAATTGAGTTTCCACTTCGTTAACAAAATAATTATGTTATTTAAATTCTGCATTTACATTATTTTGTTACACGTTGCACAAACACACGGTTAAAATTAGAAGTCATCTATTTTTTCTGGTTAGATATCAATTAACAAAAGATAGAATTAATATGAGGTGTGGTAATGCAGTAATTTATAGAAGATAGGACTAAAATAATAAGAGAATCTTATCCAACGCCATGTGTCACATTATGGTTGGCTAGGGGGATATCTTATCCCTTTGCCTTAGTAAAGAAACAAAAAAAAAAAAAAAAAGTTGAGCTAAACCTCTTCACACGTTCTTCCCCCCCTCCCCCTATCACACACGTGCTCTCTCCCCTTCCTTTTTTCTTTCTCCCTCTCATATTCTCTCCCTCCCTTGTTCTCACTGTCATGCACACACACACGCACGGGAGAGAGAGAGAGAGAGAGAGAGAGAAGAGAAGAGAAGAAAGGGTTCTGACCATGGGTTGTCGTGAGGTAAATTTCTAGCTTTTCTTTGTGTTTTCATGTTACCCATTGTTTATTGAGCACAAAAATCTTGTGAATGGTTTGGGATTTTATTAGGTTCGAATTTTAGGTTAATGGGTTACTGTTTTTGGAGAAATCATAGTTGATTTTTGAGTTGTTTATTTAAGGGATTTAGTCCAAGGAAACTAGAATGGTAAGGTTTGAAGCTTTTCTTTGTAATTTCATTTTACCCATTGGATTTGAAGCTTGAAATCATATTGATTTGTGGGAGTTTTAATTGGGTCCAAAATTAGGATTTATGTTTGAAAAATTTTAGGGTTTCCATGGAGTGCTATCCAAATTGGTGTATGTATGAAGCTTGGGTATTTGATTTACTACAATGGATGAGTTTTAGATAATGTATTTTTGGTTATGTCTGCTTTTTATGGAATGTTAGTTGTTTTCCATATGGAAAGGATTGAGTTCATTTGGTTTTGGTAGTGATTTATGTTAGGTTGATTATAAATTGGTATGGGATGTAATGAGTATTGCTATGTGATTTTGTGGAAAATTTATGGGTGTCCTCACTTAGCAATAAGGAATTAATTTGGATATTTAGGGATGGATTGTTTATTGTTGGTTGGAGAAGGGTTTGAAGTTGAATTGGAGTTTGGTTGTTTTGGTTGGCCAAATGGGTTGTGATTAATGGTTAAGTTCACTACTATGAGTTATTGGGTGTTTTAATTATGTTTTGAGTTTGGTGCAACTGCCGGGTTTTCTCCTTTTCCGAGCTCGTTTGGTGCTAGTTTTTGACTGGTGGTGCTGAGGGGTGTTTCATGGGCATGTCTCCATGGTGCTTCTTCATCTTGTAGCTCTTTAGTCTTGCCAAAGATGGATCGATGCTTTCTCTATGGAAGCGAAATGTTTCTCCTTTTCGGCAAAGGCAGGAGTGTCTGAACTCCGGTTGTAAGAGAGGAGGAAGGGGTTTTGTGGGTTTATTTTTTTGGGTATCCAAGGTTCAGTGTGGTTGATGGCCACTGTTGAGAAGGCTTTGAAGGCTTCAGGGAAGGACTTTGTCAAGTATTTTCGGGAGGATGCGAAAGCTTTGATGGTTCGAGGGGGTGGAAACAAGGCCGGCTGCTTCCTTGAGGTGGTAGCCTACACTGAGGGTGGTCGAAAAGGGGCTATTTGGCTCCCTGAAGGCCGTGAAGGTTGAGGCTAGTCTCATGTTTTGGGTGAGTTGTGGAAGATGCTTTCTTTTCTCCGATCGAAAGCTCGGTCACAGGGTGCTGAGGCTTCTACTTTACAGGGGATTCAGAAGGGGGATGGCACTCTGGTGGGGGTTTTTATAAAAAAGGCAGCGGGCCCTTTGTCATTTGTGGAGGCGGTGCACTTGTCGTCAACTGTCCCTGCCTTAGGTGACCGGGCACTGGTCCCGTCGACGGAGGAGGAGTGGTACAAGGTGGAGAAGTTTCTTCCACTAGGTCAGTCTGGCACAACAGTTCGGCAGGCGGTGGATTATTTCGCCCTGGAGAGGAATCCTTATGGTCCTTTGGGTAAAGACCATCGTGTTGTTGGCTCCATTGTTCGAAGCTGCAGTGGGTGCAGGGAGGCGTGCTCGATTGGCTCCAATGATGGTGACGATTCGGGGCAAGTGGATGGGATCTTTAGGAAGTTTCTCGAGTCTTTTGGTGTTTCGCTGGATTGGGTATGCGGGCACTCAGGTCACTTGGGCAGGAGTAGAACATCTTCTTTTGGGCTGAAATAGATTGCGGGCTTTTTGGGCCGGGCTTCTAAGCGTTCTGTGCTCAAAGGGATCCGTCTATGGGCTGGTTCTAGGAGTTGGGCTTTATGCCCTACTTCAAGAAGGCCATAAGGATGGTTTTTGCTTTTGGTTTTTGGATCCGTCGATTCCCCAGGGGGTTTTCTGATCTTTTAGGTTTCGGTTCTCCGGTGCTTTCACTTGTGTTTGTAAAGCATTCCTCTTCTCATTCGAAGGTTTCTGCCTTGGAGATTGTCTTGGAGAAGTCTTCAACAGCCGTGTTAGTATTTTCGGCCTCATTCTGGACAAAATCACTTGTGTGTGTAAAGATGCTGTAAACAGGGATTCCACTATTCAGAGCACTTTTAGAAGACTTTGCACTGCGTGAAAGATCGAAGATTTTGGTTCCCTGTCAGCCGTCTGGACGATCAAGCCATCCCGTCCGGACGCACATCTGACCACTGTTCCATCCGTCTGGACGTCTCAGCAGCACGTCATGACGCCTCTCGGTACTCGACCAGTCTCAGATTCTTTCCAAGTTCTGATAAAGGAAAGATCGATCAACCGTCTGGACGCGCGTCTCCTTAAGGCAAGACTCGCAATTCAAATATCACCGTCCGGACGTCAGTCAGCCTTGGTCTGGACGCGCGTGCAACTAACATGGAAATTGCCGATTTGACTTCAACCGTCCAGACGACTGCCTCTCATGGTCCGGAAGCGCACATAGCAGATATGGAAATTGCGTGTTGAAGTTCAGCCGTTCAGACGCTCATCCCCCATGGTCCGGACGCGCGAAGCCTTATAAGGAAATTACTTGCAGTGGACGTGCGACCGTCCGGACAATGTGCCATCCCGTCTTGACGCGGCTCTTAAACAGGGAAGATTTCTCAGCAAAATTTTTGGAAAATCCTGTCTCACAGTTGTCCGTTTTGACGGCCATGACCACCGTCCGGACGGCGCCCACCTATATTTTTCCTGACGCTCATTTGAGCCCCCAGCCTATAAATAGAGGCCCCTGGGCATTGAGAACTGCAAGAATTTGGTACTGAATTCCACAACTACTCAGAGACGTGATTTTTCCTCTGAAGCCATTGCAAGTGTATTGTTGCTGCGCTACATCTGAAGTCTATCTTAGGGGTTGGCCCTAAGGTAAAGGATTCCATTGAAGACCCCTTCAGGTAGAGACCTGGTTAGGAAGCGTTCATGTTGGGTTACACGTCAGAGGGCAAGGTACGACCACTGCATCAGGTATATGTGAGTGTTACTATCTTGTATCTAGCTTTGCCTTCTGAATAGTGGAATTCCTGGGTTTGGCTACCCCGGAGTAGTTTTTCTCTTGATTGAGTTTCCACTTCGTCAACAAAAATCTCTGTGTCATTTACTTTCTGCTGTGCTTGTTTTTGTTGACACTTTGTGCACACACTTGTTATTTATTTAAGAAGTCAATTTCAAATTTTCAATTGGTATCAGAGCAGGCACACTCCGTTGAAAGGATTTATTTCCTGAGTGTGATCCTCATCTCTTGTGACTTCTATTTTTTTTACACCTTTTATCTTGGATTTCTCTCAGTTATCTGAAGAAAATCATGATATTGAGCTCTCTAAAGTTTTTGCTAAAATAGATAAAATTGTTTCTCCAAAAGAGCTAAAAAAGGTGAAGCAAAAAAAAGTCTTTGACTGTTCAGTTATCTGAATCACATGCTTTGATTGACTCTTTGAGATCTGAGAATACCATGCTATTTAACATTATTGATACACTTGAGAATAAATTAAAAGAATCTGAGGATCTCTTGAAGAAATTCTCAAGTGATAATTTGAGAAGCATGCTTTGTATTCATTCAGATATTTCTAACAAGCCTGCTTCAATTGTTGATGATATGAGTACTTCTACTTCACATGCTTTTGATTCTGAAATAGATTCTATTGATATTAAACCTGTGATAGTAGATACAGCTTGTTTAGAAAATTCTTGCTTAACTAATCATGTGATGCCAAAATCCAAAGATACAGGTACACAAGCTCATGGTAAGTTTGTCCCTACTTGTCATAATTGTGGAAAGATTGGTCATATTAGGCCAAATTGTTATTTGTTGAAATCCCACAGGCCTTGGATTAAGCAGGATGCTCTGAGGAAAAGTGAAGTTGAAGATTCTTCCTCAGCAAAATATGTCCCTCCGCATAAGAGACATATAAAAGGTAAAGACAATGTTATTTGTAAGAATGCTAACTATAATTTTGCAGAGAATGTCAAGAAGCATTCAAGCAAAAGAAGCTTGCCCACCTGCCATCATTGTAGCATCACCGGTTACATCCGACTCAAGTGTCCACAGCTCCAGGCTCAAAAGCCAAAGAAGCTGCCAACATGAGCTACATCAGGCACTCTACTTCCTACGACACTTCAGTCTTAACGGCATCAGTAGCAGTTTGTTCCTGCCTATCAGAGTGGCAAATCAAAGAAGAACAAACCAAGATGCTACAAGAGGAAGCCGCAGAAGTCCACTAGCAACCATGGCTATGAAGGGTTGCTAAGCCTGATGCAAGATATGCTAAGGAGTACGGCCAATATGGACATGACCCGCAAACCATCTCCACGGGTTAAGCAGATATGGGTCAAGAAGGATAAGACCATTCACCCCATGAGGGGGAATGAACGCACCTAGCAGAAGAAGGTGTTCATGCCTAGGATTCGGTTCCTAATCCTAAGGCATCAGGTTTGATTGCTTGCACTTTTACTTGTTATATTTGTGTGCTTACTATGCAATCGAGGAACCAGTTTGTTGTGCCCCCTATTCTCTTGAGAAAGCATTGCAGGTGTTTATTGGGGAAGACAGAAAAAGCAGGTCGAGCAACTGTTTTTCTGTATTGGCATCAGCAGGTTTGATCTTGCCTTGCATATGATATCTTTTCCATATTGTATTTTTTTAAGTTAAAAAAAAAATTTGGGGAGAATTTGCAGGATATTTTTTCTCTTGGAATATCAGATAATTGCATGTATTTTCTCCTGATATCTCAATTCTTTGGGTATTAATTTACTTTGCTTAGATATAATTGAGAGTTTCTAACTATAATTTGCCAAGTGTTTTCCTGTATATGCAAAAATTGGATAGCTTCTTTTCTCATGCGATGAAAAATGTGCACTATCCACGACTCCCCTAAAGGTACATCTTTCCTTCTCTGACTTTTTGTTTCTAGAAATTCTGGATAAGAGAAGAGGTTTTTGATAAGATAACCAAATTGACCACATGCTAGTTGAACCTAGAACCTAAAAACTTTGGCATTCCCTTTAGATTGTAGCACCATAAGAATCAAGCAGTAAATCATATGAATTATGCACTTTAAATTGTATATTCACTGCTTATGTGCTGAATTTGCTATATGCCTTGCCCTCTACGTGCAAGTAAAAAATTTTACTTTGTCCTCCATGGTACAAGTAAAACAATTAGGTGCTGCATCTCAGGGGGAGTGTATCAAATGAGGGTGGCTAGGCCCTAGTTAGTTATAAGGTTTGACTTTTAGCTAATCTGTCACAGATTTTCTCTTGTCTAGAAAATCTGGTTGCTCTTTGTCATTTCTGTGATAGTCATACCTTGTGGGTTAAGTCTTCACACACACACACACACGCATTGCAGAGTTGAGCTGTCTATTTGAATTTTCTATGTCCAGGAAAATGTTTGTGCTAATTGAACTCTCAACTCTCTTTTATATCTCTGCTTAGTTTTGAGATGCTCCCTGATTGTGTTATCAGTGGATTATAAATGCGTGTTCTGAAACTGACTTGAGAAAAATTAAAATTCTATAAATTTTTCTTCAGTCTTTTGTTTTTCAGTGTGAAGCGTCCGGACGGACCTATTCTTACGTCCGGACAAGCGCAGTCTTGCCATATGCTGACCTTACAGTTGCCATCTGGATGGTTAAGTGACACATCCGGATAGGATCTCTACAGGTTTAAGACTTGCGTCTCTTTCTCTGCCATACACACATCTTTGCATTTTTATTGATTTATTATGGCATCTTGTGTGTTTTTCTCGTGGATTTCTCCCGAGATTTTGGCATTTTTTGCACATCTCTTTTCATCCCATGATCTTCATTGTGCCTTCCGTTATTCTTTTAAGTCTTTGTGCTTTTAGAATATTGGAATATTTGATGGGATATTTTCTTGAGATAGTGTGCATGAAAATCCTTCTCTGTCTGTGTGTTGGGCTGATCATGATATATTTATGCCTTATGAGTAGCTGCATTGCTTATATTTCTCTTTGGCATCCATTTGACACCCGTGTTAAATACCACATTATTTTTGGAACTAACAGGATCTAATGGTATTTATGGAGATATTTCTGGTTGGTTTTGATTTAGGA
The DNA here is from genome assembly GCF_958979055.1 of Alnus glutinosa. Lineage (NCBI taxonomy): Eukaryota > Viridiplantae > Streptophyta > Magnoliopsida > Fagales > Betulaceae > Alnus > Alnus glutinosa. Next base: position 14,832,850 of record NC_084891.1, on the reverse strand, counting down.
ATATGATATCCAGCGGCTCCCAACACAATGTTTGACAGATGGATCCTTTGGAAAACTGACTGTTGTTGAAGTTGGATGTCCAAATTCCAAAGGTCTTAGGATTAAGATGAGCTTTTTCCCCAGCTCATGCAAAGCCTTCCGTAGTATTCCCTCAGATCTGCATTAGTCGGAGGTTCAGTGGTGAATCTCCTCAATTATCATGCAGACCAGTTGCTTAGAGGATGTCAATCTGCGGATAACCAGGTTCAGGCTTTGCAAAATCAAGAGATTGAAGATCTTTTAGTCCGTGGTTCCCGGCTTCCTGAGCTAGAAGCCGAAGTAGTACAAATCCAGCTTTTACGGATTTCTCTCTGTTACTTGATTTCAGTGGATCAGCAGGATTTGGTACTTGGAGGATTTATGTTCCTCTCTTTTGAGCCACTTGCAGACTTTTCTCTATTTTCCTATTGTTTTGGATTTTAGAAAGTTTTTTGTCTGTGGATATTATTACTCTGTTTTACCCTTTGTCCCTTTGTGACAAAAAGGGGGAGTAATTTTTGATTTGGACCGGGATTGTATTTTTAACCGGTCAAGTGATTTTTTGTCCCAAAATGGCCAAAGGGGGAGTTCCGTCCGGACCCTCCACTGTGTCGAGAAGTTTCTATCCAGCTTGCATATGTCCGGACGTCTCAGCAGCACGTCCAGACGCCTCTCGGTACTCGACCTGTCTCAGATTCTTTCCAAGTTCTGATAAAGGAAAGATCGATCAACCGTCCGGACGATGTAGTATCCCGTCTGGACGCGCGTCTCCTTAAGGCAAGAATCGCAATTCAAATACCACTGTCCGGACGTCAGTCAGCCTTGGTCCGGACGCGCGTGCAACTAATATGGAAATTGTCGATTCGACTTCATTCGTCCGGACGACTCCCTCTCATGGTCCGGACGAGCGCATAGCAAATATGGAAATTGCGTGTTGAAGTTCAGCCGTTCGGAAGCTCATCCCCCATGGTCCGGACGCGCGAAGCCTTATAAGGAAATTACTTGCAATGGACGTGCGACCGTCCGGACGATGTGCCATCCCGTCCGAACGTGGCTCTTAAACAGGAAAGATTTCTCAGCGAAATTTTCAGAAAATCCTGTCGCACAGTTGTCCATCCGGACGGCCATGACCACCGTCCGGACGACGCCCAGCTATATTTTGCCTGACGCTCATTTGAGCCCACAACCTATAAATAGAGGCCTCTGGGCATTGAGAACTGCAAGAATTTGGTATTGAATTCCACAACTGCCCAGAGACGTGATTTTTCCTCTGAAGCCATTGCAAGTGTATTGTTGCTGCGCTACATCTGAAGTCTATCTTAGGGGTTGGCCCTAAGGTAAAGGATTCCATTGAAGACCCCTTCAGGCAGGAGACCTGGTTGGGAAGCGTTCGTGTTGGGTTACACGTCAGAGAGCAAGGTACGACCACTGCATCAGGTATTATGTGAGTGTTACTATCTTGTATCTAGCTTTGTCTTCTAAATAGTGGAATTCCTGGGTTTGGCTGCCCCGGAGTGGTTTTTCTCTTGATTGAGTTTCCACTTCGTCAACAAAAATATCCGTGTCATTTACTTTCCGCTGTGCTTATTTTTATTGACACTTTGTGCACACACTTGTTATTTATTTAAGAAGTCAATTTCAATTTTTCAAGCCGTTTCTCTTCTTGTCTTCTTCTGGGGGCTTTTCAGGTCCAGCTCTTCCTTCCACCAAGCTGGCTATGTCAGAGGTCGTGGCTTCACTGGAGCTCGAGAATCAGGTAGGCTCACGTTTCGACTTTCCCCCTTGTCAGCTCTGACAACTTTGATGTCTCTAGTTGATCCAGCTCCATTGGGATCGTCGTCTTCGGTGGTGAGTCCAACTGATTCTAGGTTTTCTTCCCCCCCTGGGGCCACAAGAGATGCAGGTAATGTTGTTGGGTCTTGTTCTTTGGGTGACTATTCTTCGGCTATTGCTTGATCAAATTTTCTGTCCTCCGACGTGCTGCCTTCGCAAGTTCCTTCTTCTCAGTCTTGCTTCACCTCTTCCTAGTCTTTTTCAGGGAAGGCTGAGTTGGGAAAGAGGTTGGGTTCCTCTTCTAATATGATGTCGAACTCTAAGTCGTTCTTGAAATACTACCGGAAGGCTAGGGAAGCCAGAAAAGTGCATATGAATGAGATTCTTTTTGCTAATTCGTTGGAAGCTTTGAGGCCAGCTCAAGGACCGGGGTTTCTATCTCTGATTCCAAAGGTTCTAGCCAAAAAGGTAGATGTTGTGTTTCAAGTGCAGGAAGAGGGTAAGCCTCCCTCTCCGGTGAGGGATTTTCTTCGTCGGGGATTTCTGACCCGAGCCCGGTTGTCACACATAAAGTGTCGGTCATGTCGGTTGTGTCTGCGTCGACTCTGGTTGTTAAGGAAGGTACAGCGACTCCGGATTCTCCGACCGCCATTAAGGGAAAGGATTTCAGGGTAAATGGTTTGACCCAATCCCAAAAGTGGTCAGTAGGTTTTTGTCCATCTAGGGAGGTGGTTGTGTGGGAATAGAGCGATGAGGTTTGGGATTGGGAGGATGGCGATTCTCCTTACCCTTTGAGTGTTTTACATCCAGATTTGACTTTGGATTGGGAGTTGGACAGTGATGACGATATGGATCCGTCATTGGCAATTTTGGAAGTCATTGAAGAGGACTTCCATCAGGGTTAAGGCAGCACGTCCAAAGACCAAGGATAATAGGAAAGTTTTGAATCTGGTAAGCTCCATCAACTACGGTGATTTTAGCCCGTCCTCTCGGCATAGGAAAGACAAGGCTTACATGGTGTAGGGTTGGGGTCTTCCAATGGTTTTGGGTTTGAGGGTTTTGGTTTTTTACTGTTGTTGGATTTTCTTTCTTTTTTCTGGGCTGTTTCTTTTTCGCTTTCTAGCTAAGAACTTTCTCTTGTATACTTCTGGTGTACTTAGGAGCGCTTTACGCTTTTAATAAATCTATTTTATTACTTATTTAAAAAAAAATTATGTTTTGAGGACTTGATTTAGTAGGAAATTATTTTTGAGTTTGTATTGGCTTTTAAGTATGGTTAAGTGGTTTTGAGTACTAGTCGATGTATTTAGTTATGTCTATGAGCTTTGATTTATTGGAAGGGTTTGAGGCTTCATGACTTCCTTGTTTATGCCTTGGTTTAGCTAAGTTATTTGGATTTGAAGATGTTGGGTTTACATATTGTCCAGAAGTTTTAAGTAAGTTAGCTAAGCATGAATTGGAGCATTGGGCGATGTATTCGTAAAGATATAAACTTGTAGGGTGTGATAAAGAGTAAAGTATTAAATATAATGGTTAAGATTAGAAGGTCATAGGGTTGTAAATTGTCCAAAATAACCTTCAATAAGTATAAATTAGTGATATTATAGAAATACAAATAGGCTTCGAATCCATTTGGAGTAATTAGATAATTAATCCATTGATTCATGTATAATAAAATACCTAATCGTGTTATGGAATTAGGCTTAGTTTAATAAGCATTTAATATATATATATATATATGGACCAAATATACTTTGTTAACTTAAGTAGATAAACAACATGCTATAAAAGGTTTAACAATGATTATGAGTTATAATAATAAATAAGCAAAATAAAATACGAACCTAGAGCCAAAGATTTATGAGTCAAAGGTGCTTAGCTAGTTTTAGAAGCGAGAAATGCTACACGGGTAGCTTTATGTGCCATAGGTTATAGGGTTTGATATCTTAATTGAGTCTAACAATGCGATTGACTGCAGGTAAATATGGAGTTGGAGACTCCAACTAGTTCTCCAATGTAGAGTTCAAGGTAACTAGAATGTGGATGAGTACTTGAGTCGTGAGTCCTATGCAGTCTACTAAAGGTGGGTATTTAACCCATTGAGAAAAGACACTATGTTTTTGTGGTTTTATGTTAATACAAAAATGTTATAAATGTCTTAATTCTAGCCGATAATATTTTGTGATGATATATGATTTATAAATGCTTTCAATGCCTTGAATTATGTTGAGATATGATTTGTTGATGGTTTATGAGCTTTAAAGTATGTTTTATGGAAATTGAGAATTGTGATAAGTTTTATGAGTTTCATGATGAGTTGTGAAATTCATCATATGTTTAAAAATGACATGAGAAGTATATGATGTTAAATGATGTATGAGCATTATAAAAGCATATGATGTTAAATGATGCATGAGTATGTGAAAGCATGGACATAATGATTATATGGCATGAAAGCACAAGCATGTACATGGAACAAAACGCTGAATGAAAGACCGTTGGGCTGCGTATCCTTCGGCATCATGCAACAGGTCCATCGGGCTCCTCACCCTTTAACACTATGAAATGAAAGACCGTTGGGCTGCGTACCCACCCGCACTAAGATGTGACGAAAACGAAAGAAAAGCATGCATAGCATAATGATGATGTGTTACATGATTTATTATGGTTTTCATGCTAGATGTACCAATATGTATGAATTTGAATGGAACATAACATATGTATACCATTACAACTAGATTGCATAGAATGATTTATGTGGTATTTCATGATAGACGTATCAATATGCCTATGAGTTTAAATGGAATAGAACATATATATATTATTATAGCTGGATTGCATATGATGATTTATAAGGCTTTTTGCTTAGATATGCTTGTATGCTTGTATAGCTAAGTCACATGATATATATATATATATATATATATATATAGCTACATAGTATGATTTCACATGTTTATAAAATGCCAGCGTTTATCTTATCAGCTACGAAATGTTTTAAAAATGAAGTAATAACTAATGCTAGCTGTTATTGTAAGTGCATGGTAGAAAGGAAGAAATGTCAGGTCATTATTCTACCTATGCAGTTGTGGCTAACACCACGATTGTGTAGATGTTGTTTGTTGCAGGTTTAGGTGTCGTGTGTGGTAGATAGTGTGCGAGCTTAGTGGTCATTGAAGGGACTCCTTCGTGATGCTGTCTAGTAAGACACTAACTTAGTGTAAGTCAGTCTCTCTTGTGTTGTAGTGACTTCTTGAACCCATCATGAGTGACCATCCTATCAAATTGCCACAACCTGCCCAATAATATGTGACCTGCATGCATTGGAACATCACAAAGTACTTTATCCTTGTACTTCCCAATTGAAAAAGAAATTAGCACTTGCTTAGATAAGTCCCAGGGCCATGCAAGAAGTAATCATTTTAGCTTCCATTGCTCTAAAAAGTATATACCACTCACATGCATGTAATAAATAAAAACTCCCCAAACCTAAGCTAGAAACTATCATTAACATTAATTACCGGAAAAAAAAAGGAAAAAATTTACATTGGGATAGTAAATTGAGATGTACTGATATTGTGTAATGATGTAGAATCTTTCGATAGTTTCTTGGATATGTTTATGTGGTCAATTCGAAGACAAAAATTATTACAGGTTTTTTGTGGCGTTAATAATTTTAAGGATATAGAGTAGCATCTCATGGATAATTATGTAAATTTTCTATTTCGCCCTTAAATTTAGGGTGGGACGTTATTCCTATGATTGACTTAATGTTGTTGTGAAGTTTGATGGATTTTAGGTGTTTGTGGAGTAGCATGACTGAATGGGGAGGAGTAGTGATGAATTGAGTTTTGGTTGGAAAGAAATTGTGGTGTCTGAATGGGGTGGCTTGGTTTTGTGGTAAGCAATTGGGGGTTCAATTTTGGGTTTTTGTTTGGTTTTAGTTTATGGCTTGAAATCGGGTGTAGAGAGGATTTCTAAGTGTTTGTCTTGGAGTTGATAGGTTGTTTGTGTGATTTTTGTGGGTTTGTGTTTACATATTTATAGGTGTTTTTTTGGTTTGGTTGTTTTGATTTTGGGTTGAAAAAATTTGGTTGATTGCTGGCTGAATGATGAAAGGAGAAAGTGTTTGTTTTTTTTTTTTTTTTGGAGTTCTAGTAGATTGTTTTTGTTGGTTGATTTTGGATTTTGATATGATGATGTTCTTAGTGTCGTTTGGTTGATTGGGTTCTTTACTCGTTGCATTGGCAAAATGCGTGGGCTTCTCGAGCTGGTCTGTTATGGCTGGGTTAATTGAGTGTTCAATTGGTGGAAGACCGTGTTTTGTGAATTTTGTGGGTGTGAGGTGTGAAATATGACAATGTTGATTTTAGTGTGGTTTGGTTGTTCACAGAAAAGAAAAGAAAAGAAATGTGATATTGTCATTGTGTGAGAGTTTTAAAATCCCAAGATAATTTTTGTGCCAGTGTGATAAAAGAAGCGGGAGAAATGAGGAAAAACTATAAAAGATGTGGAAAAGGGGGTGATAAGAAAAGAATGATAAAATAGGGTAGTTGCATGCGAATAAAAGAGTGACAGTAACATGCAATTAAGGAATGATGTGAGTTGTTGAATATGAAAATGGACAAGCAATAAAAAGAAAGAGAGAATAAATAAAATAGAGGCATTTTTCTGCATGTAAGAGAGAGAGAGAGAGAGAGAGAGTTTTGAAAGAGGAATGAGAGCTTGGAGATAGGCTTCGCAAAGGTAAGGTTCTAACTGAATTTGTCTTCGATTAAACTGGTTGTTTTGATGTATTAAGATTGGTGTAACGACCCACCCCCAATGACACAATATTGTCCGCTTTTGGCTCCCCATACCAGACTTCCCAGGAGGTCACCCATCCTGGGATTGCTCTCGCAGCGGCTCGCTTGACTGCGGAGTTCTGATAGGTTCATTGCCATCACGGCTTTAAAACGCGTTGTGTCATATAGGGTGCATTTATACATATAAGCACATCCTCATTCCCAGGCGATGTGGGACGTCACAATCACCCCCCCTTGGGTCCCAGCGTCCTCGCTGGCGACCCTCATGGGATCACCCCATTCTTGGCATCCCAGCGAGTGCCCGCCGGCAACCCTCTTGGGCTTGTGCACGCTCCCACCATCTCAGGCTGGGCAATGGCTCTGATACCATTTGTAACGACCCACCCCCAATGACACAATATTGTCCGCTTTTGGCTCCCCATACCGGACTTCCCAGGAGGTCACCCATCCTGGGATTGCTCTCGCAGCGGCTCTCTTAACTGCGGAGTTCTGATAGGTTCATTGTCATCACGGCTTTAAAACGCGTTGTGTCATATAGGGTGCATTTATACATATAAGCACATCCTCATTCCCAGGCGATGTGGGACGTCACAATTGGTGTTTTGTTAAATGGTGAAGTTTTGAGATTTTGTTAAGTTATATGTTGGGTTTCAGTGCTTTGAATTCCAATCTTGAGATTTTGATGTTAAAGTTGGGATTTCTTCACATTTTGGTGTTTTATGGTTTTATGATTTTGGTTGGGATTGAGTACTTGAGTTGTACGGAATTAATGTTGCTTTGGTATTATTCGTGAAGTGTTTGATGTTGGTATTGTTGAAATTTGGTGTTTTGAAAGAAAGGAAGGAATTAGGGTGTTGGAAAAGACTTTATTTGGAGTTAGAATGTGGTTTTGTTTTAGGCATGTTAGGTTATTTATTTATTTATTATTATTATTATTATTATTATTATGTTGGTAAGGTAAAAATGAGGTTATGGAATGTTAAGAATCAGTTGTGAAGAACTTTTACAAAGAAGTTGTATGTTTTGTGTGTTGAGTTCATATGGCTTGAATGGGGTTCGAAAAAGTGAGCCCCAGAGAGCTCCATTCACAATTGTGACAGTAGTCCATTCAAACGAGGCAGTCTGGAATTAAAAAAATGGGATTTTCTTTATGAAAAAGTCTATCTAAGGTTTCAGTGGAGTTTTATATTTTCAAAAAGGGTAAAACCTAACTAGGGAATGTAATGGAATGCATACAGACACATGATGCAGATTGAATGTAAAAGAAAAGGGTTAAGCAAAACTTGTAAATAACACCAACAATATAATTGATTTTATCATGAATTGTTTTCGTCACGTATTTATATGGATACATAAAAATGCATGCATAGTTTTACTTGTAATATGAGCCCTGCACTTTAGGTAATTTGTGTATGCCAATGTATGTTGCAATGTGATTTTCATAACTATTGAGAAAATAATTTAACAAAAATAGTTTTTAAGGAAGCTTTTTATGAAAAAGAACATACAAGTAGTAAAAAGTTCAATTTCACGACCAGTTCGAGAGAAAGGGACGAGATAAAAGTTTTGAACAATTTTAGGGAAATGATGAGCATTGAATGTTGCACATTCAAGCCCCTTAACTCGCATGTATTAGCCTCTTAGTTTCATTGTGATATGATGCTTTGTATTGTTGTTATGTTAACAACACTCTCAGGAACAAAGGGAAAAACACAAGTAATCTTCCAGACTTAAAGGAAAAATCCAGCTTAGGAAGCTCAAGCACATAAATACTTGGTCTTGAGCGCAGTTGCAAACTACAGAGTTAAGAGCAAGACATCAAATTCACTTAGGAGTTGTTTTATGATTACTATTTGGATTAGATTTTTTGATATGTACAAATCTGTGAGGATTTCACTTGTCCTCTATATAATGACCCTAGACTCGTCCAGATGAAAGGAAATCAAATTAGTTAACATTAAAGATAGAAATCAATAGAATTAGATGATAGGGTTTTGGAGAAAAAATGGAAAATTTCCAGCAGCGATTTGGGATGGATTTCTCTCCAACAAAGATGATTTCCAACATCTCTATGAGCGGCTAAATCTTCCACAGGGCATTAATGTAGCACATTCCAAGTCCTAATGGATTAATTATGTTTTCTCTTGGGAATTTTATGAACATGAGTATTGGTTGTTTAATCTTGAGATTGTTTCTAATGTTTATATTCGATTTTGATAAATGTTTTATTTTGTCTTAGAAAATTATTTATCTTGATTGAACTCAACGTTCAATTCTGTGATTATGTGAATGATGATTTTACAACGGTTTTAATGAACACTGAATAGGGTTTGATAGTTCATGCCTAAAAAGAATAAATTGATTTACACCCTAGTTAGTTTAATTTAGGTAAATCCATTTATGCTTGCCAAAAGATGAGTTATGTTTATCTCTTGATTATGTGTAAGCTAATTAGATATTTGATAGCCCATGCCTAAGAATGATGAATTGTTATGCACCCTTGTTTAGGTAAAGCATTCATACTTTACTGAAAAATGAACTATGCTTATTTCTTAATAAAAGAATTTTCTTGACGACATCGTTGGGTGCTTGACACACACACATGAGTCATATTATTTATGTACTTAAAATTCCCATGTTAAATGCAATTTACCATTATAATGAGGTTAGATGTGAGATCAATCCCCTATATTTCTCTTTACTACTTTACACTTTAATTTATGTTTTACTTTAGTATAAATTGCTACAGACTAATCAACTCATTCTCTGGATTATATTACAATTAATCTTGGTAAGCTTAACGATACAAAACCTACAGTCCTTAAGGTTCGACACTCTCACATAGACCTTACCTTACAAGGATTCGTTCTATTGCAAATGGTTTTTATTATTGGTACACTCCATACCACATCAGTAAATTTTTTAAAGAGGAACAATTTTCAGTAAGTCCAAAAGTCCAAGCCTCATAAGGTTAATCATTGGAGTCCTAGGTTGAGCAGGGTTGTACGTTTGACATGCCCAATCCACATAGGGTTAAACATTAGAGCCCATGGTTAAGTAGGGTTACATGCTCAACAAGCACAATCTACACAGGGTTAAACATCGAAGCCCTAGGTTAAGTGGGATTGTATGCTCGACAAGCTCAATCCACATGAGGTGAATCATCAGAGCCTTAAGTTTAGTAGGGTTACATGGTCAACAGACCCAATCCATATGGGGTTAAGACTTGGAGCCTTAGGTTGAGCGGGGTTGTACACTTGACATGCCTAGGTCGAATGGGGATTGCTCATTTGATACTAGTCTCGAGAAAGAGACTAGTAAAATTAAACGATTAATTCAATATAGTTTTTCAGTTTAGTTATATGTATATATGTTTGAGTTAGTAAAGCATGATTTGTTTTTTATATGTTATCTCAAATATTACTTTGAATGAATTGATAAATGACCATCTATACATATTTACATTTTAATCTTTAAATGTCAAATGGAACATGATAGTAATGAGTTTCAATTTGATATTTAAAGTGAGAAGAAAAGTCTCCCTCTTGTTTTGATTTCACAGAAAATGGATTTTACTCTATTGTTCCCCAAGATGCTTGGTCACATTGGGTATTTTTGAAATTTGTGCATATCTTTACATAAAAGTTTTGCCTTAGTTTTGAGAAATTGGTTTGTATATAAATGACTTCTCACAAACAAAAGAAAGAAATTTTAATAAAGAAAAAAGAGCTCACGTCACACATAAAGTATTGTTTTGTTGCATTTACTTAGTGATGGACAAATCAATTCCACCTATAATTTTTTTTTGATGTTACAACTATAGCAGCAAGCAATGAGGAAGGGTCTGATGCCCACTTGGATTACTACTCATAGGGTTGGGAGACATACATTTTTGTGGAGGACTGATCGGACTTGGGCTAGTTGACTGTGACACCTTGAGTATGTAGAGACCTTTAGATGTTAATGAACTATGTGATATAATAAATTATATGTATATGTAAAACAGAACATGTGTATAAATTGTGTATTATCTTTACTACCTTTAGTTCAATTATTATTTTTTTTTCAAAATAAATTATACAATATTTATGTTGCGTTATCATGAGGTAATAGTAGTAGCGCAAGTGGATAAATGTGAAATATTGCATTTATTTATGGCGGGGTGTTACCCTCTCAACTCCGCGATGAGGTGTTGTCCTACCACGACGACCTCCTCCCCCAACTCTTGTCTCTGCACCACACTGAGCTCGCCCTCTCTACCCTTCACTCCTCCATTTGCAAGGCTTGCTCCCACACCTCTTCACCTTTTTTTTCTTTTTCTTTTTTTTCTTTTTTTTTTTTTTTTAATTTTGTTAAGTAATATGTTGATGTGGCAAGAATGGGTATCTATCAATGTTCAATTGGTTTATGTAATGGCCTACACGTGGTATGAGATCTGTAAACTTAAAAACAGAGAATGAACGAAAGAAATAAAATGATATACAAAAAAAAAAAATATGAACCATTTTGTTAGTATTGAAAATCCAAGGAGTATTTTAATAGAAAGGTAAAGCATAAAGAACAAAAGTTATTGAGAAATGATGCACATACTCTCAAGTTCTCACTCTCTGACGTGGTAATGAAAATCACCATTGGATGTACATGTACTTTCATTTGTTATTTTATTCAATGGTGATTTTCACTGTTATGTTAGGGAGTGAATGTTGTGGATCAATTACATACAGAGTACGCGTAGCAAAAACTGATCCTCGAAAAAAAATTTGCTTCAAGATAAACAATGTTAGATAAAACAAATACACAATATTTAGAGTAATTGTTATAAGTCGTCGTGCATGTACATCATTCTTTATCACAGTGTTGAAAGTATGATGACTCACGTAGTCCATTTGGTGCATGGCACTACCTTGCTCTTACACCAATATATCAACCCAATGCCCTACTTGCTACTCCTAATCAAGACAAATCATTAAAGTTAACATGTTATAGTCTAGATAGATTTTTCAATTTTATTTATGACTATGAACAAACTTTTATAAGTTATAAGGACCCATGACTATGATCTTCTATGTGAGAACATCTCCAACAGGCTCTCCAAATTTTAGCTTAAAATTATACTTTTGTTATTTTAACTCTTACTTTTAAGAAAATTCATATATCAAACTCTCTAAATATTTCTCTATTTTAACTAAATATTATTTTTCTTATTGGTTTTAAGTAGCCAAATCTTAACAACTTTAACTACTATGAAAAGTTGCTTTTTCGTTTGGCTAAATCGTTGCAGATGCATGACGTTTGAAAAATGAACAAATTCTAGAATTATATTTTTTGCATTAAATTTTCTGCGGCAACTACAACATCAATTACTTCAACACATCTACACCCATGTAAAAGAAAATAAAATAAAATTGAGTATTGTACTAAAACCAAAACTTTGCAACTACCTAATCAAGAAGCAAGCTTCTACATTAAATTTTTTGCAGCAACTACAACATCAACAGTAACTACATGTCTACACCCATGTCCTTAACAAACCAATTGGTTGAATTGGTGTAGTAGACACACAATACATGCAGAATTGAATGCATAACTTAATGGATAATAAAGAATACAAGACAAATAACTACTTCCAAAGGGTTGAATTCAACTGAATTTGCTCACTTTTTGAATAAACCAACGATTGCTTGTTTGTTCATGAACTTTCTACAATTTCATGAACAACTCACGTTGATCAAAGGTCTAAGTAGATAACTGCAAAACTCATCTGATAAGAGCCAATTCAACTTCACATAGCATAAAGGCATACAAAGATTATAACAACCCACTCCCAACGACAAAATATTGTTCACTTTCGACTCCACCTAGCCAGACTTCTCAAGAAATCACTCATCCTAGAACTACTCTTACGTAAGCATGCTTAACTGTGGAGTTCTGATAGGTTCATGGTCGTCACGGCTTTAAAACACGTTTGTGTCAAGAAGGATCCGAATATACATATACGCACATCCCTATTCCCATACTCAGGCAATGTGGGACGTCACAATCACCCCCTCTAAGGACCCAGTGTCCCTGCTGGCAACCCTTATGAGATCCCTCCATTCTTGGCATCCCAACAAGTGCCCCCTAGTGACCCTCATGGGATCCCTCCATTCTTGGCTCCCAACGAGTGCCTGCTAGTGACCCTCATGGACTTGTGCACGTTCCCCCCATCTCATGCTAGGCAATAGCTCTGATACTATTTGTAACGACCCACCCCCAACGACACAATATTGTCTAATTTTGACTCCCTTGAACCAAACTTCCTAGAAGGTCACCCATTCTGGTGCTACTCTCACAGAAGCACGTTTAACTGCGAAATTCTGATATATTCATGACCATCGATGGACGGCTTTAAAACACGTTATTTCAAGAAGGGTGCAAATATACATATAAGCACATCCTTATTCCCATACCCAGGCGAAGTGGGACGTCACAAAGATTTTAAGTACAAAGCTACTAATCCAAAACTAACATGTATTAACAGCCTTCACACGACTAGACATCATTACAACATGCTGATATTGGCAAAATGCCATATTAGCAATTTGACTTAATCTAAAACCAGACGTTCATTGCAAAAGTGACATCAATAAAGCTGGGTATCCGCCGAAAATGCAAAGTAAACTATCAAAGTTTGGGGTAAGCAAGACCATCAATGAAGCTGATTATTTCCAAAAACATATCTAGTATGTTCTTTTGATTTCATTTCACAGTACCAAGTTCAGATTTTTGTCAAGCTAGCTAGAAGCCAAGATTGAATGGCATCATTTTTAAACATACTGTGAGAAGCCTTGGTAATGCCTCCTTGCTAGCAATATATGTGAAACTACTAAATAGCCTGTTGTTATATGTTCTCTCAATCCTAGGTTAGACTGCCCCTAGGTAAGTAAAAACTAAAAAGCACTATTATTTTGCGTATTGGCTGGCAATAATTTTCGGGTCAATTGAGTATAGTCTCCCCTGACCTTAACCAGCTTCGGATTACCAACTTCTCTGGTGTTGGGAGACCCTTCTAGGTGTCTCATGTATGTATGCCCCTTTTTGTAAGAGAGAGAGAGAGAGAGAGAGAGAGAGAGAGAGAGAGAGAGAGAGAGAGAGAGAGAGAGAGAGAGAGAGAGAGAGAGAGAGAAACTCCTAGCCTGTTTCCTCTTTGCCACCAACAATACCCAGTGATCAATTGAACAATAGATAGTCTCTAGATACATTTCTTTGCTCCTCATAAATGATGAAAAATATTCAATCAATAACTATCTACCTCAAAGTGTGCCAATAAAAATATCCCCAATGGGTAACATTGAAAAGTAAATGGTAAGGAAAAAAGAAAAGAAAAAGTATTTAATGTCATACAGATGCATTTTGGTACTTCATCCTGGAAGTACAAGCAAGTTTTGCCGCTCTCATCACCAAGCTAGTAATCGTCTATTCAAATAATAAGTTCTGCTTGTTTCCCTGGAAAGTTTCTTTTACGTCAAAAATATAAAAACCAGATTTTTTATTGCAGATTTTGTTTGCACTACAAGAAAATCTCGCCAACGTACAAACTTATGTACGTGAATACTCTGTATAGCTGATGTCTATAAATGATGTATATCATTGTATTAAATCATCAAATAAGAAAATATTCTTCCCACTTCAAGTTTTTACAGCATGAACAAAGGCACCAACAAACAACAAAGATATTCAATAATATGCATAATTGCTAAAAGTTTATGATCCATAAAAGCAAAGTCCTCATCCAAAACACCAAACATATCAATCCAAAAACCCAATTGGCCGTATAGACCAAACACCCAATACTCACATATTTTCTTCCAAAAATAAACATCTCTAAGAACCAACCCCCCATCAACCATCCAAAAATTTAACAAACTCCTTATACCTAATTGGTTGAACACCAGGATTTACAAAGATAATTCAAAAACCCAAATTTTGGTTTATAGGGAGAAAATCAATGAAGTATTAACAAACTCCTTATATTCACATATATGGCAATACAACAAGTATTAAGTTCCAAGTTGCAGAAAATCATCAAACTCTCTAAAGCAGGTATAGAAAATCAATACCTAGATAAAAAATAAATAAAAAATCAAATCAAATCAAATCAAATCAAATCTTTGTAAAAAGGGCGGGCAGTGGGGAGTATTGAATCCAAAGAATTCGTTACATGGGATTCGCTCAAAGCAAAGAAGCTACGAATGACCCTTAGCAGAAGAAAAAGAGCTAAAGCAAACACGGGCGGAAGCCCCCTTTCCCCAATTGATTAACTGATTGTGCTTATGAAAGACTAAGAAATTACTACTCTATTTGGGTAGACTCTTTATATATCTTATACGAAAGAAAGGCTAAGTCAAGAAGAGAGAGAGAGAGAGAGTAGTACCAAAGCAGTCAGTGGTCCAGGGGAGCTAGAAGTGGTGGAGCTCGAAGAGATTGAAGGCGCAAGGAAAATGTTGGTTTTCTTCTTAAAATTGCTAGAAAGAGTGCGAGAGAAACAAAAAGTGAAGAAGGGGGAAGAAAAGGGAAAGGAAAAGGAGGAAGGCACGAAGGAAAGTGAATAAGGCGGGAGATGTGGAAGATAACATGATGGCTTTACTTTTGAAAATACCCAAGATATTTCTCGAGTCTTGGATAGTTCCCTATGGAATATCAAGGGTTCCCCCTTTGTTTCTAAAGCACTGGGATAATGATGTCACCATTGAAGATATTGATTTCTCCAAATGGGCCTTTTGGGTGCAAGTGCACGGTCTTCATTTTGAGATGATGTGAGTAGAAAATAGAAAATGCGACTAGTATTAGTGAAAACCTAGGTGAGTTGCTAGAAGTTGATAATGCTGATAATGTGAAACCTTGCAAGAAGGATTTTTTAGGATTAGAGTTCTCATTAATCTGCATTATCCTCTTTGAAAAATAAATAGACTCCTAATTAATGTGTGTGTGTGATTAATTGTGTAACAAAATATCTAAATGCGGAATTAAAAAAAGACAGATATTTTGTTAACGAAGTGGAAAATCAATTAAGAGAAAAGCCACTCCGGGGCAGCCAAACCCAAGATATCCATTATTCAGAAGACAAAGTTAGTTACAAGACAGTCGTACTCACATACCCCTGATGCAGTAGTCGTTACCTTGAACTCTGACACGTACCTATACGTGAACACCTCCCAACCAGGTCTCCTACCTGAAGGGGTCTTCGATGGAATTCTTTAGCTGAGGGCTCCTCTCTAAGCTAGACTTCAAAGGGTTGATCAAATCACACAATAAACACCCTAAGAGTGCTAACACATATCACAATCCCTGCTTAAACATCCTCTCTTAGTACAATTGAATTCAATACCGAATTTTGTAAATAATACAAGCCTAGAGAACTCTATTTATAGGCTTTAGAAGACTTATTACAACATTGATTCGGAGTTCTCTGGGTGGCGTCTAGACTTAGACAGAGGGCGCCTGGACGGCAAGCAGCATCCGACTTCCAATACGCGCTTCACGCGTTTCTTCATTAAACTTCAGTCTCTGCGTCCGTATGGTGTTGCCCTAGCGTCCGGACGGTTGCATGCTGTCTTCACCAACCATGTCAGCTGAGCTATTCAGAATCTTCTCGAATACTGATGGGCGTCCAGGCATTTCTTTGGGCCGTCCAGACGACAACTAGGGAACCGACTTTTGCTGAGTTGTAAACTACGCAGAATCTTCCTGGAATCCGAAAATTGCCTTCTTGATGCTTATGGAACTGATACTTGTCATATTAAGGCCTTTCCATAGTTGAGAAAATATGCTCTGAATATTTTGTAAGACTCTGAATAATTACGGTGTCCTTGTTTCAGCAATATACTAATATGGCAGTGATTTTGTCAACAGAATGTAGCTCATAAAACTAACACTCTTGTGCCAGGTTTTTCTCATCATTGTCCTCCAAAGCCTCCTACTTGGATTCAGTATAAATATGAGAGGCTTTAGAATTATTGTTATGCTTGTGGTAGGTTGGGACACTTATCCTCCTTCTATCTTATTGATCCAATGCCACCTGATAATGGGAAGTGTTCGGACATCGGCCAGGCAAGTATGGCCCAGGTCCAAAAGCCCATCTGAATGGTGCCAAGATATAGGCCTTGTAGGTATGGTCCACATCTTAGAGGGGGCCCACTTAAAGAACAAGTACCAGTATGTTGCCCGCTAAAGAATTGACATTGGACCGGGACCAGGCATCGCTTGCTAAAGGAGGAAACGCCTAGCTATCACTCACACCGAATAGGTCAAATGGGCAGTAACCCAAGCTAGCTATCAAGTCGGTGATCACCTCAGCTGTTCAAACAACTGGGGCCAGCTTCTTAGGAACTCTCCTAGAGCCCCGAGAACACTAAGCGGAAGGAGGATTGAGTATACATGAAAGCGACTAGTGGGACAATTAATAAATACATGATTAAATTCTAGGACCACAGAATATAGGGAAAGAGGGGACAATAGGAGACTGGCCACCTGAAGAAGAAGCTAGGAAGGGATGGACTCAACATCATCATGAAGTAGACTGCTGTTGTGGCAGCTTATGTTGTTAGTAATTCCTTAGGGAATATCATTCTTGTCGCTACTCAAAAGCTCCACTTCACGGATGCTGTCAAAGGGGAGGCTTCAGCTGCTCTATTGGCCACCCAGTAAACTGCCTCTTATCGACCTGGCTTTATTGGCTCTTTTTTTTTTTTTTTTTTTTTTTCCTTGTTGGAACTTTGCTAGTATTATTTATGATATTAGCTTTGACATTTCCTCTCTTTCAAAATTGGAATGCTTTGAAAGTTTATCGATGTGCCAATTGTCGTGCACATGTTTTAGTTAAGTGAAAAACTTCTCATATCGTGTTTGGAAACATTCTCATAAGATCTCCCATTCTCTCTTCCATTTGGATCAAGATTTGGAAAGATCCTCACCTGTAACCATTTTTCCAATTAATTGAAAAAAAAAAAGAAAAACCTTGCGTGATTTTGTAAAAGCAATCTCAACAGCTTCACTTTGATTTTCTCTAAATTTAGAAAACAAAACTACTTTTTGCTTCCCTATCCATAGGGGTGTAAATATGACTAATAAACGGTAACCGGTCAATCAGTTTATTAACCGGTTGGAAATAACTGGTAACTGGGTATATATATATATATATACATTTAAAAAACTAAAATAATAAAATTTAGGGTTTTACACTTTTACTTCTATTCCAACTTAGGCCAACATATTGGGCCAAAAAAGGTTGAATTTTTTTTTTTAAAGGGCTAAAAAATTCTAAATTAAGCCAAAAAAGTAGTCCCAATACCCCAATTAGGCCTAAAAGACCCTTTTTTTTTTAAAAAAATAATAATAAAAAAAAAAATAACCGATAACTGCTGGTTATTAAATAACCAATTAACTGGCTACCCGATTACAAGAGCTGGCTAGCGATTTTGGCCAACCAGCTACTCTGGTTACGGATATTGGTTTTTGCCAATAATCGGTAACCGTAACCAAGTTTTCACCCCTACCTATCCAAATATACTTAAAAATAGCTTTCATTATATTTCATAAACTATTAAAATATTATTTCTTTACAAAATGCAAATTTCCTATGTACCCTCACATTTTTTTACAAAATCTTAGCATAATCCCAATAAAAAGCAAAGAGAGGAGAGAGATGAGAGAAAAGAGATAAATATTTTGTGTTAAAATAATGGATAAGAAAGTTAAAGTGCTACTCTGCATTGGGTAGCACTGTAGCTTACCTAATATTTAAAGAAATTATATGTGGCTTTTAAAAGAAATTAATTAATTTTTCCTATATTTAGAGAGGAGAAAGTGCTTTAAGAGCACTCACAATGGTTTATGTAAATTTTTATGCAACATGGCTAACAAAAACCCACTTTTGCTAACTTAGCTAACCACATTTTAAGACTTTACTCTAGCAGGTTATTTAAACTTCTTCTCTGTTTTATTAAAATAATAAATTTTAGAATATTTTATTCATTTTGATTAAAAACTCATATCTACCAAAAAAAGGCCAAATAAAACTCTAATCTCTAGCAACATATTAATCACCGTCCTATTCTCCATATCACCAACACGGCATCATCGAAAAATCATCACAAGAAACCAAATAACGATCAGCATCACAGAATTGAAGAAGTATGTGTCATTTTTTAAGATTGAAGAAAGTATGAGCCAAATATCAATCCAAATTGAAAAATTTTGCAAAAAAAGTTGTATTTTTCTTAATGAAATAAACCAGCAATACATTAGCTTTATATACAAGAGATGAACCCCTCCCTTTTTCTTTAGAGTACATTGTATTTTTTTTATTGTCCTTTTTTTCAAACGTCTATTTATTTATTTATTTATTTTTATTTTTATACAGACATTTTTCTAATGGTCATATTTTACAATGGTCGTTTTGTTGAAACGGTCATTTTTCTAACTGCTATTAAAGTTCACTACTATTTTGCATCTTGCTATAAAAAGAATTGTAATCCTTGAACTGTTTATACTGTAGTAACCAAGTTCGATTAAAACTAATATCATCAACGAAATTGGAAAAAGTTGTGAATGTCAATATGAGCTTTTTTTGTTTGTGAAGATGTAAAAAATAACTACTAATTAATTATAATTACAAGCAACTATGAGAAAAGAAGGTAAAAATGAAAAAGAAGGAAAAGAGAGAGAAGGAGATAGGCACAAGAAAAATATTAAAAAAAAAAAAAAAAGACGCATTTGTGAATAGTTTAATTCCATTCACAAACTCAAGACAAATTTATTTTACATTTTTAATAAATAATAGAATAAAAGCTTTTCTATGATTTTTATTTTTTTATTTTTTATAGATACAACAGAAACGATTACTACAAAAAATAAAAAGCACAAATATAGAAGGGCTTGGGTAACCCAAAATATAAACTATGAATGTAAGTACACGGGAGCAATGCTTCCGAAGATGCAGGCCCTTTGGCTTGAGGTACGGATGCCACAAAGCTGGGGTCACCATTGAAGGTGATTTCACAAGTGTATTGAATCACAAGGACCCAAACACCAAAACAGGAGTAAACATGGGGAGATGTGTACAACAAATAAGCCTAATAAAACAAATAAATAAACACAAAAATAGAAGTAGCAAATCTAGCAGAGCTGGCGGTATGGGAGCCATCCCAGGAGGCACGTGAGAACAACACACCGCCTAGGGAAGGCCTCTCAGCAATAGGAAGCGGCGGAATCGTTCGGAACCACCGGGGGTTGGTGCGGAAAGTGGAGGAGGGTGCTGTCGGAGGCTCCACGCGCCGGTTGAGTCCATGAGCTTGCTGGCGCGTGGGAAGCACGCGCCATCTTCCAGGCGACGAAGGAGATGGGGAAGACCAAAGGCGGACTCCAGAGTGAATCCATTACTGAGGAGCATGTCTTGAGAGAGAGGATGGAGGTGAGTAGATCTAAAACCCAAAAAATGATTCCAAACTCCAAACCTTAATAACCCAAAAATATGGTGGATGAAGAGGGGTAGAGCCAAAAGTGCTGCTAGTTGAAGGAAAATTGAGGAAAAGCAAGAAAAGGGTGAGGATAAATCCGGTGCAAAGCCGGCTTGGTTTTCTGAAAGAAAACTCTCAGATTTATTGGATTAGGGAGTTGGGTGGTAGGGTGTTTGGAAAACGGGGGATGCGGATGGGCCGTAAGGAGCAAAGGGGAAGAAAGCTTAAGGAAAGAGCACCAGTAGAAGATGAAGACGAAAGGAAAAAAATCCTAGAGAAAGGTGAGAGCTTCTCTCTCCTCTAGTTAGGCTCCTATGTCGCTTTTCTATGATTTAACTTAGCTAGAATTCATATAAAAAAAAATATAAAAAAAAAAAAAAAAGAAACTTAGCTAGAATTAAGAAATACATCTAACCCTACGCGGGGTTGGGTAGTGAACACCGATCAGATTCAGAGTCATAAGTGGCCAAAGCCGCCGGGGTGATTTATTTAAAAGGAAAAGGACAAAACAAAGATTTACCGATTTGATGGTGTGAAACATGCATTGGGTGGATGTGATTTGCACAAGTTTTGATTTGAAAACACGTCAACTTTGAATAGTCTGTTGGATAATCCAAGTCCAATGTAGGATTGGGGTCCCGTTTGAAAACCCCCTTACTCTCCCCTTCCCTTGTGTTTTTTTTTTGAATGATTGAAAATTAAAATTGATGTGATATAAAGTTGAAATAATTTATATGAAAAAGTGAAAAAAAAAAAAAAATTGTATTGTAGTGAGTTTTTTATTTAAAAAGTAATAAGAAAGTGTTGATGTGATATAAAAAGTGAAAAAAGTTAAGAATATTTTGAAGTTTATGTTTTTTGGGAGAAGTGAAATAAATGAGAGGGGAGGCCAGGGGAAAGTGGTTTTCAAACGGGGCCCGGGTGAAAATGTGATACGTGTTTTGAGATGGGGATATTGGAGACTGGTGCCCAAACTCTTGTTTTTTATTGGACATGTCATGCAAAGTTCCACCGCGTGATTCTTACCTTATTACCCCTCTCTTTAGATAAAGTTAAGATCCTGCATTGTAATTTGCAGTCACTCCGACAAAACCAAAAAAATTTACCAAAAAGTCCACAAACCTACTCTAAAATTCTACCAATTTAACTTCACATTCTTCTGTTTTCTAGGTTGCCTTGCCTCTGCGTATATTTTTGATTGAATATTCTAAAATAAGGAAAGAAAAACCCATCCTCCTCAGTCCTCACCCAAAAAGTAAAACCCATTCAATTATGTTTTTCTTAATATTTTTCTAAGCAGAAAAAAAAAAAGAAAAAAAAGAAAAAGCCCAACAGATCCTATCTCTCTCTCTCTCTCTCTCTCTCTCTCTACTGTCCGGTCTAGATTTTGGTGTGTATGCAGTAGCACATATTCTAACTCTTTCTCTCTCCCTGTTTGCAATGGCTCACCTCTTCAGAGACCTGTCTCTGGGCCACTCCAAGAGGGAGGCGACACCGTCACCGCCACCAATAATGCCTTCCAAAGCTCCTCTCACCGATCTCCCATCCCCACTCGGCCAACTCGCAGCCCAGCTCACCGATTCCGACCTCCGACTCACCGCCTACGAGATCTTCGTCGCTGCCTGCCGCACCTCCTCCGGTAAGCCCCTCACCTACGTCCCCAATTCCGACTCGCCAGCTCACCACTCGCCTGGCTCGCCCGGCTTGCAGCGATCCCTCACCTCCACCGCCGCCAGCAAGGTCAAGAAGGCATTCGGTCTCAAATCGCCCTCCGGTTCTGGCTCCAAGAAGAGTCCCGGGTCGGGTTCCGGTTCCGGGTCTGGTCAGGTGAAGCCGAGGAGGCCAATGACTGTTGGGGAGCTTATGAGGACTCAAATGGGGGTCTCGGACGCCACGGATTCCAGAGTCAGAAGAGCTCTTCTCAGGATCGCTGCTGGCCAGGTCAGCTCTATTTAGGGTTTTGATTTTATTTGCTTCTCTACTTCTTCACACAGACGCACACACCAATCGAGGGTCATCAATGTGCTTTTGAGTTATTGAGATTTGGTTTTCTTCTTATTGTTTTTGTATTTTTTGGACCATTATGATTAAATGGAAATTATAAAAAACAATAGAAATGTAGCTGAATTTTCTTTCCTTTTTTTCGGGGGCTTTATTTTTTGATTTTTGGTTGATTGGTGTTGGACTGTTGGTGTTTTCTAGTCTCTAACTACTTTTTTTTTTTTTTTTTCAAAAAAAAAAATTTAATATTTTTATTTTTATTTTCCTGAGTTAAATAATTTTCGTTGGATCTGATGATGAGTGTATATGGATCATAATTAAAGTTAACTGCAATTAAAAGAAACATAATTGTCCAAAAGTTTCCCTAGAATTTTGGAATTCCTCCTGGTTTCTCCTTCTCTTTGACCTCAAAATTGCTGAAACATAGTTTTTTTTTCTATTTGTAAAATTCCCTAGTTTTGAACTTATGGTGGATTAGGGTTGAATGAAAATACAATTTCCTTTCATAATGTGCATTAATTGTCTTGATTCGGAGTTCCTTCTTGGTTTGTCTCCAATGGCTGCCAATATATATTATTGACTACTTTTGGAAGTTTGTCTTTGTCCGTAGTTCCTGGATCTATTGTTGTCATTGTGCTACAATGGGTTTCTGTTTTTTCGATAAAATGCAACCAGTTTATCAAGGCCTAGTATTCTTGTTCTCATGACAGGTTGGAAGGCGAATTGAGTCGGTGGTAGTCCCACTAGAGCTATTACAGCAACTCAAGCTTTCAGACTTTACCGATCAACAAGAATATGACGCATGGCAGAAGAGAACCCTGAAAGTTCTTGAGGCTGGTCTCCTTTTCCATCCCCATACGCCGCTAGATAAGTCATATTCTACCGCACAGAGGCTGCGGCAAATTATTCATGGGGCTTTGGATACACGCATAGAAACTGGGAAGAACAATGAATCTATGCAAGTTCTTCGTAGCACTGTTATGGCTCTTGCTAGCAGATCAACTGACGGGTCTCTCTATGATACATGCCACTGGGCAGATGGGTTTCCGCTGAATCTCCGGCTCTATGAAATGCTTCTAGAAGCCTGCTTTGATGCTAATGACGAGACATCTATTATTGACGAAGTTGATGAGCTAATGGAACACATTAAGAAGACATGGGGAATTCTTGGAATGAACCAGATGCTCCATAACATTTGCTTCACGTGGGTTTTATTTCACCGTTTTGTTGCAACCAGCCAAGTTGAGATGGATCTGCTGTATGCAGCCGATAGTCAGCTTGCAGAAGTTGCAAAAGATGCAAAAACAACAAAGGATGCAGAGCACTCCAAGATCTTGAGTTCTACATTGAGTTCAATATTGGGTTGGGCAGAAAAAAGGCTCCTTGCATATCATGACACTTTTGATGCTGGAAATATTGATACCATGCAGGGCATTGTTTCTTTGGGGGTATCAGCTGCCAAGATCTTGGTTGAAGATATATCTAATGAGTATCGCAGGAGGAGGAAAGGTGAAGTTGATGTGGCTCGCAACAGGATTGACACTTACATCAGGTCATCACTACGCACGGCTTTTGCTCAGGCAAGTCCATACTATCTGCATCTGACTGTTCCCCTTAGGAAGAGGGCCTAAATGTGATAAACTGGGGATTTCGTGGTGTTAGTATACCCAGTGTTGTTTACATTGCATTGATAAAGAGGGAATTGGTATGCAATGCAGTTGTATATGTTAGATTTTTTATGTATACCTCCAAAAATTAGCTTTTGACAAAGTGGGGCATTCATTATTTCATTTTCAGATCAACATGTGAATGACAACCATAATCTTTGGGTGATTGTAGGAGATGTCGGGAAAAAAAAAGAAATCAAATATTTATGCAAGACATTAATGCCCTTAAACTTTAGATTTTATAAACATAAAGAACATTTCATTATGGAGCATGATAAGAGCATTTCTAGTAGCCTCACCAAAATAGTTTTTTAGCTATTTTGGTAAGCCAATTTGATGAAAATCCTGAAAAATCACTCCCAGCAGCCTCACCATTTTAACCAAAAAAAATTTGATGACTGAAATTACTAACCAAATTAGATGAGGCATTTTCACTCAACAACTCACTCACCAAATTTTGTTTCACCTTTCTCTCTCACATGATCAGCACACTTTTTTCCTTTTTTCTCTCATCTTCTTCTCCCATCTCCCATCTCTCACACGATAATGTCCTTATTTCATGGATATGAATGATTTTTTGTAAAAAGATTATATAGAGAAAAAAATAAATAAATATGAAAAAATTATTATTTAAATGGAATAGTGAATATTGACTAGTTAAAATGGCTGCTGGGTGAATTTTAATAAAGTGGCTCACCAGAATAGAAAAAAGTGATTTTTAGTTATTTTGGTGAGTAAAATTTGGTGAGGCTACTAGGAATGCTCTTAGCAACCAACTTTATAACGTCAGTTTCTCCATTCATTTCCATGTAGTTAACAACCACATATTATAGACATGTCTATATAACATTGCATACTCATACACTTATAAAAAAAAACATTGCATACTCATATCAACTTGGGTCGTTTGAGTTGCCCTAAGTCAATCGAATACATCTGTACATATGCTCATTTTGAGCTTGAACTCAACCAAGGCTAAACCAGACGCTGAATTTAGGTTTGGATGGCCTGAATTTTATAGTTGTGAGCTGCACAAAGGCACGCACCCATATATATATATATATATATATATATATATATATAGGTTCAAATCTAATTTTAAATAAATGGAGGAATTTCAATATATATATATATATATAGGCTTAAGTGTGGTGTTATTTCCGCCTGGTTCTGAACATTTTTATGACTCATTTTTGCAATAGATTCAATAGTTTTTTCTTTCTGTTGTTCTTTTTGGGTCGATGTATCACTGAAATATGTTTGACTTGTTATTATTTAGCGAATGGAAATGGCAGACTCAAGCAGGAGAGCATCCAAAAACCAGCCAAATTCTCTTCCTGTCCTTGCCATCCTTGCAAAGGATGTTGGTGATCTGGCCATTAATGAAAAGGAGGTGTTCAGTCCAATACTGAAGAGATGGCATCCTTTTGCAGCTGGTGTGGCTGTGGCCACCCTTCATTCTTGCTATGGGAATGAGCTCAAGCAATTCATATCGGGTATGATGGAGTTGACACCAGATGCAGTACAAGTGTTGAGAGCTGCGGATAAGCTGGAGAAAGATCTTGTGCAGATAGCAGTGGAAGATTCGGTGGACAGTGACGATGGAGGGAAGGCAATAATTCGTGAGATGCCTCCTTATGAAGCTGAAGCTGCAGTTGCCAATCTGGTTAAAGGGTGGATCAAAAACAGCTTAGACAGACTGAAGGAATGGGTTGACAGGAATCTGCAACAAGAGGTGTGAACTCATCCATTTGAGGATTTGTTCACTTTGTTGATGCATTTTTATTTGAAGTTTGCAATCTTAGCTAATTTACTGGATCCTCTTCTGTTTGGTCATGGGCAAATGTACTGGAGCCGATGTGAAGCATTACTCCTCTCTTCTCCCACCACCCACCCAAAAAAAAGGGGGAATGCCAATCCATCTAAGTAGTTGGAAGTTATATTTTCTGTTGAATCGGTATAAGTGAAAAGCTTATGAATTGTTGTTTTATGTGTATAGGCACACACTCACATAAGAATTATCTAGATAAAATGTTACCTGTTACGAAATAAAGTTTCCTCAGGTGGAACGTCCTGACAAGTTTTGACAGAAATATTTGTTGAATTTTCTGACGAAGCAGTGTTTAATTGGCTATGCTAAGTCTCCCATCTTGTAGGGAGGCTTGCTTGTCGATAAGTTTAAGATGGACATTAATAATTCTACAATAAAATTGAACAATTACCGCTATAGAGGTAACTATACAGCCCATGCACACACATAGGACTATACCCATGATCTCACCCTCTACGCCTCACTTGTGGGAAGAGGTAATACCATGGGAGAAGGGGATGCCATTTGGTTTTAGGACCATTTGCCAATGAACATATATCTATATTCATCTGTCCTTGACCTAACCTTGTTCATTATTATTTTTTTTTTTTGATAAGTAAGAAAAATATCATTAAAAAGCGCAAAGCGCAATCAAGTACACAAGAAGTATATAAGAAAGGCATCAAGACCTAACCTTGTTCATTATGATATTTAGGTCTGGAATCCACTGGGAAACCAAGAAGGATATGCTCCATCTGCTGTTGAAGTTTTGCGAATTCTAGATGAAACTTTGGATGCATTCTTTCAGTTGCCAATACCAATGCATCCTGCACTGCTTCCTGACTTGATGGCTGGTCTTGACAGGTGTCTTCAATATTACATAACCAAGGCAAAATCTGGCTGTGGTAAGTGCTTTCAGAAATTGCAAATTAGGCTTACATGGTTTCGGATTTGTCATATATTTGGTAATTATTATTCTTTATTTGGAAATGCAGGATCACGGAATACATTTATTCCCACCACGCCAGCATTGACGAGATGTACTATAGGATCAAAGTTCCAAGGCTTTGGAAAGAAGAAAGAAAAATCTCCAAATTCTCAGAAGAGGAATCCTCAGGTTGCTACAATGAATGGGGACAACACCTTTGGAATATTGCAGCTGTGTGTTCGTATAAACACTCTGCAAAGAGTCTGGAGTGAGTTGGATGTTATGGAGAAGAGGATAATCACTCGTCTCAGAAACTCTGAGTCTGCTCATGCAGAGGACTTTTCAAATGGTTTAGGGAGGAAATTTGAGCTTTCTCCGGCTGCTTGTATAGAAGGAATTCAGCAACTCTGTGAGGCAGTGGCTTATAGAATAATCTTCCATGATCTAAGTCATGTTCTATGGGATGGTTTATATGTTGGAGAGCCATCATCTTCTAGGATCGATCCTTTTATTCAGGAGCTTGAGAAGAACCTGCTGATCATTTCAGACACTGTGCATGAAAGAGTTCGTACACGGCTTATTACTGACATAATGAGGGCTTCCTTTGATGGGTTCTTGCTGGTATTGCTTGCTGGAGGCCCCTCCCGTGCTTTCTCTCGGCAAGACTCTCAGATAATAGAAGATGATTTTAAATCCCTTAAAGATCTATTCTGGGTTGATGGGGATGGCTTGCCTTCTGAATTGATAGATAAGTTTTCTACTACGGTGAGAGGTGTCCTTCCACTCTTCCGAACTGATACCGAGAGTCTCATTGAGCGGTTCAGATGTGTGACCTTGGAGACATATGGCTCTTCTGCCAGGTCCAAACTTCCACTACCTCCATCTTCTGGGCAGTGGAACCCAACAGACCCGAACACACTTCTACGTGTTCTATGCTACCGGAACGATGAAGCAGCTTCAAAGTTTCTAAAGAAGACTTACAATATGCCCAAAAAACTGTAATAAACTTGAGTGTGGTGCATGGACAGGGCAACCAAGGCAAGCTGTTCTTGCACTGATGGTGCATTTGCAGAACATCTCGTAGTTCTGCTTGTATTTAGTAAAGATGAGCCAGGAGGCTCCTTATTTCATGTGCGGGTGAGCATCAGGTGGCTTAAGAAGTAGCAATGATCCTGTATATTACATTGCAAGTGGCTTGGTTAGCATTGGCCACTGTTTGTGACCATCTAAAGTCCGAGTGGAGATAAAAAAGGGTGCAGAGGACTTCCAGAGGCATGCTTGTGATGGAAGGTGGACCGATATTCTTTGAAATTCATTTTCATACGAAGTCATGAGATTACTTCGATGCTACTCTTGTCCATTCTATACCGTATTTTTTGCGGCATTTATTTTCCTCTCAAGTTTCCTTGGCTCTCAGGTAAATCTTCCCATTCTTTCTCCTTTTTTTTTTCCCCCACTTTTTGGTTGATTTCCTTTGTAGTCGTCGGTATTATTTTGTTTATTCAAGTACTGGTATTTGTTAGTAGCATGTATTATAAGGGGGGCTGTTGTTAATTGCAGTCAGATTTATGTTCAGTGTATACCGTAAGCGTATTCCTATGCTACTCTTAATTATTCTTATTCTTTTGGTGCTTCTCTAGGATTGACTCTTTGATTACAACCCGTGTCGCCTCCCTCCTCTTCTTCCTCTGCCTCCTAAACATGTACCCAGAAATGGCCAAAAAAAGGAAACTAAATAAATAAAACCCTCCGAAACTGCCACCAAGACTGTTCTCGTCGTTTGAGGGCTGTCATTGAATAAGTGATTCTTTCTGGCAGTAAATTCATTCCACAACAGTATTCTGGCCGGGCTTGGTGACAGCCTAATAGCTCTGCTCCGCTCCGCTTTGCATTTTTCTTTTTTCTTTCTTGAAAATTTGTTAAATTGATCCTTGTGAGTTGACTTTGTAATAAATAAATTAGAAAAATACATCTCTCAAACTACAACTATATCGCTATTGTCCTCTCAAACTATCAAAAATTGTCAATATCCCTTACTCTTTAATGGCAAAAATAGCCTTCATAAAATTATAAAAATTATAAAAACTATAAAAACTAATTTAACACTTTTTTCTTTTAGAAAAAAAAAAAAAAAAAACACTTTATAATGATATTTTTGTCTTGCTAAAAAAAATTAAGGTCATTTTTGTCTCTTTTTTGAGTTTTTGGGAACATTGACAATTTAATATTTTGGGATTACATTGATAATAGAGTGGTAGTTTGAGGGTGTGTACTTTTTATAAATAAATTCTCGAGGTGTGTCTGTAACAAAAAGAACCCTACGAATTTCGGTCTTTTTTTTCTTTTTTTACATAGTCCTTATAAAATTATAATTTTACCTTCAAATAAAAAAAATTAAAACACAGAAAAAAAAAATGGTTCACCAAGGTTATGATAATTCCATAAATGATTTAATGGATTTTCACTACCTAACGATATCATAAATGAATGAGATGTGTGACAAAGATTGCTTAATATTAAGTAGGGAAGTAGCCCTTTCCATCAGAGATTTATAAGTAGCAGGTTATGGGGTCTACTAAAGAAAGGAGCCAAGGAGTTGGAATAAAGCTATTGTCACATTGTAATTTTAACTACTTGACCTTTGTCTCACTGAGTTGATAGGCAATCAACTTTCAATGCACATCAGCTCTTGGATATTTTTTCTTTTTTTAATAAGGTTGATATAAGAGTTGATGAGTAATGCTACATCAGCTCAGTGAGATAAGAATTGAGTATGCAGTAACTTTTTATAAAGAGTAATGCTATTTAATAGACTTTTATATAATTGTCGTACAACTGAATAATGTGACTGTAAAAATGAGGCATAATAAAAAAAATAAAAAAAAAGGGGGAAAAAGGAAGTATTGATCCAAAAACTTAATTTTACTGTTATATCATCCAGTTGTATAGCAATTATACATAATCCTACGAAATAAAATTACTCTTTGTGATGGCACTAAATGCCTCTAACACCTAGTTTCAGTGCGCACACAAATATTACGGAAAAAGACTCCCAACCTTCAAACACAAAACTAATCCATACAAAGGAGAGAATGAGAACCTTACAATTGCTCACTTGGATCCCACCAAGGGTCACAAAGTTTAAAACACGACGGAGGTTTTTGGACTATCACTACACAGCCCTTAATAATTTGTAAAGCTTGTTGGAAATAATTGGTGCCCAATGTGCGTGGACAATTACCAAGTAACTCCCGCTTCCTTGATATTTCGGGTAAGAAAAGAAATTATCTTGTCTCAACAATTGCCTTTCCGTGCTGCTCCAATGCATTTGCTTCCAAGATAATGCTGGGCCAGTTGTTGCTTCCATGTCAATGATCAATTAAAACAAAGAAATACTAGAACTCCTTCTAATGTGTTTCTAAAGTTTTTCTATACTAACATGACACATTTTTTTTTTTTAATAAAAACAGGAGAAAGAAATCAAACTTTAGTTTTTATTTTATTTTATTGATTTATTATTAAAAACAGGGTGCCATGTCAGCATAGAAAAACCTCATAAAGACACTAGAAAGAGTTCTAGCATTTCTCTTAAAAAAAAATACTGAACAAATACAAGTCATTCATAATATTCATAAAACCAAAACAAAAATGAAAAAACAAAAACAAATCAAAAGATCACAAAAACACGAAGCGAGGGACATGAATATTTTAGATCCCTGCAGGCATACCAAGCAAACCCAAAACAAAGCGAGTTGTAGTCACAGTGTCAAGAGTCTCCAGAACTGCCCTCGCCTGCACAACAAACTCCGAATGAGCATCGATCGTGAATCAAAATCGCTGGATCCAAGTGCGTGTTTCTGCTTGTGAATTGATATATATATAAACCATGTCAGAGCACACAAACAGATACACGCATTACATACGTGGTATATGAGAGTAATTCGATCTGTAATTGATAATGGTGCAAGAGAGTAAGGGAGAATGATATGTGGTACTTCACCATTATGCAGTCCCACCCATAATTCACGGAGGGGCAGTGCTACGCAGTAGCAAAATTTCCTGAAATTTTGCTACATCCAAACATTACCCTTCACGGAGATATCATTTCCTCTAATATATCACTCGATGAGAATTGGACAGCAAAAAGACAGCAAGAGTACTTGTATGCTCCGTTTGTTTCGGTGTAAAATGGTTTTCGTTGTAAAATATTTTTAGAGAAGTAATTTTTCAAAAAAATGTTTTTCGTCCAAAACATTTTTCGGTATTTGACGCGTACAGAAAATTACAAATATTTTTTATATTTTCATTCAATCATATTAACTTATAAAAATCAATTTTTATACACAACATAGAAATATTAATGTAAAATAATATAAAAATCACCGGTGACGAGATTCTGTCATTGACCTACAGGATTCCGGCCGTTTTGGCAAGATCCTGGCCAGATGGTTGGAATCTGACCATTCTGGTTGCCGAAATCTGGGCTAACCGAATTTCGGCGATGGACATCGAAATCCAGCGACAGTGACCGGACGTTGTCGGATTCCGACATCGGCCAAATTCCGTTGGTGGTTGATTGCTTGACCGTGAAGGTCGACTGCGTCGTTTAAAAGAGAGTCTAATGCGTCTGCCATCTAGAGAAAATTATTTACGCTTTTAAAAAGTATAAATCATTTTCCGAAATTTACTAAGCATTTTTGGTCAAACGGAAATCATTTTCTGGTTGACTATTATTTTCGCCCCCACCAAACACCGGAAAATGCCGAAATAATTTTCCAGAAACCATTTTACGTTGAAACAAACGGAAGTGTTTTGGTCAATATGAAGATGACCTCATCATCAAGTGCGAAAAAATAAAACATCAAAATGAAACTTTTGAAAATCTTAAGCCCAATGGTTTGTTAATGTATAAGCTTACATGAAACTTTTCAAAATGTACAAGCTTTCTTGTAATTTTCGAATATTTTGAAGGTGATTTGTGATCCAGTTGATTTGCTCTCTCTTCAATGTATAGAACAATTTAGATTCCAAATAGTGGAGAATTTCGAACTTGAAAATTCTGCATGACTAGAAAAAAATAAAATAAAATCGCAACTTCGAAAGCAACTACAATCCAAAGTTTGACTCATAGCATAAAACATCTCTCAATAGTGATGTGCTTCTCGACCTTGTGCCCACAGATCTACAACCTCCTTGTCCTGTTTGGGATGCCTGTGTAAGAGTTGGAACTCCATGTTGCTCCACACTTGGGGATATATACCTATATAATAAACTAAAATTGTTAAGATTTTATCACACAAACGTACAATCTGTAAACTAATAGCATTAATGTAACTTTTAGAATTTGTTGCAATTGCCGGATAACCACCATTATCTTTAGATTTTTTATTTATTTATTTATTTCTTGTCTTCTTTGGCCATTTCTTGCGGGTTGGGTTTTCTGGCTGAGGATATATATATATATAGTTACATATTATATATTTATGTTATTAATAAATGTTTAGAGGTTGTTCACAAACTTGGGCTTGAACTCCGTGATCACACATTGAAAAATTTAATAACTTAGCTCGAGCTCTACTTGATTTGAGCTTGTTGAGTAACCCGAATTGCCTCAAGCTCTAGTCTGATCAATCATGATAAGATTAATCGATCGATCATATTGCATTAGTGAAATTGATCGTGAAACAATCAAATGATTGATCAAACTTGACACAATTTGAAGGTTTGATCGAATATCTAATTCGTTCTAGTGCATCGGTCCGATCTATTGTGATACGAATGTTCGATCAATCAAACTTGACACAGTGAGTGTTCAATCTAACGTGCGATTGATCTTAAATACTAGTCCAATCGATCATGACAGGATCATAGGATCGATAGAAGATCTGATTGATCCAAGTGTGTTACTCCACTCGATCAAACATCCGATCAAACCTATTGCATTAGTTTGATTAATTATGATAGAATTCGATCGATTAGACTTGACACAGTAAAGGTTTGATCGAACGTCCGATCGATCATGATAGAATTTGATCGATCAAACTTGACACATTGAATGTTCGATCTAATGTGCGATTAATCCTAGTGCATTAGTCCGATCGATCATGATAGGATCACAGGATTGATAGAATCATCTAATCGATCCCTAACCTTATATACTATATATAGTACTAATTAATATATACAAACCAAGATTATATATATATATATATATATGAAAAATAAAGACTCCTAAAGTAACGTGTCTGTGTGATCAATTGTGCAACAAAATATTTAAATGCAGAATTTCAAAGAGACAAATATTTTGTTGATGAAGTGGAAACTCTTATCAAGAAAAAAACCACTCCAGGGCACCAAACCCAAGAAATCCACTATTCAGAAGACAAAGCTAGTTACAAAAGACTTGTTCTCTCATACCTTATGCAGTAGTCATACCTTCAACTCTGACACGTACCTATACGTGAACGCTTCCCAACCAGGTTTCCTTACCTGAAAGGGTCTTCAATGGACTCTTTTAGCTTAGAGCTCCTCCCTAAGCTAGACTTCAATGGTTGATTAAATCATACAAGAACTACCCTAAGACAGCTAGCAAATATAACAATCTCTGCCAAAACACACTCTCTTAGTACACTGAAATTCACTACCGAATTATGTAAATAATACAAGCCTAGAGACCTTTATTTATAGGCTTTAGAAAACCTATTACAATACTAATTCGGAGTTCTCTGGGCGGTGTCTGGACTTAGACAGAGAACATCTGGACGGCAAGTAGCAACCGACTTCCATAACACGCTTCACGCATTTCTTCATTAAACTTCAGTCTCCGTGTTCGGACGGTGTTGCCCTAGCATCTGGACGGTTGCATGCTATCTTCATTAACTGTGTCTGCTGAGCTGTTCAGAATTTTCTCAAACACTGAAAGGCGTCCGAAAGTTTCTCTGGGCCGTCCGGACGTCAACTAGGGAATCGACTTCTGCTGAGTTTGTTAATTGCACATAATCTTCTTGGAATTCGAAAATTTCCTTCTTGATGCTTGTGACACTGATACTTGTCATATTAAGGCCTTTCCATAGTAGAGAAAACATGCTCTAAATATTTTGAAGACACTGAATAATTACAGTGTCCCTATTTCAGCAATGCACTAACAGGGCAGTGATTTTGTCAACAGAATGTAGCCAATAAAACTAACAAACTCCCCATTTGGTCATTCCGAGACAAAATTCACTTGACCGGTATAAAAATACAATCCTAGTCCAAAAAGTAAAAATAGTCCCCATTTTTGTCTCAAAAGGACAAAGGGTAAACAGAGTATTAACAACCATAGTTATTACAGTACTAGAGTCCAAACACAGGAAAGGAAAAACTGTAAAACAAAAGAACAAGTTGTTGAAAAAGGCAGAGAAAGAAAACAAGGTTAATCTTTCACAAGTAAAGCAGCACACACATGTATTTAAACCTAAGAAACCAGTCAGATAGCAAATCAAAAATATGCAAGAATATAATAGAGAGTCAAGTAATCAAGGAGCAAAAATTTTCCTGCAGATAGAAATTTTAAACAGTGTACTAAACTCATGCTATGCGTGTGTGTGTGAAAGCTTTCTCGGTAAGGCAAGATATTCACTGATAAGGTTTAAAAACAACTGAATTTTCTTAGGAAGAAAAAAAAAACATGTTAGATTAGTCAAAAGCCAAACTTTATCTTACTAAAGACTAGCCACCTGATGTGCAAATTTTAATACTCGCAATCGCACGAGTTGAATGTAGCAAAGCGTGTGCAAGTGCAAGATCGTATCCACAAGGAGGTGTGTGCAAGAGAAAATCAATGCTTATTTAAATAAATCCTATTTTAACCTAGCTTCGTGTGTTAGAATTTTGTTTAGAACAAAAGAAAAGATGATTAACTAAACAGAATGAAAAGCACTAAGGTTTTGGAATTCACCAAACCAAATCAAACACCACATTCTTGCATGCTAATTATAAATCCGATTTAAAGGAGTTGGCTATTCAAGTTCTTTAATAAATCGTAAATCATTTGATGAATTCAACTCTAAAATAAATCACAACGATTATCCCTTTGAGATCAAATCATCCATTGTATTTGTTTGTCAAATAAATCACATTGGATATTCATTCTCAATGAAATCAATCGATGTATCCATTGGTTGAAACACATCAAATATCCACTAGAAAATAAAATATTCAATTTAAAGACATGAGTCAAGAAAACTGAATTAGAACTTGAATTTTATAAAATATCAAATTTATAAATTTCATGATAAAAATGTTGGTGTTATCATTGATGAGGTTTCATCATCAACCTTAGTTGAAGATTTTAGCCTCTCATGACTAAAAACACCGAACAATCTTGTAATGAAAACATGAAGTAAAACTTAGACAAAGAAAAAAAATAAAAGAAATGGAGAAGGTAGAATGATAGAAATTGAACTAAATTAAACATAAAATAAAATAAACTTAAGAGATGGAAAAGATAAAAAAGACAGAAATTAAATTGCGAAAAGAAAGAACAGAGCTAAAAATATGCACTGAATAAATATAAATTCTAAATTATGAATACAAAGGTAAAGACCAAGATGGATCCAAAGTGGTGTCTAGCATGGGGTTTTTATATCAAAACATTAGGTTAAACCTCGTATTTTCAAAATGGCACCTCTACCCCTCAAAACCCTAATAGGAGAAAAGAATGTTAGGGTTTAGGGTGTTAGCAGCCGTCAGGAGAAGAAATTCATGTCTGTCTACGTCTGTGCGATTGCGCTCGAGCGACATTGCGGTGACTCATACACTGCACGCGTGTCTCTACTGAAAATGATTCTCTCTCATTCTTTTAATCCCAATCGTTGAAAATGTGTTTGTCGTGCACTCAATTTCAATCTTGACATCCAGCCGTGCTAACATATATGGACTCTAAAAATTTCTTTTTCCTCTTCTTTGCAATTTTACAGAAATACTGCTATTTTCTCTCAATAACCTGCAAAATACTAAAACACCAAAACTAACCAAAAATGTCAGAAAACAACAAAGCTAAAGGTTTAACAAATGCAAATTAAAGGGTTCAAATATACAATATTTGGCACTCATCAAATACCCCCAAACTTACATTCTTCAGATTTGCACATTCAGTCTTAATGTGCCTGAAGCCTGAGCATTCATAGCATTGGTGACCCCTTGGATCCTTCTTCTTAGCTTCTTATGGCTCAGCTATTTGAGGAGCCTTCTTTAGTCTGTTAGAGAACTTCTTCTTGAACTTATTGTTCTTCATGAATCGCTCGAAGTTTTTGGCTAACATTGCCACAACATCTTCATCAATGTTGAAAAATATAGGACTTCTAATTTATCAAGTGTGTGCAATAGTGTGCAACAAAATATCACAATGTGAAAAATAAAGAGACATATATTTTGTTGACGAAGTGGAAACTCAATTAAGAGAAAAACCACTCCAAGGCAACCAAACCAGGATATCCACTATTTAGAAGACAAAGCTAGTACATAGACAGAAACACTCACATACTCGATGTAGCGATTGTATCTAGCACTCTGATTTGTATTCCAACACGAATGCCTCCCAACCAAGTCACCTACTTGAAAGGGTCTTCAATGGAATCATTTACCTTTGGGCCAACCCCTAAGATAGACTTCAGTTCAGCACAGCACAACACTTGGCAACGACTTGAGAGATGACACTTTAGCACAATAACTCTTACAATAAACTCTCTAAGCTTCTACGTAATTCACTACCGAATTCTTACAAACAACATGCATAGGGGTCTCTATTTATAGGCTACAAGAATCCAAATTTGTGTTTGACTTGAATTACCTAAGCTGCGTCTGGAAGGTAGCTGAGGGCGTTTGGACGGACAACTGTGCAACCAGCTTTCCAAATTTGCGTGATATTCTTTCCTGAATAAGGCCATGTCTGGACGGTGTTGCCCTAGCGTCCGGACGGTTGCACTTTAGTTGCACGTAATTTTCATATCAAGGCTTTGAACGTCCAGACCATGAAGGCTGTCGTCCGGACGATTGAATTGATGCATACAATTTTCATATATGAAGCTTGAGCATCTGGACCATGAAGAATGACGTTCGGACCATGAAGAATGACGTTCGGACCATGAAGAATGACGTTCGGACAGTTGAACTTTGTATGCATGACTTGCCTTATGAAGGAGAGCGTCCAGATAGAAACACACATTGTCCAGGCGGCTGCAGCTGTCTTCCCATATCTATGTTTTGGAAAGAAATCTTTCAACCTGTCAAACACTGAAATCGTTCGGATGTGTTGCTGAGAAGTCCAGACGGATGCAAGCTGGAACAGTTCAAAGGTTCTTGACACAGAGGAAGGTCCGAACAAAAAGTTCTCGTCGTCCGGACAGATGATGCTTGGATAGTCGAGAGTCCAAATGGAATATCACGTCGTCCGGACGGATGCAAGGGATCTGATTTCTCTGACTTGGAATCTGTGCAGAATCTTCTAGAAACATATCTTTGAATATGAAGACTCTGAAAATACTGAACCCCTGATAAAAAGCATTATTACATGGAAGTGATTTTGTCCAACAGAATGCACCCAATTACAAATCAACAAATGTCAGAGTTTTCATCAGATGAGACTCTAGTCTTCTTCTTGGATGCCTTGAGGGCAATGGTCTTTGCCTCTCTAACTGGAGGCAAGGAATATTCATATGTTTGAAGAGATCCTACCAGCTCTTCAATCTTCATCTCCTCCAGATCTTCGCTTTCTTCTAAGGTTGTCACTTTAATCTTGAAATGCTCAAGCAAAGATCTTAGTATCTTTCATATGAGTTTTACATCCAAGATTGACTTCCCAAAACTCACCATCGAGTTTTTTACGTCGCTAATCTTGGTGTAAAACTTTCTGAATGTCTCTTTTTCGAGTATCTTAATTTCTTCAAATTTAGAAATCAACATTTGAAGCTTGGTAGATTTAACAAGTTTCGTGCCTTCATATGTTGTTTCTAAAATTTTTCAATGCATCTTTATCATTGGAGAGCCGTGCGCTTGTTTGAGTAACAATAATTTCATCTGTATCCTCTGGTTTAATCCAACCAGTTTCAAAAATTTTCCAGATGTCAATTGATTTTAAAAAGAAGCGCATGCGGGCTTTCCAATAGACATAGTTTGTCCCATCAAAGGGCGGAATAGAATTAATATTTTGAGACATGATAAAAAAAAAAAGAAAGAGAAGTAGAAGTCAAGAGATCACACTCAAGAAATAAATCTTAGGCTGTGCGCGTCCGAACATGTCACTTGACCGTCTGGCCGTCTAAGCCACACCCGTCCGGACGCAAGAAAGGATCGTCCGAACGCTTCACACTGAAAAACATAAATTGAAGGAAAAATTGCAGAAAAAGTATTTTCTCTAAAGCCAGCTTCAGAACACGCATGTATAATCAATTGATAAAGCAGTCAGATAGCATCTCAAAAATATGCAGAGATATAAAAGAGAGTTAAGAGTTCAATCAGTACAAAAATTTCTTGTAGATAGAAATTTTAAATAGATTACTCAACTCATGCAATGCGTGTGTGTATGAAGACTTTCTCAATAAGGTATGAAGTTCACTGATATGACTTAAAGCAACTGAATTTTCTACAGAAGAGAGAAAATTAATGAAGATCAGTCAAAAGTCAAACCTTATTTTGCTAGGGCGTAACAACCCTCATCTGATACACTCCCCCTAAGATACAGCACCTAATTTTTTACTTGCACCATGAAGGACAAGATATAAAGCTGATCAGCACAAAAGTAGTGAATTTATGCATATAGTAATGAACACAGAATTATAACTGCTTGTTTCTTTTTGGTGCTGCAACCTAGAGAGAATGCTAGAATTTTTAGGCTTTAGGTTCAACTAGCATGTTGGTCAATTTGACCATCTTAAAAAAAAAAAATATATATCTCATAAGAATCTTCAAAAGCAAAAATTTAGAAAGAAAAAAAAAAATGTACCTTAGGGGAGCCTTGGATAGTGTACATTTTCATCGCATGAGGAAAACAACTATCTAGCATATACATGCACAGAAAAAACTTGATAGATATTTAGGCATAAACTCTCAATCATATAGAAGCATAGTCAATTAATGCGTAATGAACTGAGATATCAGGAAAAAATACATGTAATATTTCTGACATGCCAAGAAACGAAAAAATAAAATTCCCTGCATTTTCTCCCACAATTTTTTTTTTTTTTTTGAAAAACAATGAAAACATGCTATAAATATAAATCATCACAAGACTAGCATGTAAGGCAAGATTAAACCTATGAAGGATCAAAATTACCAATACAGAAGAATAGTCGCCCGACATTCTTTTTCTGTCTTCCCCAAATAGTACTTGCAAAGTTCTCTCAAGAGAAATAGGGGGCAAATAACAAAGGTTCCTAAATTGCAAAGCAAACAAAAGATATAACAAGTGGAAGATCATGCAATGCAATCAAACCTGATGCTCTAGGATTAGGAACCAAATCCTAGGCATGTGTATCCTCACAAACTAGGTGAGTCCATTCCATCTCTGGGGTAGAATGTCTTCCTTCTTCCTGACCCATGCCTGCCTGTCTTCCTTTTGGTGTTTGTGGACAGGACTTTATCTGATGGTCCATTCACTGTATCATGCTCTGCATCCAACTAGGCAGCTCTTGATAGGATTGATCATCCTCCATCTTTTGCGGCTTCTTCATGAAGTGCCTTGATTTGTTAGCTTGGGTTTGCCATTCTGATTGGCAGGAACAAATCTCTGCTAAGGCTGCTGATGTTGAGGAACTTGGCACTGTGGGGATGCCATGAAGCTTGATATTGGGGAGCCTGATACATTGGAACTTGATTCCATGTAGCATGATATTGGGGAGCCAGATGCCTTGGTCTTTATGCTGGGTCAGAGGTCTTGTGCCAAAATTTGCTTGTCTGAGCAACTCTTTCTTGACCTTTGATCTCTGAGCCTTGAGGAGAGAGCGCTGGGGTCAGACATGTCCTCAGTGATGGTATATGGGAGGTTGTAATGGTGGGAGGCTTTTGAGTGATTGGAATACCTCCACCAATTATGTCCTTTCCTTTGTCCACGATTGTGAGTGGAGGCTTGGGGACTGTGGGCTTGACAAAAACAGTCCTAGAAGTAGAGGGAATATTAGAGGGAGGAGCTACATACCCGAGTCCAGTTCTGTTAGTTGGGCTCTTTTGGATTGACAGCATATGAGTTAGCTTCTCATCGGTGACCCTTTCCAACTAAAGTTGTGTCTCCAGTAGCTTCTCCTCTAGGTCTTGTATCTTTAGCAGCAGTGAACTCTTCTCAGTTTGTAAGCTATTCAACTCATGAATGTGTTGCTTGTGAGCCTTCCTCAGCTTCTCGAACTCTACATAGAGGATTTTATATGCCTCCTTGAGTTCTTCCCCGTCTTCATCACTGTGATTTGAGTAGTAAGAATCCTCCTTTTCTTCATGTGGAGCCACAAAGGCTAGAAATTTTTCTTGCTCAGGAGATTCTTCTTCTTCGACTCATCACTGAGAGTCGCATTATAAGCTTTCCCTTTTCCCTGTTTAAGATTCCCACAATCAGCCTATATATGCTCAAACCCTGAGCAATCAAAACATCTTAGGCCTTTGGGATCTTTCTTCTCAGCTTCCTCTGGTTCAGACTCTTTGGGGGCCTTCTTCAATCTTTCGAAAAATTTCTTCTTGAATCGATCATTACTCATCAGTCTTCCGAAATTCTTGGCCAGCATTGCCACTGCTTCTTCTTCATTCTCAGATTCGTCTTCAGATGAGACTTTGACTTTCTTCTTGGGAGCTTTGAGGGTAATGGTCTTCACCTTTTTGACTGGGGGCAGAGACAACTCATATTTTTAAAGAGATCCCACCAACTCTTCAATCTTCATCGCTTCCAAGTCTTTGCTTTCTTCAGGCAAAGATCTTAGAATTTTACGGGTGAGTTTTACATCCGAGACGGTTTTCCCAAGACTCACCATTGAGTTTCTTAGGTCGCTCATTTTGGAGTAAAACTTTCTGAATGTCTCATCTTCCATCATCTTAATCTCTTCAAATCTAGAAATCAACATTTGAAGTTTGGCAGATTTAATAAGTTTTGTGCCTTCATATGTTGTTTCTAAGATTTGCCATGCTTCTTGAGCGGATTCACAGTTTGAGATTCTTGCGAATTCAGATGGTGAAAGCGCTTGACATAGAGCATGGAGGGCTTTATCGTTGGAAAGTCGTGAGTTTTTCTCAAGGACTAGTTCGAGAGTTGCATCCATTAGCTTAGTCCAACTAGTTTCAACAATCTTCCAACAGTCAATGGATTTTAAAAAGAATCGAATACGAGCTTTCCAATAGTCATAGTTCATACCATCAAAGGCAGGAATAGTATTAAGATTTTGAGACATATCAAAATAAAATAGAAGTCAAAAGGATAACACTAAAGAAATAAATCTAAACAGTGTACCAAGCTCTGATACCAATTGAAAAATAAAGAAGGCTTCTATTTAACCAAGTGTGTGATAGTGTGCAACAAAATATTTAAATTGAGAAATTTAAATGACACAAATATTTTGTTGACAAAGTGGAAACTCAATTAAGAGAAAATCACTCTGGGGCAGCTAAAACCAGGATATCCACTATTCAGAAGACAAAGCTAGTTACAAAGTAGTAGCACTCACATATCCTAATGTAGTGGTCGTACCTTGAACTCTAACGTGTAACCCAACACGAACGCTTCCTAACCAAGTCACCTACTTGAAGGGGTCCTCAATGGAATTCTTTACCTTAGGGCTAACCCCTAAGATAGAGTTCGGTTTCAGCACAACAATAGCACTTGACAATGACTTGAGAGTGAGTGGATCAGTACAATAACTTCTAAAATATTCTCTCTAAGCACTGT
This sequence comes from Alnus glutinosa, assembly GCF_958979055.1. Classification (NCBI taxonomy): domain Eukaryota; kingdom Viridiplantae; phylum Streptophyta; class Magnoliopsida; order Fagales; family Betulaceae; genus Alnus; species Alnus glutinosa. The sequence goes on along the minus strand of NC_084891.1, from coordinate 14,791,453 downwards.
TGAATTCAATACCAAGTTCTTACAAATACATGTCTAGGGTGTAACACCCAGTAATTTCAAGCTCTAAAGAAATCATTGATATTTTTGAGGAGACAGTATCCATAGGCTTTTATAAGCAAACCTAAAGTTGTTTTGAAAACTTAAAGATCAAAACCTAAAAACCCTTAAAAACCTAAAAGTAACATTTAAGCTTTAAACTTTGATTGAACCGAAAACAGCTCAAACGGACTCAGATTTAGTTGATTTAAAGACCATTGTGCTCACAAAAGAAATATTTATCACATTGTAAAATTTGGTGAAAAGTCCACTAGTTGACTTTTTGGATTTATAGTTGACCATTTAGGTGCCAAGTGGCACTTTTGGTTGAACTTTGACCTCTAAATTTAGGCTTGATAAATATGTTTTTATGGCTTATAATTACTAAATATAGTATATATAAAGTTTATACTTGAATCCTGTGAAGTCAGAATTCAATTTGGCGACAGTTGACATTTTGGCCAAAGTCGGTGCCTAATTAATCCAACTGTCGAATTTTTAGCATAAATGAATTAAAATCTCCAGACCAGCCGGCCCTAACTGCCTCCAGAACTGAGAAAAGTTGATATTTATTTAGTTTAGGCAATCTAGTTGAAAGCTAAGTCTAGTTGGATGAAAAGTTGGACTTTTAAGTGTGAATGAAACTTAAGTCAAAAAAGGAAGCTCCCTTTGTTGCTGATTTTCCAGCACCATACGTGGCTTTCCTTCTTCACCAAACCCCACCCTTTGGTCTTATATAAATAGATAGCATGCTGGCCTTCCTTGGATTATTTCAGAAGCTCAAAATTCCATGCAAAAGAGAGTGATGTTTCCTACGAGAGTCACACGGCTCACTTGAGAAAAAAGAGTGAAACTTTTTTGTTTTACTTTAAGCTGCTGTCCCCTTGGTTCAAGCTACCGTCCAGCACCTTTTGAAGGCTTAAGATCATCCCTTTCCCTCCTCTTTCACAGCCTAAGGTATAGATAAAATCAAAAACCCAATTAGCCCTAAAACTCCACTACTCGGCCAAGGTGAGGATTGAGTGAAACCTTTCTGTTTCCCTCTTCTGTATTTCTGTCCAGCAGCCTTGGGGGAGCTAGATATACCTCTTACTTTGTTCTTTCATGGCCTATATTTATAGAAACAAGATCAGAAACCAAAACAGCACTAGCAACTCCAAAACCGGCCACTTTGGGCTTAAAAGAGGACTTTTGTTTCATGAATTGTTTGGTAAGTTTTCTATGTGTTCAAGTGTTCCATAAGTGATTTCTAAGATATATTTGATGTTAATATGATGTCTAAAATATATAACACAAAATAAATATGGTTGAAAAGAAAAGAATTCAAGAAAATGACCTAAAAGAACACATATACCTCTCTTTGATCGATCTTATTTGATATTATTGTGAATTTTATGAAATTGTGGATATATATGTATATTATTCTTGTTTTATTTTACCCTTGTGATGGTCTTGGATCATCATAGGTAATTTTTATTACTTGTGTACTTATTATATAGCATTTGATATTAATTGTTAAGATTAATGTTTAAGTATTATGTCACCACGTTTCGGTGCTTAACCATGAATCAAAGTAGTGATTTTAATTGATTTAATAAATTTTTATATTCTCGTTAATATATATATATATATATATTTATCTTAGTATTTGTATTCCTGGAAGGAGGCTCTGCCACCTGATTACCCTACCCCTTGCATCATAATATATATATATATATATAGCGTACATATACCCTGTTAGGATTCATGTTTAAGTGTTATGTCACCAAGAACACTATGCTGTGTTTCGGTGCTTAAACATGAATCGTTGTAGTATTTATATTCTCATGTTATTGTCTTGTTTTAGTACTTACAATTATTGTGGATAATCATAATTACTCTAAAAATACTTATTAAAGTGCTTTGACTTAAAGACTTATGTTTAAACATTATGTCATCGCGTTTCAATGTTTGAACATAAAGCTTAAACGTGAAAAGACTTATAAGTAATCACCTTTTAATTGATGACTAAAAACAATGAGTAAAATGATGTAAAAATATACACATTTAATATTGGAAAAAGGACTGATGAATATATTATCTTCTTTGTATATATATTTGTTACAGAAAAGGAGCTAAGAAACTACACCAAGGCGGGTAAGTATGGATGTACTTACTGAGGGTGATTCTACGTTTCATTAGGATTGTGTGGTGTGTGTTCATTGCGTGGGTGTTTGTTCATGTATTTTATGTTGTGTCCAATTAATAAAATGGCTGAAGAGATAGCCATAAAAAAGCTGATGTAGTAGCAAATGGAAGGAAGGGTAATCAGTGGACCCAGGGGGTTCAAAGTGACCTAGGGGTGTCCAAAGTCATATTATATAACTAATGCTGGGACTAGAAGGATTCCAGTAAAAACAAGTAAGACTTTAAGTGAGAGGCAACGGACGTGAACGGGTTCAGATAACCTAGAACGAGAGGTCTGAAGAAAGATGATCATAAAACACAGACTAAATGGTTACTACGATGCATATTCATACAACCTTTGCATTTGTATTCTTTATGAACTGTTATTAATCTGATGGTAACTTAGTTATGAAAATGGATGACTCACTTGTTTGTCTATGTAAATATGATGACGTCATATTTGCATAGTTACTAATGCAGATTTTGAGAATGACGGCATGGACCCATATGCTAGTTTTGATGGTTTTTGAAATCATCAACGAACTATTATGTGCTAGCTTAGAAATTACTATTTGTATTTATGTGTGTTTTGTTTTATGGCTTGTAAATATTTATAACGATGTCATGTTTAGCATGTTTTATGTTATATGCTTATGTGCTATCTGTGGCACTAATTTTGATGTACTTAGTGTGCATATGGCGTGTAAAGATAAACCTAAGTAACTTTTAATAAATGTATCGAAGGTATTTCAGTCAGCTCTAACGTGTTATGCTATCAATTCCTTAGACTTCAAAAAAATATATATATATTTCGTTGCGAGAATTTATCTCTAATGTAGTAATGTCACGTGGAAACCGGATGATTTTACTTACGAATTTGTAGGTTCAAATTTGGGACGTTACATAGGGGCCTCTATTTATAGGCATCAGAAACCTAAATCGCATCTGATGCGATTTTCCTAGGCGGCATCCTGAAGGTAGCTGAGGGCGTCCGAACGGACAACTATGCAATCGGCTTTCCAAATTTGCTTGAAATTCTTTCCTAAATAGAGCCGCACCTGGACGGTGTTGACCTAGTGTCCGGACTGTTGCACTTCAGCTGCACGCAATTTCCATATTAAGGCCTGAGCATTCGGACCATGGAGTCTGATGTTTGGACAGTTGAACATCTTTTGCAGAACTTGCCTAATCAAGGATAGTGTCCAGACGGAATAGCCACGTCGTCCGGACGGTTGCAGCTGTCTCCCATATATGTGTTTTGGAAAGAAATCTTTTGACTTGTCGAACATTGAAAGGCATCCGAACGTGTTGCTGAGAGGTGCGGACGGATGCAACCGAGAGCAGTTCGAAGCTTCTGGACACAAAGGGATGTCTGGACAAAAAGTTTTCGTTGTCCAAACGGATAATGCTTGATAGATGAGCGTCCAGACGGAATACCACGTCATCCGGACGGATGCAAGGGAACTGAACTACACTGTTTTGAATCTTGCACAGTCTTCTTGAAGCCCATAACTGAAGTGTAGACTCTGAATAAAACAGCATCCCTACATAATAAGCATCATTACATAGAAGTGATTTTGTCCAACAAAATGTAGCCAATCACAAACTAACAAGTTTGATTAGTGAGCATCTAATATGCCAAATCAAAAGTGATGGTGTTTTCCTAGTACACTAAGAGCCTTAGTAGTTAAATATATTTAGATTTTGGATATACCTAGAATGGTTTTCTTGAGAAAGATCCCTATTATAGGATAGAAAATTTTCTTATGACTAGTGATAGCGACTCATCTGAAGAATGAACCCACACTCTTAATCTCGAGTCAAGTGTAGACCCTAATTCGGTAAAAGTAGAGAAATATTCGTGAATGATCCTTAAAGCCTGGACAATGAATATGGGAAGAACTCCTCCTAAAAAAAAAATTGAATAATAAGACCACTAACAGAGCAACATTATAAGAAAGTCTACTATGTGCCCATAATAGGTATGTTAGTTTTTAATTGGCTGCATTATGTTGACAAAATCACTATTAAGTCTGCTGCTTATCGTAGTTTTTAGAGTCTTCAGAATATTCAGAGTTAATTTCCTTAACATGGAAAGGCTTTGAAAATTTGAATTGACTTCTAAAAGTAAAGTGTGTGCAACAGGTGTCAACAAAAATTAAAACACAATGGAAAGTAAATGACACATAAATTTTTGTTGACGAAGTGGAAACTCAGTTAAGAGAAAAACCAATCCGGGGCAGCCAAACCCAGGAATTCCACTATTCAGTAAACAAAGCTAGATACAAGACAGTAACACTCACATGTACCGATGCAGTGGTCGTACCTTGATCTCTGACGTGTAACCCAACACGAACGCTTCCCAACCAGGTTCACCTACCTGAAGGGGTCTTCAATGGAACTCCTTACCTTAGAGTAGACCTCTAAGATAGACTTCGGTTTGCAGCACAGCACACTTGAAAAACGGCTTCAGAGGAGATATCACGTCTCTGAGCTCTAATGGAATTCACACCGGATTCTTGCAGCTCTAAGTGCCCAAGGGCCCCTATTTATAGGCTGGGGGTCAGAATGGGCGTTAGGCAAAATATGCCTAAGAGCAGTCCGGACGGTGAACCATGGCCGTCCGGACGGACAACTGTGCGACAGGATTTTCAGAAATTTTCGCAGAGAAATCTTTCCTGTACAAGAACATCGTCCGGATGGGATGGCTCGATCGTCCGAACGGACGCATGTCCGCTGCAAGTAATTTCCATAACAGGCTTCGCGCGTCCGGACCATAGGGCAGGAATGTCCGGACAGCTAAACTTCAACACGCAATTTCCATATCTAATGCGCGTGCGTCCGGACCATGAGGGGGAGACGTCCGGACGGTTGAAGTCGAATCGGCAGTTACCATATACGATGCACCAGCATCCGGACCACAGCTGTTAGATGTCCGAACGGTTCATTTTGAACTGCGATTCTTGCCTTACGGAGATACGTGTCCGGACGGGATACCACATCGTCCGGACGATTGATTGATCTTCCCTTTCTTGAACTTGGAAAGAATTAGTGAACCGTTCAAGAATTGATAGGCGTCCGGACGTGCTGCTGAAACGTCCGGACGGAGCAAGCTGGCACAGAAGCTTCTCGATATAATGTAGGTGTTCGGACAGATGATGCTTGTCTGTCTGATGTCCGGACGGATGGTACAGTAGACAGATGGGCGTCTGGACGGGATGACACATTGTCCGGACGGCTGACAGGGAGCTTGAAATTCTTCTGACTTGCAGGCAGAATCTTCTAACATCACTCTGAAAGTGGAATCCCTATTAACCGCATCATTACATATAAGTGATTTTGTCCAAACACAGAATAAGGCCAAAATACTAACAAACTCCCCCTTTGGCCATTCTGGGACAAAAATCACTTGACCGGTTTGGAAATACATTCCCGGTCCAAAATAAAAATTCCTCCCCCTTCTTGTCACAAAGGGACAAAGGGTAAACAGAGTAATAAAACAACCATCTGAAATAACAATTACTCCCCCTAACGGTCTCAGAAGGACCCGGGAAACAGAGTAATATAAATCCAACAGTTTATCAAAAACAAAGACTGAACAAAAAAACTGACAAAACCTTCTGAAGAAAGAGAAATCAGCAAAGTTAGGGCCTTCACATGGAAAGTAGCACACACAGGTATTTCTATCTGAAAAACTAGTCATAGAGCAAGTCAATATTATGAGAGCATGGAGGTGATAGACAAGTATAACACAGACAAAAGTTACCCTACCAAAATAATGAAGATAGCCTGCTCAACTCATGTAAAGCGTGTGTGTGTGAAGACTCTTATCCACAAGGTTTGCATTTTACAAAAATGACAAGAAACCACCAGCTTTTCTAGACAAGAGAGAAAATCAGATATAGATAAGCCAAAAGTCAAACCTTATAATTTGCTAGGGCCTAGACACCTTCATCTAATACACTCCCCCTAAGATACAGCACATATTCAGTTTAACTTGTACCATATAGGACAAGGTAAAATTTTTACTTGCTTATAGAGGGCAAGGTAAATTTAAGCACATAAGTAGTGATTAAAAAATTTAAAGCACAAAACTTTTTATAAATTGCTGCTTGTAACTTATGATACTGCAAACTGTAAGGAGTGCCAAAATTTATAGGTGCTAGGTTGAACTAGCCTATGGTCAATTTGGCCATCCAAGCAAAAACCTCTTCTCTTATCCAAAAATTTTAGGAGTAAAGAGTCAGAGAAGGAGAAAAAAAAATGCGTACCTCTGGGAAGTCTAGGAAAGTGCACGAGGTCATCACATGAGACAAGCTACTATTAACCAAAATAATGAGCAGGAAACACTTTTGTACATGTCAGACTAATGTTTTCACCCACATGTAAGCATAATATATCAATGCTCAACAAACTAGTAAAATAGAGAGAATACACGAAATAGCTGACATACCTTGTGAAAGACTTAACTTGCTACGAAGACTCCCCTTTTTTTTTTCTTTTTTTTTTTCTTTTTTAATACAACATCATGCTATCAGAGGACAAAGAGTTCATCCTAGCATGGAAACATAGGACATGGCACAAACACCAATGGCTTTCCGAAGAGACTCAAACCTGCTACCATCTAGAGGTTTGGTAAGAATGTCAGCCAATTGATTTCAGTGGGGATGAATGAGAGTGATACTACCTCGGATTCCACAAGATCACGTAAGAAGTGATGCCTGATGTTGATGTGCTTGGTCCGAGAATGCTGAACGGGGTTCTTGGAAATATTGATAGCACTAGTATTATCGCAATTGATAATCATAGTATCTTGAGAGAATCTGTAGTCCCCTAGCAATGTCTTCATCCACAGTAATTGGGTACAGCAGCTACCCGCAGCAATATACTCAACCTCAGCAGTGGAGAGAGATATGGAGGCTTGTTTCTTGCTCATCCAAGCTACAAGATTGTTCCCCACATAGAAACATCCTCCTGAGGTGCTCTTTTGATCATCAGCATTTCCAGCCCAATCTACATCAGAGTATCCTGCAACAACAAGATTTGTTTCTCTAGAATACCAAATGCCATAAGAAAGGGTATCATTTACATACCTGATGATACACTTTACTGCAGTGAGGTGAGATTCCTTAGGATTAGCTTGAAAGCGAGCACAAACTCCTACACTGAAGGCAATGTCTGGTCGGCTGGCTGTAAGATACAAGAGGCTCCCTATCATGCTCATGTAAAGGGATGGGTCAACTGATTTTCCTACAAGATCACTGCTAATCTTGACACTGGTGCTCATGGGGGTGCGAGCACGACTCTTTCCATCCAATCCAAACCATTTGACCAGATCCTTGGCATACTTAGATTGAGAGATGAAGATGCCCTCAGATTTTGCTTGACTTGAAGGCCAAGAAAGTAGTTCAGCTCACCAATCATGCTCATTTCAAACTCCTGCTTCATTTCTTCAGAGAACTCATGTGCAAGAGAGTCTAAAGTAGCTCCAAAAATGATGTCATCAACATATATTTGAGCAATCAGTTTATGATTACCTTGATTTCTGATGAACAAGGTTCGATCAGCTTGCCCTCTTGCAAAACCTTTGCTTAAGAGATAAGTAGTGAGACGCTCATACCATGCTCGAGGCGCCTGCTTAAGCCCATAGAGAGCCTTCTTCAGCTTGTACACATGATGGGGATGATGAGGATCTTGACAACCCTTCGGTTGTTCTACATAGACTTCTTCTTGAAGAACACCGTTCTAAAATGCACTCTTTACATCCATCTGGTATAGCTTGAAATCAAGGTGATAGGCAACAGAAAGAAGAATTTGAATGGATTCTAACCTGGCGACTAGGGCAAACGTTTCATCAAAATCTACTCCCTCTATCTGAGTATATCCATGTGCAACAAGACGGGCCTTATTTCTAACCACAATACTATGCTCATCAGTTTTATTTTTGAAGATCCACTTGGTTCCTATAATATTCTGTTCTTCAGGACGGGGAACCAAGGTCCAGACATCATTTCTGGTAAACTGATGGAGCTTATCATGCATTGCAGATACCCATCCTTCATCTTGTAGGGCTTCATCTACTTTCTTGGGTTCTGTCTGAGTAAGATAGCAGCTGTAGGAGACTTGATTAGCTACTTCATTGGCAGGCTGAATGACTCTGCTTCTCAATCTGCGCCCTTCATCTAAATTCCCAAGAAGTTGCTGAGGAGGATGATTGAGCCTCACTCGTGATTGCCTAGGAGGATTAGCAGGAATATCCTCATCTTCGGAAGTAATGGGAGTGGAACCCGAAGTGGTAGGAGAGGATTCATTTGGAGATTCTTTTGAAGAGGGCTTAATAATATCAGTTGGAGCTGCTGAAGAATCAACTAAATCAATCTGTTTTTCTTCCCCGCTTATAGATCTCTGAACTTCTTCATCATCATCAATCACATTTATTGATTCCATCACAGTCTCTGTTCTTTTATTGAAGACTCGGAAAGCCCGACTGTTTGTGGAATATCCCAAGAAGATGCCTTCATCACTCTTGGTATCAAATTTCCCCAGATTTTCCCTGTCACGAAGTATATAACATTTACTCCCAAAAGTTTTAAAATACTTCACTGTGGGTTTCTTACTTCGCCAAATTTCATAGGGAGTCTTGTTTGTTTCAGGCCTAAGGTAGACCCTGTTGATGATATGACAGGCAGTGTTTACAGCTTCTCCCCAGAAGTGTTGAGCAAGATTCTTTGAGTGGATCATCACACGGGCCATCTCCTGAATCACCTTGTTCTTCCTTTCAACAACTCCATTCTGCTGAGGAGTGATAGGAGAGGAAAATTCCTGCTTGATTCCGTATGAGTGGCAGAATTATTCGAACTTGGAATTTTCAAACTCTCTTCCATGGTCACTGCGGATTCTCATAATCTGGCAATTTAGCTCAACCTGAATTTTCTTGAACAATTGTTGAGCTGTATCAAAAGCATCAGATTTTTCCCGAATAGGAATAGCCCATGTATATCGAGAGAAGTCATCAACAATAACTGAGGTATATATCTTTTTCCACCTAGACTAGCAGTTCTAGTGGGACCCATGAGATCCATGTGCAGTAATTCCAAATTTCTGGAAGTTAGAATACCTGAGGTCTTCTTATGAGCTGCTCAAGTTTGTTTTCCTAGTTGACAAGGACCACAGATTCCTTTTCCAGTCTTCTCCATTTTGGGCAGGCCTTTAACAACATCTTTGCTTGCAATTTTCAACATATCGGAGAAATTGAGATGTCCTAACCTCTGGTGCCATAGCTCACTGTCATCTATGGTTGCTTTGTTGCAGAAAATCTGAGGATCTGCAGCCAGACCAGGAAGGCTGTAACAGTTGTCAGCGGTTCTTTCTCCTCCCATGAGCCATCTGCCACTGCTGTCAAATATATTGCATTCCTTCTTGGAGAATTGCACCACCAAGTCGTTATCACAAAATTGGCTGATGCTGAGGAGATTTGCCATGAGTCCTTCTACATACAGAGCTTTTTGAGATGTTCCGAGGCCTGGAATGTCGATGATCCCTTTACCAATGACTCGGGATTGACTCCCATCTCCATAGGTGATTCGCCCACCTTTGCCCATCTGAACTTCTTTTAGCAAAGTCTTATCACCTGTCATGTGTTTAGAGCAACCACTATCCAAATACCACAAACAAGTATCAAGAATTTTTAGTGCAGTATGAGAAACTAAACACAGATTATCTTCCTTTTTGACCCAGACTTGTTTGGAAGTTTTTTGTTTATTAACCAGGACAGAATTTTGCTCATTAGGGGTGAGGTATGCTAACTTCTCACTAATGAGTTTCACTTGATCACTTAATACTTCAACTTGTTCTTTAAAACCTGGTTCATTTTTCCTAGGGATAAGGGTTTTCTTCCAAGGTTTCTGTGACCTAATTTGGAAACAGTTTGGACGAATATGACCAACAATACCACAGTGATGACAAGTAGGTATAGATTGATTATCCCCTTTACCCTTACAAGTAGATTGAGTATGAGACATGATAGGTTTAATGAACATGGTCTTATGAACATACATATCATGTGAAATAGACATTTAATCTTCTCAGAGTGTACCAAGCTCTGATACCAATTGAAAAATTGAATTGACTTCTAAAAGTAAAGTGTGTGCAACAAGTGTCAACAAAAATTAAAACACTGTGGAAAGTAAATGACACAGAGATTTTGTTGACGAAGTGGAAACTCAGTTAAGAAAAAAACCACTCCGGGGCAGCCAAACCCAGGAATTTCACTATTCAGAAGACAAAGCTAGATACAAGACAGTAACACTCACATGTACCGATGCAGTGGTCGTACCTTGATCTCTGACGTGTAACCCAACATGAACGCTTCCCAACCAGGTTCACCTATCTGAAGGGGTCTTCAATGGAACTCCTTACCTTAGAGCCGATCTCTAAGATAGACTTCGGTTTGCAGCACAGCACACTTGAAAAACGGCTTCAGAGGAGATATCACGTCTCTGAGCTCTAATGGAATTCACACCGAATTCTTGCAGCTCTAAGTGCCCAAGGGCCCCTATTTATAGGCTGGGGGTCAGAATGGGCGTTAGGCAAAATATGCCTGGGAGCTGTCCGGACGGTGAACCATGGCTGTCCGGACGGACAACTGTGCGACAGGATTTTCAGAAATTTTTGCAGAGAAATCTTTCCTGTATAAGAACATCGTCCGGACTGTAATGCCCCGAATTTGAGCTTGCAAATTCGTAAGCAGAAACCTCCGGTTTCCACGTGACATTACTATATCAGAGATAAACTCTCGCAGCGGAATATATTTTTTTTCTTCTAAAGACTTAGGAATTGATAGCATAACACATTAGAGCTGACTGAAATACCTCGATACGTTTATTAAAAGTTACTTAGGTTTATCTTTACATCCTAGATGCACACTAGGTGATATGAACTCCACCAACAAATGTGATGAAACCCGATAGCAATGATGGTTTGAAACCCCAAGATCGTGTAGACAAGAATTGTTGAGGCTTGACCCGTCACCTAACTAGATGAGAAACCAATACTACGAAGGATTGAAACGCCACACCAAGAATCTGAATCTCTTCAAGAATCAAGGTGATAAGTTTGGTTGTTTGAACGCCACAAGATTAACTTGATAAGCTCAAAAAGTTCTTTCAAGAACAAAGAGGAACACAAGACCTCACAATAATAATTTTCTGAAAACAAAATTCTATATCCCTTACAAAATTCGTTATGCCCATATATATACTTGGAACAACCCTCCAAGAATAGGAAAAGTCTTAATTATAGCTTTAAAAGCAACACAAGTGCCAACATAAACAAGTCCCAATATTTTTAGGTCTCTTTGGACTTCTAGAGGCAACCAAAATAACTAAATGACTAAATTCATAACCAGCCAAGACCAAGTTCATTCCCCTATTTAATATCCTTGAAACTCAACGAGTTCACACCCTTTAATGGTCAAACCAAGCTGGTCACGTTTTTGCATGCTAATTATCCTCTTCAACTGCTTTGATGACATGGACTAAGCCTTGATTATTATTTGAGCCCATCTTGGTCTTTTTAGAATCAGCCCAATTCTCTTGGATTAGCCCATTTAGTGCTTCCTTGAAACGTTTGGCTCTAAGTCTTGTAATTGGGCCACTAGGAAGTGACAAAGGGTCTTGCACAACTTCAGCCCCATTCCCATGTGTATGATCAGCATGTCCAGCTCCTTGGTTTCCATCATTGGAGGCATTAGTAGTAGCTACATACCCTAGACCAGTCTTGTCGAATGAGCACTTCTGTCCTGTTAGCATCTGGGCTAACTTGTTGTCTGGGAACTTCTCCAACTATAACTGTGCATCCATAGTTTATCTTCCAAGTCCGTGATCTTCTGAAGTAATGTGCTTTTTTCTGTCTTCATAGTGTTCAGCTCCATCACATTCTTTTGATTGGTCTCTCTGCTTTGTGAACTTGATTTATAAGATTCCATATGCCTCTTTCAGTTCTTCTTCATCACTACTTTGGGACTCCTCAGAATCAGCATGTGGAGCATTAAGAGCCAAAATCCTCTGATCTTCACTTGAATTATCATTGACAGTAGCATGGAGAGCCTTTCTTTTCACCTGCTTGAGGTTTCACAATCTTCTTGGAAGTGCCCAAAACCTAAACATTCAACACACTTAGGACCATAAAGATCCTTTTTGTTAGTTTCAACCTCTTCTAGTTCAGTACCTTTGGGATCCCCTTCGGAATTCAGTAAATCTCTAAGATTCCTACCAAACATAGCTATACCATCCTCATCATCAAATTCTTCTTTAGAATAATTTTTACTTTTACCTTTTGCAGCCTTGAGAGCAATGGATTTAGCTTTCTTTACATGGGGTAAAGACAGCTCATAGGTTTGAAAAGACCCAACGAGTTCTTCAATATTCATGTTGTGTAATACCCGGGAAAGACACCCTACTTAAGTTATTAAGATATGTGCATGAGTACAAGGCTTAAGAATTGCTATATAGTCTAATAAAAATTATGTATTTATGCATGTAAAGAAATAGATCAGTAAAGTTGAAATCGATCGAGCGACTTTCTGGTGGACTTTTAAGGGTTTTCAGGTTTTGATCTTTAAGTTTTCAAAACAACTTTAGGTTTGTTTATAAAAACACGTGGACATTGTTTCCTCAACAATATCAATGATTTCTTAAGAGTTTGAATTTCCTGGGCGTTACACGGACGGGATGGCTCGATCGTCCGGACGGACGCACGTCCGCTGCAAGTAATTTCCATAACAGGCTTCGCGAGTTCGGACCATGGGGCAGGAGCGTCCGGACGGCTAAACTTCAACAAGCAATTTCCATATCTGATGCGCGTGCGTCCGGACCATGAGGGGGAGATGTCCGGAACGTTGAAGTCGAATCGGCAGTTACCATATACGATACACCAGTGTCCGGACCACAGCTGTCAGATGTTCGGACGGTTCATTTTGAACTGCGATTCTTGCCTTACGGAGATACGCGTCCGGACGGGATACCACATCGTCCGGACAGTTGATTGATCTTGAACTTGGAAAGAATCAGTGAACCGTTCGAGAATTGATAAGTGTCCGGACGTGCTGCTGAAACGTCTGGACGGAGCAAGCTGGCACAGAAGCTTCTCGATACGATGTAGGTGTCCGGACGGAAGAAACACGTCGTTTGGACAGATGATGCTTGTCTGTCTGATGTCCGGACGGAATGACACGTCGTCCGGACGGATGGTACAGTAGACAGATGGGCGTCCGGACGGGATGACACATCGTTCGGACGGCTGACAGGGAACTTGAAATTCTTCTGACTTACAGGCAGAATCTTCTGACATCACTCTGAAAGTGGAATCCCTATTAACCACATCATTACACATAAGTGATTTTGTCCAAACACAGAATAAGGCCAAAATACTAACAGGCTTAATATGACAAGTATCAGTGTCACTAGCTCAAGAAAGGCAATTTCTAGGTGTCAAGAAGATTCTGCGCAGTTTACAACTCACCAAAGTTGGTTCCCTACTTACCATCCGGACAGCCCAGAAGAAGCATCCGGATGCCCATCAGTGTTCAAAGAAGTTTCTGAACACCTCAACAGACACCAACCATGTGGAACTCATGTTCGTACAGATGTCCGGACAGCCCAGCGGACAACAACTCTTGAGAGCACCTATTTGCACAGGTGTTCGAACAGCAAACTGAAGGCTGTGAACAATGAACATTGCAAGCAACCGTTTGGACGCTAGGGCTATACCATCCGAACTCGATGATTGAAGATTAATGAAGAAACACGTGACATTGCATAATTTGAAGTCGGTTGTTGCTTGCTGTCCGGACGCCCATTGTCAAAGTCTGGACGCCACCCAGAGAACTTCGAATTAGACTTGTATTAGGTTTTCTATAGCCTATAAATATTAGTCTCTAGGCATATTTTATTTAAGAATTCAGTATGGAATTCCTTTGTACTAAGAAAATGGTGTTTAGGCAGAAATAGAGATATTTGCTAGCTTTATTAGGGTAGTTCTTGTGTGATTTGATCAACCTGTGAAGTCTAGCTTAGGGAGGAGCCCTAAGCTAAAGATTCCATTGAAAACCCCTTCCGGTAGGAGACCTAGTTGGAAGGCGTTCGTGTATAGGTACATGTCAAAGTGCACGGTGTGACCACTGCATAACGGGTATGTGAGTGCAAGTGCTACTAGTCTTGTCTTCTGAATAATGGAAATCTTAGGTTTGACTGCCCTAAAGTGGTTTTTCTCTTGATAAGAGTTTCCATTTCATCAACAAAATATTTGTGTCTTTTAAATTCTGCATTTAATATTTTGTTTCACAATTGATCACACACATAAGTTAAATTATGAGTTTTTTATTTTTCAATTGGTATCAGAGTGGGTACACTCTTTTTTGGATTAAATTCCTGAGTGTGATCCTAGACTCCTTTTATTATGTCTATCTCATTTAATTCTATTCCTTATTTTGATAGATATAATTATGGCTATTGGAAATCAAGCATGAGATTTTCTCTAAAGGCAATAGACGTTTGGCATATTGTTGAACCTGGATGGACTACATTGGATACAACAATAGTTGAATGGGTAACTCTTCAAAAACAAACTCGTGCTACGAATGACAAAGCTATGAATGCCATATGCTCAACACTTTCACCATTTGAATTCTCAAGAATTTCTAATTGTGAAACTGCTAAAGAAGCATGGGATATCCTTCAAACTACATATGAAGGAACCAAATTGGTTAAATCTGCTAAACTTCGAATGTTAGTTTCCGAAGTTGAAAGGATTAGAATGTTAGAATATGAGACATTTTAATGAGTTTTATGATAGAATAAGTGATCTTTGTAATTCTATGATTAATCTTGGAAAGAAGGTATCAGATACAAAACTCATTAAAAAAATTTTTAGATCTTTACCTAAAAGATTTAGAATCAAGGTAACCACAATTGAAGAAAGCAAGGATCTGGACAACATATAACGCCCCGCTTTTACAAAAAGCGTAAGTGAAATTTTTTTGAATTTCCACAAGACATTACTAACTTATCAGAGGTAATTATTGGCAAAGGAATAAATGTAATATAAATTAGGAATAGGTTGACACCTCAGTGCTACTACTGAAATACCTCAAAATATTTAATAAGCCAGTCAGCATAATTATATAAACAGTAATACCAGTCATGCCTCACAAGGCTAGATAATTATACAAGCCAAATATCTACATATAACTGGAGAATTATAAGTACTGTCTTAAGTAGGGCTAATGAACTACAACAGGGTAGTCCCAAAAGGTAGGCTATCCAACCTTACAAAAACTAAACTAGGAACCATCTATGTGTCGGGATAGTCATGATAATCCTCTTCTTCTTCATAGCCTGAACCATTACAAATACCATACAAAGAGAAGAAAACAACATAAACACTAAAGTGAGTCCGCTGTTTCTAATAATAATATGAGTGCTGATTTATTTAATTAATGCAACGCAATGCAATGGCCATATAATCACATGTATATACAAAATATAATCTATGATCGCGAATCATAGACATAAAGTGAACATAAACGTAATCATAAGGCAATGACAGTTTTAAGTGTAGAGTTTTAGGTATTTCCCTATTTCCACTACTCTGTTGGCCTTGGCACGGTTAGCGTGTTATTTGAAACCTTGGTTTCCTCACTTAACTTTTAACTATAATCTTTGGGAGCCTTGGCTCCTGGAAACCTTGGTTTCCCTGGTGACCTTGGTACACCAGTTTTTGTATTTATTATTCTTTTCAGGTACCTCCTCATTCACTGAGAACCTTAGAACTCATGTGAAGCCTCACATACCCATCGTGGATCTTGATCCAACAGCTTGTTATTAGACAGGTTATTAGAAATAATAAAATATGCAAAATCACATACCCAAACAAGTAAATAAAACAGTAAACATAATATTATAGGAAAAGTCAACCAGCTTCGTCCTCAGTAAGTATAGAGATACTTACTAGTTTCTGCTCCAAAAGTCTTTCTCTATAACTGCATAATTCCAATCATATAGCAAATACTAAATTAGTGAAAAGATGCTACAATATGTTTACTATATTTATCCTTAAAGTATCATTTTAACCGTTGTCCTAATACTTCCGTTTTTGGTTCTCTTAATCAAGATATTGAATGCCATCTTAGGTTATTGAATAATGAAACTAAGACGGATTTTTACTAGCCATTAACTCCAACTAGTATGTTGATATATATAACTCCCATTCATACCCATATGTAGCCAAAATAATACTTTCTACACACACACACATTAGCCATATACCCATATACACTTACTTACTAAGTTTATACTTTAATATTCTCATTCATGCAGGGAATTCCAGCATACAACACACACACACATTCACTTCACACATTCCTTTTCATTAATCAAAACTCCTATATTTCAGCAACTCATTCCCACACAAAAGTATTAAAGCAAAGCTACTATCTTGCTTGTTTAAAGCTTCATGAGTGTAATTCTTTTAAGAGGAGAAACTACCCATGATCCTAGGGAACACATACTGAATTTTAGAGACTAGAAAGGAAGATTCACTTACCAAAATTTGCACCCAACAGGTTGGATAGAAGGAAGGGGTCTAACTCCAAAACAAAGTGCTTGAAATGAGTTGGAAGTTGCTGGTTTTTGAGCTAGAATCAGAGAGAGGTTTCAGATGCTGATTTTTGGTGTTTTGTTGAGAAACAAGAGGAGATTTAAGGCTTCATTTCTGGCTATATGTGCTGGCCTTCACAGAAGAATGAGAGAGATTTTCCATGGGAGATTCAGCACCAAAACAATGAAGGGAAGAGGAGCTTACGTGAGTGGTATGAGGAGAGCTTAGGCTGGTTTTTGATGTCCCATGCATGCTATATATAATAACTTCGAATGGCTGAGATCAATCCAGAACAAATTCTTCCAATGGTTGGATCTTTGACAGCAAGAGAGAAATATCCATGCAAGATCATCTAATATCCAAGATTAGATTTTCTTCCATATCTAGTGTCATGATTAAATTGTACCACCATATCTAGTTCAATTTCAACCAAACTAAGCTAACTTAGGCTAACTAAATAAGTTTCAATCATTTGGAGCCGTCCATAAGCAATGGGTTCAAAATCAAAGGTAGAAAATCACTTCTCTGCTGTTTACCCGTAAGCTGCGTCGCACTGGATAAAATCGCTCGATCGAAACTTAGTCGATCGATCGACATCGACCTATAATCGCTCGATCGACCAGAAAGTCGCTCGATCGATTTCAACTTTACTGATCTATTTCTTTACATGCATAAATACATAATTTTTATTAGACTATATAGCAATTCTTAAGCCTTGTACTCATGCACATATCTTAATAACTTAAGTAGGGTGTCTTTCCCGGGTATTACACAACATGAATATTGAAGAACTCGTTGGGTCTTTTCAAACCTATGAGCTGTCTTTACCCCATGTAAAGAAAGCTAAATCCATTGCTCTCAAGGCTGCAAAAGGTAAAAGTAAAAATTATTCTAAAGAAGAATTTGATGATGAGGATGGTATAGCTATGTTTGGTAGGAATCTTAGAGATTTACTGAATTCCGAAGGGGATCCCAAAGGTACTGAACTAGAAGAGGTTGAAACTAACAAAAAGGATCTTTATGGTCCTAAGTGTGTTGAATGTTTAGGTTTTGGGCACTTCCAAGAAGATTGTGAAACCTCAAGCAGGTGAAAAGAAAGGCTCTCCATGCTACTGTCAATGATAATTCAAGTGAAGATCAGAGGATTTTGGCTCTTAATGCTCCACATGCTGATTCTGAGGAGTCCCAAAGTAGTGATGAAGAAGAACTGAAAGAGGCATATGGAATCTTATAAATCAAGTTCACAAAGCAGAGAGACCAATCAAAAGAATGTGATGGAGCTGAACACTATGAAGACAGAAAAAAGCACATTACTTCAGAAGATCACGGACTTGGAAGATAAACTATGGATGCACAGTTATAGTTGGAGAAGTTCCCAGACAACAAGTTAGCCCAGATGCTAACAGGACAGAAGTGCTCATTCGACAAGACTGGTCTAGGGTATGTAGCTACTACTAATGCCTCCAATGATGGAAACCAAGGAGCTGGACATGCTGATCATACACATGGGAATGGGGCTGAAGTTGTGCAAGACCCTTTGTCACTTCCTAGTGGCCCAATTACAAGACTTAGAGCCAAACGTTTCAAGGAAGCACTAAATGGGCTAATCCAAGAGAATTAGGCTGATTCTAAAAAGACCAAGATGGGCTCAAATAATAATCAAGGCTTAGTCCATGTCATCAAAGCAGTTGAAGAGGATAATTAGCATGCAAAAACGTGACCAGCTTGGTTTGACCATTAAAGGGTGTGAACTCGTTGAGTTTCAAGGATATTAAATAGGGGAATGAACTTGGTCTTGGCTGGTTATGAATTTAGTCATTTAGTTATTTTGGTTGCCTCTAGAAGTCCAAAGAGACCTAAAAATATTGGGACTTGTTTATGTTGGCACTTGTGTTGCTTTTAAAGCTATAATTAAGACTTTTCCTATTCTTGGAGGGTTGTTCCAAGTATATATATGGGCATAACGAATTTTGTAAGGAATATAGAATTTTGTTTTCAGAAAATTATTATTGTGAGGTCTTGTGTTCCTCTTTGTTCTTGAAAGAACTTTTTGAGCTTATCAAGTTAATCTTGTGGCGTTCAAACAACCAAACTTATCACCTTGATTCTTGAAGAGATTCAGATTCTTGGTGTGGCGTTTCAATCCTTCGTAGTCTTGGTTTCTCATCTAGTTAGGTGACGGGTCAAGCCTCAACAATTCTTGTCTACACGATCTTGGGGTTTCAAACCATCATTGCTATCGGGTTTCATCACATTTGTTGGTGGAGTTCATATCATTTTGGTATCAGAGCCTTGGTTCTAAGGCAAGTTTGACTATCTTTTATTATTGTTTCTATTTTTTTTTAATCTCCTGTTCCCTGCTGTGAAAAAAAAAAAAAAACAAAAAAAAAAAGAAGAAAAGAAAAAGTACTCGACTCCAGTAAGAAAATTTCTTACTTTCTATCTTGTTTCTCACCTTATTCAAGTTCTTGACCTTTCTGAGTAAGAAAATTTCTTCCTTTCTATCTTGTTTCTCACATTATTCAAGTTCTTGACCTTTTTGATGAGTTTTGGTTATTTCTCAATTGCTACTGGATTATTTTGAATTAGTTTCTTGAAGTTCGATTAAGAACTAAGAAGACACAAAAGAGTGGAAAAAGGCAAGAGTGTGTGAGACCAAAAGAGGGTAAAAGCCGTTTAGAGTGAAAACACGAGTGTAAGTGTATTAATTCTTGAGTGAAACACGTGAGGGAGTGCTTGTGAGGATTCTAACCTTGTTTTGCAGATTCTAAACATGTCCAATAATCAAGAAGAAGACACAACCGAAGAATTTCGACAACCCGCAGCTTCGAACCTCCAAATGCAAGCGTTGTTAGGGGAGATGAGGCGTATGTTGAGGGCTGAATTAGAACCTATTCACGAGAGGTTGGACAGGGTAGAAGCAGAAACTCCTAGGGGACAGCAACAAGACAATCCCAATAGGCAACAAGGTGGGCGTGTTCCGTGGCGGAATGTTGAGGAAGAGGCGGAGTTGGAGGAATTTGATGAGCCATATTTGAACCGAGGCAGGTTTGAGCGTGGGTATGGGAATAGAGAAGCTAGGATGGGTAGGCCTAGGAGGGATAATGATTTAGGAAACATAAAGATTAAAATTCCGTCTTTTCAAGGTAAAAATGATCCTGAAGCTTATTTGGAGTGGGAAACTAAAATGGAGATGGTGTTTGATTGTCACAACTACTCGGAGATAAAGAAGGTTAAGTTGGCTGCAATTGAATTCACAGATTATGCCATTGTTTGGTGGGATCAATTACTGATTAATAGGAGGAGAAATAGAGAGCCACCCGTGGACACTTGGGAGGAGATGAAAATGCTTATGAGGAGGCGTTTTGTACCCAACCATTATTATAGGGGATTGTATCAAAAGTTGCAGAGGTTAACTCAAGGTTCCAAGAGTGTGGATGAGTATTACAAGGAGATGGAGGTAGCAATGATCCGGGCTAATGTAGAAGAGGACCGAGAAGCCACCATGGCTAGGTTTTTGCACGGTTTAAATCGTGAGATTGCAGATATAGTCGAGTTGCAGCACTATGTTGAGTTAACAGATATGGTGCATCAAGCCATAAAAGTGGAGGAACAATTCAAACGAAAGGGATTGGCTAGGAGGGGACAACCTATGGCTACCACCAGCCCATGGAAGACAGCTCCAAAAAGGGACGAGCAGCTTCAAAATAAGCAAAAATTTGAACCCTCTAAGAATGCCAAACCAACAACCACCACTACTTCAGGTAACACCGAGGCTTCTATTTCTAAAACACGTGATATTAAGTGTTTTAAATGTCAGGGGCGGGGACACATAGCCAGCCAGTGTGTAAACAAAAGGGTGATGGTGATAAACGCCCAAGGAGAGCTTGAGTCGGAGAATGAGGAAGAAGTAGATGATGATGACATGCCACCTTTGGAGGATGCCGATGATGAGCAAAATGCTGTGGTTGGAGATTTATTGGTAGCAAGGCGAGTTCTCAATGTGCAAGTTAAGGAGGAAGAAAGTAACCAAAGGGAAAACTTGTTTCATACTCGGTGCTTTGTAAATAACAAAGTTTGCAGCGTCATTATTGATGGTGGGAGTTGCACAAACGTAGCCAGCACTTATTTGGTGGAGAAATTGGCCTTAACCACCTTGAAACATCCTCACCCTTACCGGCTTCAGTGGCTGAATGAATGTGGCGAAATCAAGGTGACAAGGCAAGTGTTGGTGGCATTATCCATTGGCAAATATGAGGATGAGGTGCTTTGTGATGTGGTTCCTATGCATGCATGCCATTTATTGTTGGGAAGACCATGGCAGTATGATCGGAGGGTTACGCATGATGGATTCACAAATAGGTATTCTTTCACTCTTAAAAGGCAACCCATTACTCTTGTGCCATTAACTCCAAAACAGGTCATGGAGGACCAACTAAAGTTACAAAGATCAAATGAAAAGAAAAAAGAAAAAGAAAGGAAGGCCGAAAGTGGAAAAAAAGAGTTGAAAAAAAAAGAAAGAGAGAAAAACATTGATCAGAGTGAAAAAGAAAGAGAGAGGATTTCGGCCATAGTGAGAGCAAGAGAGGAAAAATTCAGTTACATTGCAAAAAAAAGTGAGATCAAGAGAGCATTATTTTCACACCAGCCCCTTATTGTACTCATGTACAAGGAGGCTCTTTTATGTACTAATGATCTCGTCGGTACTTTGCCGAGCAATATTGTTTCTCTTTTGCAGAAGTTTGAAGATGTCTTTCCCGAAGAGGTACCTAGTGGCTTACCTCCAATCCGAGGGATTGAACATCAAATTGATTTCATACCCGGTGCATCAATTCCTAACCGACCTGCTTATAGGAGCAATCCTGAGGAGACCAAGGAATTTCAGAGGCAAGTAGGTGAATTATTGGAGAAGGGGTATGTGCGTGAAAGCATGAGTCCTTGTGCGGTCCCGGTGCTATTAGTTCCTAAGAAGGATGGAACATGGAGAATGTGTGTTGACTGCCGGGCCATCAACAACATAACGGTAAAGTATCGTCATCCTATTCCTAGGTTAGATGATATGCTGGATGAATTGCATGGTTCTTGTGTCTTTACAAAAATTGATCTTAAGAGTGGATATCATCAAATTAGGATGAAGGAAGGTGATGAATGGAAAACTGCTTTTAAAACTAAATATGGTTTGTATGAATGGTTAGTGATGCCTTTCGGCTTAACTAATGCGCCAAGCACATTTATGCGTTTGATGAACCATGTTTTGCGTGCATTTATTGGCAGATTTGTAGTTGTGTATTTTGATGATATCCTAATTTATAGCAAAAACTTGGAAGAACATGTGATGCATTTAAAATCTGTTTTGGAAATCTTGAGAAAAGAAAAGTTGTTTGCTAATCTCAAGAAGTGCACCTTTTGCACGGATAAGCTTGTGTTTCTTGGTTTTGTTGTTAGTAAGAGAGGAATTGGGGTGGACGAGGAAAAGGTGAAGGCAATCCAAGAGTGGCCAACGCCTACAACAATCAGCCAAGTGAGGAGTTTCCACGGCTTAGCTAGCTTCTATAGACGGTTTGTGCATGATTTTAGTAGCTTAGCCGCCCCTCTTACTGAAGTCATCAAGAAAAATGTGCCGTTTAAGTGGGGAAAAGAACAAGAAAATGCATTTAATCTGATCAAAGAAAAGTTAACTAATGCACCTTTGCTTGTTTTACCTAACTTTGCTAAAACTTTTGAAATTGAGTGTGATGCTTCAGGAATAGGTATTGGAGCTGTTTTGATGCAAGGTGGTCATCCAGTTGCTTATTTCAGTGAAAAGTTGAGTGGGGCAGCCCTAAATTACCCCACTTATGATAAGGAAATGTATGCCTTGGTAAGGGCTTTGGAAAATTGGCAGCACTATCTATGGCCAAAGGAATTTGTGATTCACACAGATCATGAATCTTTGAAGCATTTGAAAGGACAGCAAAGGTTGAACAAACGCCATGCCAAGTGGGTGGAATTCATTGAAACATTTCCTTATGTGATCAGATACAAGCAAGGTAAGGAAAATGTGGTGGCTGATGCATTGTCCCGAAGGTATGCTTTACTTTCCATTTTAGATACAAAATTGCTTGGCTTTGAATATATTAAGGATTTGTATGCACAAGATTCTGATTTTGCTGATATGTTCAATGCATGTGAAAAAGTGGCGTTTGATAAGTTTTATAGGCAAGATGGATTTTTGTTTCGGGAAAATAAACTGTGTGTGCCTATGTGTTCTTTGCGTGAATTGCTTGTGAGAGAAGCTCATGGTGGTGGTTTGATGGGTCATTTTGGTGTAGCTAAGACTTTAGGAATTTTGCATGATCATTTTTTTTGGCCTCATATGAAACGTGATGTGGAAAGAATCTGTGAGAAGTGTATCACGTGTAAACATGCTAAGTCTAAGTTGAAACCCCATGGTTTGTACACCCCTTTGCCAATACCTAGTGAACCTTGGACTGATATTTCTATGGATTTTGTTTTAGGTTTACCTAGGACTAAGAGGGGGAGAGATTCAATTTTTGTGGTGGTAGATAGATTTTCCAAGATGGCACACTTCATTGCTTGTCATAAAACTGATGATGCATCACATATAGCTGATTTGTTCTTCAAAGAAATTGTTAAGTTACATGGCATGCCTAGGACCATTGTTTCTGATAGGGATGCAAAGTTTTTGAGTTACTTTTGGAAGACTTTGTGGGGAAAGTTGGGAACCAAATTGTTGTTTTCTACTGCTTGTCATCCACAAACGGATGGTCAAACTGAAGTAGTAAATAGAACTTTGTCTTCTTTGTTGCGTGCTATCATTAAAAAGAATTTGAAAACATGGGAAGATTGTTTGCCACATGTTGAATTTGCTTACAATAGAAGTATACATTCTGCAACTAAGTTTTCACCATTTGAAATTGTTTATGGCTTTAACCCATTGTCACCTTTGGATTTAACTCCTTTACCTTTGAGTG
The DNA here is from genome assembly GCF_958979055.1 of Alnus glutinosa. Lineage (NCBI taxonomy): Eukaryota > Viridiplantae > Streptophyta > Magnoliopsida > Fagales > Betulaceae > Alnus > Alnus glutinosa. The sequence goes on along the minus strand of NC_084891.1, from coordinate 14,767,622 downwards.
AACGTGTGAACTTAGATGGCAAAAAGAAGGCAAAATTTGTAAAGATGATTCATGAAAAGGCACGGCTGAACATTGAAAGGAGGACTCAACAATATATCCATCAAGCCAACAAGGGACGCAAGAAGGTAGTATTTGAACCAGGAGATTGGGTTTGGTTACACTTAAGGAAGGAACGTTTTCCAGAGAAACGGCGTTCAAAACTCCTACCTCGGGGTGACGGACCATTCCAAGTAGTGGAGCGCATCAATGATAATGCCTACAAGCTTGACTTACCGAGTGAGTATGGTGTTAGTGCAAGCTTTAATGTTGCTGATTTGTCTCCATTTGATGTAGGTGATGATTTGAGGACAAATCCTTCTCAAGAGGGGGAGAATGATGGAAACCAAGGAGCTGGACATGCTGATCATACACATGGGAATGGGGCTGAAGTTGTGCAAGACCCTTTGTCACTTCCTAGTGGCCCAATTACAAGACTTAGAGCCAAACGTTTCAAGGAAGCACTAAATGGGCTAATCCAAGAGAATTGGGCTGATTCTAAAAAGACCAAGATGGGCTCAAATAATAATCAAGGCTTAGTCCATGTCATCAAAGCAGTTGAAGAGGATAATTAGCATGCAAAAACGTGACCAGCTTGGTTTGACCATTAAAGGGTGTGAACTCGTTGAGTTTCAAGGATATTAAATAGGGGAATGAACTTGGTCTTGGCTGGTTATGAATTTAGTCATTTAGTTATTTTGGTTGCCTCTAGAAGTCCAAAGAGACCTAAAAATATTGGGACTTGTTTATGTTGGCACTTGTGTTGCTTTTAAAGCTATAATTAAGACTTTTTCTATTCTTGGAGGGTTGTTCCAAGTATATATATGGGCATAACGAATTTTGTAAGGAATATAGAATTTTGTTTTCAGAAAATTATTATTGTGAGGTCTTGTGTTCCTCTTTGTTCTTGAAAGAACTTTTTGAGCTTATCAAGTTAATCTTGTGGCGTTCAAACAACCAAACTTATCACCTTGATTCTTGAAGAGATTCAGATTCTTGGTGTGGCGTTTCAATCCTTCGTAGTCTTGGTTTCTCATCTAGTTAGGTGACGGGTCAAGCCTCAACAATTCTTGTCTACACGATCTTGGGGTTTCAAACCATCATTGCTATCGGGTTTCATCACATTTGTTGGTGGAGTTCATATCATCCAACATTGCCTCTACTTTAAAAACTGTGTTTGTGAAGCCCTCAGTTCTAGAGCCTCAAAATGCCTGTGTAGATAGAGGTAAGGCAATTGTGATTTCTTGTGAGAATGCTAACGTTACACCTGCAAGACCTAAGCATTCCACAACAAGAAGTTTACCTACATGTCATCATTGTGGAATGGTGGGACACATCAGACCAAATTGTGGTCACTTAAATTTCCCGAGGACTTGGAATAAGAAGAATGCTTATAAGAAGGATCAAGATGTTAAAAAGAATTCCAAGTCAAAATATGTCCCTCCACATAAGAGACAACCCACTCTAAGGTTTGTCCCCACATGCCATCATTGTGGCATAAACGATCACATCCGACCCAAGTGTCCATAGTTGCAAGCTTTGAAGTCGAGGGTCAAGAAGGAGCTGCCAAAGAAAGTTACATCAGGCACTCCACCTCTGAAGGTGCATCAAGCTTCACGACATCAGTCAAGATTTGATCCCACCAACAAACAGAGTGGTAAGCCCAAAAACAACAAATCAAGGCATTTCAAGAAAAAGCCGCAAGAGCCTCACAACGACAATGTCTATGAAGGGTTACTAAGTATGATGCAGTATGTCTTGAGCTACTTGGACAACTTCGAAAAGACCCACAATCCTGCCCCAAGGATCAAGAAAGTTTTGGGTCAGAAAGGATAAGACCATTCACCCCTTGAAGGGGTGAGATCACATCATGCCTAGGATTCCGGTTCTTAATCTTAGAGCATGACAGGTTTGTTTGCATTTCATTATATTTCTGTCATATGTTATTCATGCCTTGCATTCTTGCTTGGAACCATACTTGTTTTATCCTCATATTTTCTTTTGTTATCTTGAGAAAAGTTTCTGCAGGTACTTTATGAGGTTGACAAAAAAAGCACGTCGGGCGGTTGCTTTTCTGTCTTGGTAACTCCAAACCTCTCTTTGAGGACATGTTTGCTCTTACCTTACATGCTAGGATTAGATTTTATATTTTTCCCTGATAGAATTTTTTTTTTCTATTATTATTTTCAACATAAAATAACAAAAAATAAAAAATAAAAAATAAAAAAAGGGAAAAGATGCAGGTTGTTCATTACAAGTCTTTCAACTATCTCATATATTTTTATCTGGTATCTCAATTCATTGTTCTTTGATAAAATATGATTACATATGATTGAGATCCTCAGTTTGATATTTGCTGAATTTTTCTACTAAATCTTAAATGCTAGATAGTGTCTTCCTCTCATGCAATGAAATTGTGCACTATCCAAAGCTCTCCTAGGGATTTTTTTTATTTTTATTTTCTCTCTGGTTTCTAACTTCTGAAAATTCTTATGAGAGATTTTTTTTTTATATAAGATTGTCAAATTGACCAACTCGCTAGTTGAACCTAAAACCTATAAATTTTGTCATTTCTTCTAAGTTGCAGCACCAAGTGATAAAAAGCATTTAAATTTCAGTAAATATGGATAAACAAAAAGATCCACTACTTATTGTGCTGTAAAATCTGTTCTTGCACTTGTCCCTATAGAAACAGTCAGTGACCAAATCATTGTGGAAATAAACGGTCACTAAAGGACTAAGTAAAAGAAAAGTGCTACTTCTTGGGGGAAGTGTATCAGATGAGAGTGGCTAGGCCCTAGTACGATAAGGTTTGACTTTTGACTGATCTAACATGAATTTTTCTTTCCCTAAGAAATTTCAATTGTTTTTAAACCTTATTAGTGAACATCTTGCTTTACTGAGAAAGCTTTCACACACACACGCATGGCATGAGTTGAGTACACTGTTTAAAATTTCTATTTGCAAGAAAATTTATGCTTATTCAATACTTGACTCTCAATTATATGTTTGCATATTTTTGATTTGCTATCTGACTGATTTCTCAATTTTAGATACATGTGTGTGCTGCTTTACTTGTGAAAGACTAATCTTGTGTTCTTTCTCTGTATTTTTAGCAAGTTGTTCTTTTGGTGTTTTTTTTTTTTTTTTTTTTTTTTTTTTTTTTTTTTTTTTTTTTTTTTTTTTTTTTTTTTTTTTTTTTACAGTTTTCTATTTTCTTGTGTTTGGACTTTAGAACTGTATAACTGTGGTTTTTAATACTCTGTTTACCCTTTTTTCCTTTTGTGACAAAAAGGGAGAGTATTTTTAATTTTTGGACTGGGATTGTATTTTTAACCGGTCAAGTGAATTTTATCCCAAAATGGCCAAAGGGGGAGTTTGTTAATTTTTAATTGGCTGCATTCTGTTGACAAAATCACTATTATGTAAGTCTGTTGCCTTAACAGGGATACCATAGTTTTCAGAGTCTTCAGAATATTCAGGAGTTAATTTCATTAATACGGAAAGGTTTAATAAGACAAGTATCAGTGTCACCAACTCAAGAAAGGCAATTTCTAGGTGTCAGGAAGATTCTGCGTAGTTTACAACTCAGCAAAGTCAATTCCCTACTTACCCTCTGGACGGCCCAGAGGAAGCATCCGGACGCCCATCAGTGTTCGAAGAAGTGTCCGAACACCTCAGTAGACACCAACCACAGGGAACTCATGTTTGCACAGATATCCAGACATCCCAACGGCCAACAGCTCCCAAGAGCACCTGTTTGCATAGGTGTCCGAATAGCAAACTGAAGGCTGGGAACAGTGAACATTGCAAGCAACCGTCAGGACACTAGGGCTATACCGTCTGGACTCGATGACTGAAGATTAACGAAGAAATGTGTGAGATAGCGTAATTTGAAGTCGGTTGTTGCTTGCTGTCCAGATGCCCATTGTCAAAGTCCAGATGCTACCCAGAGAACTCCAAATCAGACTTGTATTAGGTTTTCTATAGCCTATAAATAGAGGTCTTTAGGCATGTTTTATTTAAGAATTCGGTACTGAATTCCTTTGTACTAGGAAAGGGTGTTTAAATAGAAACAGAGATATTTGCTATCTCTCTTAGGGTGGTTCTTGTGTGATTTGATCAACCTGTGAAGTCTAGCTTAGGGATGATCTCTAAGTTAAAGGATTTCATTGAAGACCCTTTCAGGTAGGAGACCTGGTTGGGAGGCATTCGTGTATAGGTACACGTTAGAGTGCACGGTATGACCACTGCATAACGGGTATGTGAGTGCGAGTGCTTTGTTACTAGTCTTATCTTCTAAATAGTGGAAATCCTAGGTTAGTTGCCCAGGAGTGGTTTTTCTCTTGAGAAAAGTTTCCACTTCGTCAATAAAATATTTGTCTCTTTTAAATTTTGCATTTAATATTTTGCTACACAATTGATCACACAAACACGTTAAATTAGGAGTCTATTATTTTTCAAGGTAGATAACTATATATATGTTTACTATCTCTTTACAAGACTAGTAGTGAATGAAATGGCCTATAAAAGCCAATCTTTGTTTATGTCTGAATAAATTGTGTTGTTTTGTTTAAATGTTTGTTAATTGAATGACATAGTACATAAATATTCTACCTCGACGTCGTCCACCTCCACCTCCACCATTTTATGAGGGTATACACACTAATCCCAAAAGGTGCTTATATTGAGGAGTAAGGTACTGACGGGATGACAGGTACCATTCCTTAAATAGGTAGCATTATGCATACTCCTTATGATTTAGGAATTAGGCATTCATTCATCCGCGCTGATTACATGAAGCTACTTAGTAAAAGGTACTCAACCGTTAAGATAGAATATAGTAGTAGCTACTCTCGTAGAAGATACGGTAGCAATGAAAGATGTCCTATTATACTCAAGATTTAATTAATGGCATAGCTAAATTGGTTTAATATTATGAATCTAATCACTTTATCCATGGAAGACGATAATTTTTATACCGAAACCAGAAAATAGAACATGGTACCGTATAAGGGTTAGTAACCATACATACCCTAGTTGGTATGTCAAGCCCATAAAATAGATCATGGTACTATATAAAACCAAATACCCAGATAAAGATATTATGATTTGAAAAATATTTTTTCTTACACCCTTTTTTGTAAAGATAAAGGAAAACAATGATTATTTAGTAGGACTTAATTTTAAGCCTTACATATAATTGTTGATATCATAGAGTTAAAACATAGTTGAAAACTATAGCTGCCTAGACCAAAGCACCTATGGTATATTGCAGGATTGAGTTCAAGACAAATATTTGAGATGTATGATGCCCACCCGATCAGTTAGACAAAGCAATGGACCATTTGGGTGTTGTAGATGAAAACTACATAGATCAAACCAAACCTCAAGACCAATCAGAGAGAATCATTTGAGTCTTTCTCTAAGCCGCATCTCAATGACTTTGAGGATGATTAAGGTAAGTAACATCTTTGCTTGAAATTTTTCTTTCTTAGAGTTAACTATTATGCATAGCATAGTTTACAAATTCTGAGGTTCGAAAAATACAGAATAAAATAAAATTAAGGACTAATTCTTCCTCGATGAATAAGGGAATGGTTAGACCCAAATTAATGTTAAAGGATTTTAATGGAAGGGAAACTCTAGCCGGCACACAAATCTAGGGATAATTAAGAAAAATTGCATGTTGTAATGACGGGAAGTCAAGGCCTCAGGTTATGAATAAGATTCTCTCCTAGGAATGGGAGGTGGAATTTCAATAACAGAAGAATAAGGTGAAGTTTAGAATATTTACTTAATGTATTATGACAGTATGATGATTTGGTTATGCTGCATCACTAACATAGATGTTATGTAGTGTTAGGTAGTGGTTAATTAAGGAGAAATGTTTTGGAATTAAGGACTAACATTAATTTAAGATACGATTAATTGGAAGTACATAACACGACTGGGAAGCTTAAAGAGTACTCAAGAGTGTAGAAATAAATTTACTCCCTCCACTATAGAATACAAGGTAACTGGAGTGAGTAAGGATCCTTATTAAGAGTAGATATTTACACTAAAGCAGAGAAATGGAAATGATGTGCATGGTGAAAGTCAAATGAAAGCCCAACCAGAAGGGTTAAAGTTGTATGACGAGATAATAGATAGAAAGGAAATATGCATTATTTTCTTATACCCTTTTTCTTCCTTAGCATATTTCTATATGATTAAGGCTAGAAGTGAAGAATAGACCATGATTAGTGATTGCAAGCTACATTAAAATCTGAGTCGCTCGATTTAGAGGAAGGTTAAGAAGATTTTTAGACCTTTAATTTTGGGGACGAAATTCCAATAAGGTGGGTAGGAAAAATTTTAATTCCTGACTTAAGAGACCTTAATTTAATATTAAGATTAGGTTAATATACACATATAGGCATAATATTAATTCTTGAGGAATTTATGAGGTTATATAAATATTTATGAAAATAAATATTGATTGGTTATATTATTTTATAAACCCAGTTTTTTTATTAATAAGGAAATTATTATTAGATTCTAATAATACTGGTGAGTTATTTAAATAATAAATAGACGGATTTAAATATTCAAGGAATTGATTTAAATAATAATATTATTGGTATAATAATATTATCGGTGTGCTAATATTAACTATGGGATTAACTATAGTTAAAATAATAAAGGGTCTAAGTTATGATTTTATATGAAGATAATGGTAATAAAGACTAGTGTGAATAATAATGATGGGTTAGATAAAAATGTAATGAATTCCTGATAATTTACATCTTACAAAACTTAGTGAATAAGTTTACAAGAAAATTTTTGGTGTATAATTGGCTATATTCTGTTGGACAAAATCACTTTTATGTAATGATGCTTTTTATACAGGGATACTGTTTTATTCAAAGTCTACTCTTCAGTTATGAGCTTCAAGAAGACTCTGTGCAGAATTCAAAACATGTTGACCAGTTCCCTTGCAACAGTCCGGACGACGTGTTATACCGTCTGGACGCTCAACTGTCCAAAGCATCATCCTTCCGGACGACGAGAACTTTCCGTCCGGACCTTCCTTTGTGTCGAGAAGCTTCGAACTCTTCCAGCCTGCATCCGTCCGGACGTCTCAGCAACACGTCCGGACACCTTTTCAGTGTTCGATCAGCTATGGGATTTCTTTCCAAAGCACAGATATGGGAAGACAGTTGCAACCGTTCAAACGATGTGTTCCCATCCGGACGCGTTCATTCATAAGGCAAGTCATGCATTCAAAATCCAGACGTTCGGACGTTAGTCTTAATGGTCCGGACACTCAAGCTTCATATATGGAAATTGTGTGCATCAGATCAACCGTCCGGACGACAATTGCTATGGTCTGGACGCACCAAGCCTTGATATGGAAATTGCGTGCAGTTAAAGTGTGATCGTCCGGACACTTGGGCAACACCGTCCGAATGCGGCTCAATTTAGGAAAGAATTTCAACGAAATTTGGAAAGCCGATCGCGCAGTTGTCCGTCCGGACAACTTATGTCTACCGTTCGGACAACGCCTAAGTTTTTCAGGCTAGACACTCATTTAAACCTGCAGCCTATAAATAGAGGCCCATAGGCTTGAGAATTGTAAGAATTCGGTATTGAATTCCGTAGTGTTTAGAGAGTTATATTTTAGAGTTATTGTGTTGAATTGATCTCTCTCACGCCGTTGCCAAGTGTTGTTGCTGTGCTAAACTGAAGTCTATCATAGGGGTTGGCCTTAAGGTAAAGGATTTATTGAAGACCCCTTCAAGTAGGTGACTTGGTTGGGAGGCGTTCGTGTTAGGTTACACGTCAAAGTTCAAGGTACGACCACTGCATAAGGTTATGTGAGTGCTACTGCTTTGTAACTAGTCTTGTCTTCTGAATAGTGAATATCCTGGGTTTGGCTGCTCCAGAGTGGTTTTTCTCTTAACCAAGTTTCCACTTCGTCAACAAAATATCTGTCTCTTTTAATTCCGCATTTTGATATTTTGTTGCACACTGTTGCACACACTTGTTAAATTAGAAGTCAAGTTAATTTTCAATTGGTATCAAAGCTTGATACACTCTGTTAAGATTCAATTCTTAAGTGTTTCTTTCCTTTTTACTTCTTGTTTTATTTCAATGTCTGAAAATCTTAATACTGTTCCTGCCTTTGATGGTACAAACTATGGCTATTGGAAAGCTTGTATGCGGTTCTTCTTAAAATCTATTGACTGTTGGAATATTGTTGAAACTGGTTGAACTAAGATAGCGGATGCAACTCTCGAACTAGTCACTGAGAAAAACACGTGACTTTCTAATGATAAAGCCCTCCATACTCTATGTCAAGCACTTTCACCGTCTGAATTCGCAAGAATCTCAAACATTGAATCTGCTCAAGAAGCGTGACAAATCTTAGAAACAACATATGAAGGCACTAAACTTGTTAAATCTGCCAAACTTCAAATGTTGATTTCAAGATTTGAAGAAATTAAGATGTTGGAAGATGAGACATTCAGAAAGTTTAACTCCAAAATGAGCAACCTAAGAAAGTCAATGGTGAGTCTTGGGAAAACCGTCTCGGATGTAAAACTCATCCATAAAATTCTAAGATCTTTGCCTGAGCATTTCAGAATCAATGTAACTACAATTGAAGAAAGCAAAGACTTGGAAGAAATGAAGATTGAAGAGTTGGTGGGATCTTTTCAAACTTATGAGCTGTCCCTGCCCCCTATTTAAGATGAAGACCATTGCCCTGTAAGCTTCCAAGAAGAAGGTCGAAGTCTCATCTTGAGATGACTTTGAGGATGAAGAAAAAGCTGTGGCGATGCTGGCCTAAAATTTCGGAAGATTAATGAGAAATAAGCGGTTCAAGAAGAAGTTTTCCGAAAAAAATGAAGAAGGTTCCCAAAGAATCTGAACCTGAGGAAGATGAGAAGAAAGATACCAGAGGTCCAAGGTGTTTTGAATGCTTAGGGTTTAGGCATATACAGGCTGATTGCGGGAACCTCAAGCAAGGAAAAGGGAAGGCATACAATGCGACTCTCAGTGATGAGTCCGAAGAAGAAGAAGCTCCTGAGGAAGAGAAATTCCTAGCCTATGTGGCTCCGCATGTAGAAGGAAAAGGTGCTTACTACTCAGAGCACAGTGATGAAGATGGAGAAGAACTCAAGGAGGCTTATAAAATCCTCCATGTAAAGTTTGAGAAACTGAGAGAGGCTCGCAAGCAGCACATTCATGATCTGAATAGCTTACAAACAGAGAAAAGCTCACTACTGCTCAAGATACAGGGGCTAGAGGAAAAGCTACTAGAGACATAGCTACAATTGGAGAGGGTCACCGATTAGAAGCTGACTCACATGCTATCAATTCAGAAGAGCCCAACAGACAAGACTGGTCTCGAGTATGTAGCTCCTCCTTCTGATATTCCCTCTACTTCCAAGACTGTCTTTGTTAAGCCTACAGTCCCAGAGCCTCCACCCACAGTTGAGGATAAAGTGATGGAAACCAAGGAGCTGGACATGCTGATCATACACATGGGAATGGGGCTGAAGTTGTGCAAGACCCTTTGTCACTTCCTAGTGGCCCAATTACAAGACTTAGAGCCAAACGTTTCAAGGAAGCACTAAATGGGCTAATCCAAGAGAATTGGGCTGATTCTAAAAAGACCAAGATGGGCTCAAATAATAATCAAGGCTTAGTCCATGTCATCAAAGCAGTTGAAGAGGATAATTAGCATGCAAAAACGTGACCAGCTTGGTTTGACCATTAAAGGGTGTGAACTCGTTGAGTTTCAAGGATATTAAATAGGGGAATGAACTTGGTCTTGGCTGGTTATGAATTTAGTCATTTAGTTATTTTGGTTGCCTCTAGAAGTCCAAAGAGACCTAAAAATATTGGGACTTGTTTATGTTGGCACTTGTGTTGCTTTTAAAGCTATAATTAAGACTTTTCCTATTCTTGGAGGGTTGTTCCAAGTATATATATGGGCATAACGAATTTTGTAAGGGATATAGAATTTTGTTTTCAGAAAATTATTATTGTGAGGTCTTGTGTTCCTCTTTGTTCTTGAAAGAACTTTTTGAGCTTATCAAGTTAATCTTGTGGTGTTCAAACAACCAAACTTATCACCTTGATTCTTGAAGAGATTCAGATTCTTGGTGTGGCGTTTCAATCCTTCGTAGTCTTGGTTTCTCATCTAGTTAGGTGACGGGTCAAGCCTCAACAATTCTTGTCTACACGATCTTGGGGTTTCAAACCATCATTGCTATCGGGTTTCATCACATTTGTTGGTGGAGTTCATATCATTTTGGTATCAGAGCCTTGGTTTTAAGGCAAGTTTGACTATCTTTTATTATTGTTTCTATTTTTTTTTAATCTCCTGTTCCCTGCTGTGAAAAAAAAAAAAAAAAAAAAAAAAAAAAAAAAAAAAGAAGAAAAGAAAAAGTACTCGACTCCAGTAAGAAAATTTCTTACTTTCTATCTTGTTTCTCACCTTATTCAAGTTCTTGACCTTTCTGAGTAAGAAAATTTCTTCCTTTCTATCTTGTTTCTCACATTATTCAAGTTCTTGACCTTTTTGATGAGTTTTGGTTATTTCTCAATTGCTGCTGGATTATTTTGAATTAGTTTCTTGAAGTTCGATTAAGAACTAAGAAGACACAAAAGAGTGGAAAAAGGCAAGAGTGTGTGAGACCAAAAGAGGGTAAAAGCCGTTTAGAGTGAAAACACGAGTGTAAGTGTATTAATTCTTGAGTGAAACACGTGAGGGAGTGCTTGTGAGGATTCTAACCTTGTTTTGTAGATTCTAAACATGTCCAATAATCAAGAAGAAGACACAACCGAAGAATTTCGACAACCCGCAGCTTCGAACCTCCAAATGCAAGCGTTGTTAGGGGAGATGAGGCGTATGTTGAGGGCTGAATTAGAACCTATTCACGAGAGGTTGGACAGGGTAGAAGCAGAAACTCCTAGGGGACAGTAACAAGACAATCCCAATAGGCAACAAGGTGGGCGTGTTCCGTGGCGGAATGTTGAGGAAGAGGCGGAGTTGGAGGAATTTGATGAGCCATATTTGAACCGAGGCAGGTTTGAGCGTGGGTATGGGAATAGAGAAGCTAGGATGGGTAGGCCTAGGAGGGATAATGATTTAGGAAACACAAAGATTAAAATTCCGTCTTTTCAAGGTAAAAATGATCCTGAAGCTTATTTGGAGTGGGAAACTAAAATGGAGATGGTGTTTGATTGTCACAACTACTCGGAGATAAAGAAGGTTAAGTTGGCTGCAATTGAATTCACAGATTATGCCATTGTTTGGTGGGATCAATTACTGATTAATAGGAGGAGAAATAGAGAGCCACCCGTGGACACTTGGGAGGAGATGAAAATGCTTATGAGGAGGCGTTTTGTACCCAACCATTATTATAGGGGATTGTATCAAAAGTTGCAGAGGTTAACTCAAGGTTCCAAGAGTGTGGATGAGTATTACAAGGAGATGGAGGTAGCAATGATCCGGGCTAATGTAGAAGAGGACCGAGAAGCCACCATGGCTAGGTTTTTGCACGGTTTAAATCGTGAGATTGCAGATATAGTCGAGTTGCAGCACTATGTTGAGTTAACAGATATGGTGCATCAAGCCATAAAAGTGGAGGAACAATTCAAACGAAAGGGATTGGCTAGGAGGGGACAACCTATGGCTACCACCAGCCCATGGAAGACAGCTCCAAAAAGGGACAAGCAGCTTCAAAATAAGCAAAAATTTGAACCCTCTAAGAATGCCAAACCAACAACCACCACTACTTCAGGTAACACCGAGGCTTCTATTTCTAAAACACGTGATATTAAGTGTTTTAAATGTCAGGGGCGGGGACACATAGCCAGCCAGTGTGTAAACAAAAGGGTGATGGTGATAAACGCCCAAGGAGAGCTTGAGTCGGAGAATGAGGAAGAAGTAGATGATGATGACATGCCACCTTTGGAGGATGCCGATGATGAGCAAAATGCTGTGGTTGGAGATTTATTGGTAGCAAGGCGAGTTCTCAATGTGCAAGTTAAGGAGGAAGAAAGTAACCAAAGGGAAAACTTGTTTCATACTCGGTGCTTTGTAAATAACAAAGTTTGCAGCGTCATTATTGATGGTGGGAGTTGCACAAACGTAGCCAGCACTTATTTGGTGGAGAAATTGGCCTTAACCACCTTGAAACATCCTCACCCTTACCGGCTTCAGTGGCTGAATGAATGTGGCGAAATCAAGGTGACAAGGCAAGTGTTGGTGGCATTATCCATTGGCAAATATGAGGATGAGGTGCTTTGTGATGTGGTTCCTATGCATGCATGCCATTTATTGTTGGGAAGACCATGGCAGTATGATCGGAGGGTTACACATGATGGATTCACAAATAGGTATTCTTTCACTCTTAAAAGGCAACCCATTACTCTTGTGCCATTAACTCCAAAACAGGTCATGGAGGACCAACTAAAGTTACAAAGATCAAATGAAAAGAAAAAAGAAAAAGAAAGGAAGGCCGAAAGTGGAAAAAAAGAGTTGAAAAAAGAAAGAAAGAGAGAAAAACATTGATCAGAGTGAAAAAGAAAGAGAGAGGATTTCGGCCATAGTGAGAGCAAGAGAGGAAAAATTCAGTTACATTGCAAAAAAAAGTGAGATCAAGAGAGCATTATTTTCACACCAGCCCTTATTGTACTCATGTACAAGGAGGCTCTTTTATGTACTAATGATCTCGTCGGTACTTTGCCGAGCAATATTGTTTCTCTTTTGCAGAAGTTTGAAGATGTCTTTCCCGAAGAGGTACCTAGTGGCTTACCTCCAATCCGAGGGATTGAACATCAAATTGATTTCATACCCGGTGCATCAATTCCTAACCGACCTGCTTATAGGAGCAATCCTGAGGAGACCAAGGAACTTCAGAGGCAAGTAGGTGAATTATTGGAGAAGGGGTATGTGCGTGAAAGCATGAGTCCTTGTGCGGTCCCGGTGCTATTAGTTCCTAAGAAGGATGGAACATGGAGAATGTGTGTTGACTGCCGGGCCATCAACAACATAACGGTAAAGTATCGTCATCCTATTCCTAGGTTAGATGATATGCTGGATGAATTGCATGGTTCTTGTGTCTTTACAAAAATTGATCTTAAGAGTGGATATCATCAAATTAGGATGAAGGAAGGTGATGAATGGAAAACTGCTTTTAAAACTAAATATGGTTTGTATGAATGGTTAGTGATGCCTTTCGGCTTAACTAATGCGCCAAGCACATTTATGCGTTTGATGAACCATGTTTTGCGTGCATTTATTGGCAGATTTGTAGTTGTGTATTTTGATGATATCCTAATTTATAGCAAAAACTTGGAAGAACATGTGATGCATTTAAAATCTGTTTTGGAAATCTTGAGAAAAGAAAAGTTGTTTGCTAATCTCAAGAAGTGCACCTTTTGCACGGATAAGCTTGTGTTTCTTGGTTTTGTTGTTAGTAAGAGAGGAATTGGGGTGGACGAGGAAAAGGTGAAGGCAATCCAAGAGTGGCCAACGCCTACAACAATCAGCCAAGTGAGGAGTTTCCACGGCTTAGCTAGCTTCTATAGACGGTTTGTGCGTGATTTTAGTAGCTTAGCCGCCCCTCTTACTGAAGTCATCAAGAAAAATGTGCCGTTTAAGTGGGGAAAAGAACAAGAAAATGCATTTAATCTGATCAAAGAAAAGTTAACTAATGCACCTTTGCTTGTTTTACCTAACTTTGCTAAAACTTTTGAAATTGAGTGTGATGCTTCAGGAATAGGTATTGGAGCTGTTTTGATGCAAGGTGGTCATCCAGTTGCTTATTTCAGTGAAAAGTTGAGTGGGGCAGCCCTAAATTACCCCACTTATGATAAGGAAATGTATGCCTTGGTAAGGGCTTTGGAAAATTGGCAGCACTATCTATGGCCAAAGGAATTTGTGATTCACACAGATCATGAATCTTTGAAGCATTTGAAAGGACAACAAAGGTTGAACAAACGCCATGCCAAGTGGGTGGAATTCATTGAAACATTTCCTTATGTGATCAGATACAAGCAAGGTAAGGAAAATGTGGTGGCTGATGCATTGTCCCGAAGGTATGCTTTACTTTCCATTTTAGATACAAAATTGCTTGGCTTTGAATATATTAAGGATTTGTATGCACAAGATTCTGATTTGGCTGATGTGTTCAATGCATGTGAAAAAGTGGCGTTTGATAAGTTTTATAGGCAAGATGGATTTTTGTTTCGGGAAAATAAACTGTGTGTGCCTATGTGTTCTTTGCGTGAATTGCTTGTGAGAGAAGCTCATGGTGGTGGTTTGATGGGTCATTTTGGTGTAGCTAAGACTTTAGGAATTTTGCATGATCATTTTTTTTGGCCTCATATGAAACGTGATGTGGAAAGAATCTGTGAGAAGTGTATCACGTGTAAACATGCTAAGTCTAAGTTGAAACCCCATGGTTTGTACACCCCTTTGCCAATACCTAGTGAACCTTGGACTGATATTTCTATGGATTTTGTTTTAGGTTTACCTAGGACTAAGAGGGGGAGAGATTCAATTTTTGTGGTGGTAGATAGATTTTCCAAGATGGCACACTTCATTGCTTGTCATAAAACTGATGATGCATCACATATAGCTGATTTGTTCTTCAAAGAAATTGTTAAGTTACATGGCATGCCTAGGACCATTGTTTCTGATAGGGATGCAAAGTTTTTGAGTTACTTTTGGAAGACTTTGTGGGGAAAGTTGGGAACCAAATTGTTGTTTTCTACTGCTTGTCATCCACAAACGGATGGTCAAACTGAAGTAGTAAATAGAACTTTGTCTTCTTTGTTGCGTGCTATCATTAAAAAGAATTTGAAAACATGGGAAGATTGTTTGCCACATGTTGAATTTGCTTACAATAGAAGTATACATTCTGCAACTAAGTTTTCACCATTTGAAATTGTTTATGGCTTTAACCCATTGTCACCTTTGGATTTAACTCCTTTACCTTTGAGTGAACATGTGAACTTAGATGGCAAAAAGAAGGCAGAATTTGTAAAGATGATTCATGAAAAGGCACGGCTGAACATTGAAAGGAGGACTCAACAATATGTCCATCAAGCCAACAAGGGACGCAAGAAGGTAGTATTTGAACCAGGAGATTGGGTTTGGTTACACTTAAGGAAGGAACGTTTTCCAGAGAAACGGCGTTCAAAACTCCTACCTCGGGGTGACGGACCATTCCAAGTAGTGGAGCGCATCAATGATAATGCCTACAAGCTTGACTTACCGAGTGAGTATGGTGTTAGTGCAAGCTTTAATGTTGCTGATTTGTCTCCATTTGATGTAGGTGATGATTTGAGGACAAATCCTTCTCAAGAGGGGGAGAATGATGGAAACCAAGGAGCTGGACATGCTGATCATACACATGGGAATGGGGCTGAAGTTGTGCAAGACCCTTTGTCACTTCCTAGTGGCCCAATTACAAGACTTAGAGCCAAACGTTTCAAGGAAGCACTAAATGGGCTAATCCAAGAGAATTGGGCTGATTCTAAAAAGACCAAGATGGGCTCAAATAATAATCAAGGCTTAGTCCATGTCATCAAAGCAGTTGAAGAGGATAATTAGCATGCAAAAACGTGACCAGCTTGGTTTGACCATTAAAGGGTGTGAACTCGTTGAGTTTCAAGGATATTAAATAGGGGAATGAACTTGGTCTTGGCTGGTTATGAATTTAGTCATTTAGTTATTTTGGTTGCCTCTAGAAGTCCAAAGAGACCTAAAAATATTGGGACTTGTTTATGTTGGCACTTGTGTTGCTTTTAAAGCTATAATTAAGACTTTTCCTATTCTTGGAGGGTTGTTCCAAGTATATATATGGGCATAACGAATTTTGTAAGGGATATAGAATTTTGTTTTCAGA
This sequence comes from Alnus glutinosa, assembly GCF_958979055.1. Classification (NCBI taxonomy): domain Eukaryota; kingdom Viridiplantae; phylum Streptophyta; class Magnoliopsida; order Fagales; family Betulaceae; genus Alnus; species Alnus glutinosa. The sequence goes on along the minus strand of NC_084891.1, from coordinate 14,751,672 downwards.
AAATTATTATTGTGAGGTCTTGTGTTCCTCTTTGTTCTTGAAAGAACTTTTTGAGCTTATCAAGTTAATCTTGTGGCGTTCAAACAACCAAACTTATCACCTTGATTCTTGAAGAGATTCAGATTCTTGGTGTGGCGTTTCAATCCTTCGTAGTCTTGGTTTCTCATCTAGTTAGGTGACGGGTCAAGCCTCAACAATTCTTGTCTACACGATCTTGGGGTTTCAAACCATCATTGCTATCGGGTTTCATCACATTTGTTGGTGGAGTTCATATCATAAAGGGAAGGACAAAATCAATAGGGATGTTCCGGCTACTTAGAAGTTACCAACCATCAGAAGATCTCCCATATGCCATCACTACGGACTGAGTGGGCATGTCCGACCCCAGTGCTCCCTTCTCAAAGCTCAGAGAGAAAAGGTCAAGAAAGAAGTGCCTAGACAAGCAAATTACGGCACAAGACCTCTGGCCCAGTATCAGACTCCATGGCATCAGGCTCCTTATCAGGCTCCATGGAATCAAGCTCCAAGGCATTAGGCTTCTTAATATCAAGCCCCTTGGCATCATGCCCCACAGCGCTAGGCTCCTCAGCATCAGCGGCCTTAGCAAAGATTTGTTCCTGCCAAGCAAAATGGCAAATCAAAGACTAACAAATCCAAGCACTTCAAAATGCCACATAAGGTAGAGGATGATCAAAACTACAAGGAGCTACCCATCTGGATGCAGAGCATGATACAGTGGATGGATCATTAGATGAAGTCCTGTCAACAACCACCCATAGGAAGGCAGGCTTGGGTCAGAAAGAAGGAAGAATTCACCCTTTGAGGGGGAATGGACTCACCTAGTCGGTGAAGCTATTCTTGCCTAAGATTTGCTTCCTAATCCTAAGGCATCAGGTTTGATTGCATTGCTTATTCTTCTATTGTTATATCTTATGTTGCTTTGCAATTAGGAACCACTGCTATTTGTTCCCTATTTCTATTGAAAGAATCTTGCAGGTACTGTAAAGACCAAGAAATAAATAAGGCATTTATCGATTAATAAATTGTATTTATTAAATAAAATGAGTTTTAGATAAAATAATAGAATTAGAATAACAATAATAATGAGTCCTAATGGAATAAATAAATAATTGTGTGGGTAGAGTGTAGTTAAATTAAATAAGGGGTTATATTTTAATTGTTAGGAGAGAGGGTTTTAATATAGTGGGAGTTCTGCAGCGATTTATTAAAGTTGGGGGCTTTAAAAATAAAGGGAATCTCTATTTGCCACGTGTCAGCACACAGTTGGATAGGAGGAGATAATATTATCTCTTCCCAACTGATGTGCAAATTTTAATACTCGCAAGCGCACGAGTCATATGTAGCATAGTGCATGCGCAAGTATGAGATCGTATCCACAGGGAAGTGTGTGTAAATAAACGAAAATTAATTTCTATTTAAATTAATTTTATTTTAACCTAGACCTAAAGATGTGGAATTTTTTTGTAAACAAAATAATAAATGAAATTAAAATAAACAAGAACAATTTATAAAACAAACACTAAGGTATCGGAATTCACCAAACCAAATCAAACACCATACTTTTACATTTTATTCATAAATTCAATTTAATAGGCCCGATATTCAAATTCAAAACATGAAAATATTTGAATAACTCAACTCACAAATCACAACGATTATCCCTTTTTTTAATTGAAATCATCTATTGTATCCGGAAATCACAATAGATACCCCAATTTTAAAGAAATCAATCGATGTATCCATCGATTGAATTACACAAATATATATATATATATATATATATATATATATATATATAAATCATCAATCTAAAGAGATTGATATAGAATTTGAATATAAATAAATATTGAATTTATGAATATCATGACAAGAGCGAAGGTGTTATCATTGATGAGGTTTCATCCTCAACCTTAGTTGAGGATTTTAGCCTCTCATGACTAAAAACACCGAGCAATCTTGAAATGAAATCATAATAATAAAATAAAACGAAAAGAATAAGGAAGAACAAAAGAACAGAAATAAAAGAAAACAACCAACGAAATAATGGAAAAGAAAGAGAGATCGAAAAATTAAATAACAATAAACTTAAAGTGCTATGAATTAAAATTGATAAGGAAGAAGAAGAAGAAGAACTGAAAATTTAAATATTATAAAAGTAAAGCGATAAAAGAAAAGAAGAACTAAAAAAAAAAAAACAAATAACTTTGAATTAAAATAACATAAGAACAAAGTAACACTTACAAAATAAGGAACAAGACGAGAGCTAAAACAATGCTCTGAAGAAAAATTGATGCCCTAAGTGGTGCCTAGCATGGGGTATTTATAACAGAAAATTAGGTTAAACCTAATTTTTACAAAATGACACATCTACCCCTCTAAATCCTAATAGGAGAAAAGAACGCTAGGGTTTAGGACCATATTTTCAAAATGGCACCTCTACCCCTCAAAAACCCTAGTAAGAGAAAAGAATGCTAGGGTTTTGGAGTGTCTGCAGCTGCCAGGAGCAAGGAAATTCGCGTTCTTATATTGCGGGGCACTTATGACGTAGCAGACATTCAAATTAGGAAAATTTTATTTCACAATGATTTGTAGAATTTTGAATTAGCTTTCTAACGCCACTAGTTTCACTTTAATCAAATACTTGAACTAAAAGTTATAATCAAAATACTGTGACTTGTGCATAACTTGAAATTTAATCCCATCCGATCTTAACTTCCAAAATTTGCATTTTTCACTTTAAAAATACTGTTTTCTCTCCATGATCTGCAAAATACCAAAATACAAAAACTAACCAAAAACATTAAAAAAAATAACAAAGCTAAAGGTTTAACAAATATGAATTAAGGGGTCCAAATATACAATATTTGGCACTAATCAAATACCCCCAATGGTATGATCTGAGTATGAGAATTATCACGGACCGGGCCTGTAACGACTCACCCCCAATGACACAATATTGTCCGCTTTTGGCTCCCCAAATCAGACTTCCCAGGAGGTCACCCATCCTGGGATTGCTCTCGCAAAAGCACACTTAACTGCGGAGTTCTGATAGGTTCATAACCATCACGGCTTTAAAACGCGTTGTGTCATAAAGGGTATATTTATACATATAAGCACATCCTCATTCCCAGGTGATGTGGGACGTCACAGGGCCAATGGCACGCTAAAGGTTTCACAGACAGAGTATGTGAAGAAAGTTCTCAACGGATTTAGCATAGATTGAACTAAATCAGTGAGCACACCCTTGAGAAGTCACTTTAGACTAACCATGTATCAATCACCAAAGAATGATAAGGAAAAGGTCTACATGAGCAAGATACCTTACGCCTCAGCTATCAGTAGTCTGATGTACGCTATGATGTGTACAAGACCGAACATTGTGCATGCAGTGGGAGTAGTGAGTAGGTACATAAGTAATCTGAACAAGTAGTATTGGGAAGTAGTCAAGTGGATTTTGAGATATCTCTGAAAGGTACATCAGATACATCCCTTTGCTTCATAGGAGTAGATATGAAGCTGCAGGGTTATGTGGATGCTGATCTAGTGGGTGATGTTGATATAAAGAAAAATACTACTAGGTTTGTGCATACTCTGAGTGGTACACCTGCGTGCTGGGCTTAAAAGTTGCAGAAAATTGTTGCTCTTTCCACAACTAAAGCTGAATATGTAGCTGTGACAGAAGCTGGAACAAAAATGGTTTGCCTACAGGGTTTCCTCAATGAGTTGGGTAAGAAGGATGACAAGGGTATTCTACACAGTGATAGTTAGAGTGATATCTTTCTTGCAAAGAACTCGGCACATCATTCAAGAATGAAGCATATTTAATTAAGGTATCACTTCATTCGCTCTCTTCTAGAAAGTGAACAATTGATCCTTAAAAAGATTCGTGGAACTGAGAATCTAGCAGACATGTTAATGAAAGGTGTAATTATCGAGAAATTGAAGCTGTGTGCAGCTTCATTTGGTCTTCGAGGTTAAGGATAGGAAGAAAGTTGTAGTAGCAGTGCCTAGGGTATAGAGGAACGTGGAGCATGGTGTTGGTGGGCAGACTAGTCTCCAAGTGGGAGATTGTTGGGTTGTGGAGATTGTCCGAATAGTAGGATTTCCTGTCTGGACAAGAACTCTAGAGACTTGCTTGGAGCCAAGCCCGTTCGAACAGGTTGTAGACCCTATCAGGATAGGTATTCCTGAGAGTGCGTTTTTTTTTGGGCATATCCAGACAGTGCGATGGTGTGTCAAGACACGCAGTGCATGAAGGTACGGAACCCTAGGGGAATCCGAACAAGCCAGGAGGGCATCTGGACACAGCCGCCTAAAAACTCTGATTTTCTATTTAAATACCTATCATGAGACTCTATCTGTATGGAAAAGTTATGGAAATAGTGAGAGGTCTTTTCTAGGTGTTCTATAGATGAGTTTGAGAGTTGAATAGTTTAATCAATGTATATGGATTGTAAAAGTCTTATGTATTTATTTTCTCTATCATAGTGAAATCTACTGCAACTCTGTGAGCGTAGCCCTTAGTGGTGAACCACGTAAATCTTATGTTCTTTTGTGATTGCTTGTTTATGTAACGCCCCAAATTTGAGCCTGCAAATTCGTAAACAGAAACCTCCGGTTTCCACGTGACATTACTACATTTGAGACAAACTCTCGCAACGGAATATATTTTTTTCTATAGTCTTAGGAATTGATAGCATAACACATTAGAACTGATTGAAATACCTCGATACGTTTATTAAAAGTTACTTTGGTTTATCTTTACATGCCATATGCACACTAGGTGCATCAAAATTAGTGCCACAGATGGCACATAAGCATACAACATAAAACATGTCAAACAATCGTTATAAATATTTACATGCCATAAAACAAAACACACATAAATACAACTAGTAATTTTTAAGCTAGCACATAACAGTTCGATAATGGTTTCAAAAACATCAAAACTAGCATATAGGTCCATGCCTTCATTCTCCAAATCTGCATCAGTAACTATGCAAATATGACGTCATCATATTTACATAGACAAACAAGTGAGTCATCCATTTTCATAACTAAGTTACCATCAGATTAATAACAGTTCATAAAGAATACAAATGCAAAGGTTGTATGAATATGCATCGTAGTAACCATTTACTCTGTGTTTTATGATCATCTTTCTTCAGACCTCTTGTTCTAGGTTATCTGAACCTGTTTCATGTCCATTGCCTTATACTTAAAGTCTTACCTGTTTTTACTGGAATCCTACCGGTCCCAGCATTAGTTATATATTAGGCCTTCGGACACCTCTGAGTCACTTTGAACCCCCTAGGTCTACTGATTAGCCTTCCTTCCACTTGCCACTACATCAGCTTGTTGATGGCTATCTCCTCAACCATTTTATTAATTGGACACAACATAAAATGCATGTACAAGCACCCATGCAATGAACACCCTAAATGAAACGTAGAATCACCCTCAGTATGTACATCCATACTTACACTCCTTGGTGTAGTTTCTTTCCTTTTTTGTAACAAATATATACAAAGAAGATAATATATTCATAAGTCATTTTTCCAATATTAAATGTGTATATTTTTACATCACTTTACTCATCGTTTTTAGTCATCAATTAAAAGGTGATTACTTATAAGTCTTTTGACGTTTAAGCTTTTTGTTCAAACACCGAAACGCGGAGACATAATGTTTAAATATAAGTCTGTAAGTCAAAACACTTTAATAAGTATTTTTAGAGTAATTATGATTATCCACAAGAATTGTAAGTACCAAAACAAGACAATAACATGAGAATATAAATACTACAACGATTCATGTTTAAACACCAGAACACAGCATAGTGCTCTTGGTGACATAATACTTAAACATGAATCCCAACAAGGTATATGTATGCAAATATATATATATATATATATATATATATATATATATATATATATTATGATGCAAGGGGTAGGGTAATCAAGAGGCATAGCCTCCTTACGGGAATGCAAATGCTAAGATAAATATACAAAGGGATGGGGGAATCAGACGACAAAGCTGCCTTGCAAGAATGCAATAATGATAAAATAGATATATATATATATATATATATATATATATATATATATATATATATATATATATATATATATATATAACAAGAGTATATTCACTATTTTACAAAAGTCATTAAATCAATTAAAATCATTACTTTGATTCATGGTTAAGCACTAAAATGTAGTGACATGATGCTTAAACATGAATCTTAACAATTAATATGGAATGCTATATAATAAATACACAAGTAATAAAAATTACCTATGATGATCCAAGACCATCACAAGGCTAAAATAAAACAAGAATAATATACATACATATCCACAATTTTATAAAATTTACAATAATATCAAATAAGATCAAAGAGAGATATATGTGTTCTTTTAGGTCCTTTTCTTGAATTCTTTTCTTTTCAACCTTATTTATTTTGTGTTCTATATTGTAGACATCATATTAACATCAAATATATCTTAGAATTCACTTATGGAACACTTGAACACATAGAAAACTTACCAAACAATTGTTGAAACAAAAATCCTCTTTTAAGCCCAAAGTGGCTGGTTTTGGAGTTGCTAGTGCTGTTTTGGTTTCTGATCTTGGTTCTATAAATCTAGGCCATGAAAGAGCAAGGTAAGAGGTATATCTAACTCCCCTAAGGCTGCTGGACAGAAATACAAAAGAGAGAAACAGAAAAGTTTCACTCAATCTTCACCTTGGCCGAGTAGTGGAGTTTTAGGGCTGATTGAGTTTCTGATTTTTCTCTATACCTTAGGCTGTGAAAGAGGAGGGAAAGGGATGATCTTAAGCCTTATAAAGGTGCTGGACAGTAGCTTGAACCAAGGGGACAGCAGCTTAAAGCAAAACAGAAAAGTTCAACTCTTTTTTCTCAAGTTAGCCGTGTGACTCTCCTAGGAAACATCTCTCTCTTTTGCATGGATTTTCTGAAATAAAGTAAAGGCCCGCATGCTCTCTATTTATAGAAGACAAAAGGGATGGGGGTATGGTGAATAGATCAATCCACGTAGAAGGGAAGAAAGGCTGCTGGAAAAAAGAAAATGATAGCCTCCAATGTTGACAAAAAGTCTATTTCACACTCAAAAGTCCAACTTTGCGTCTAACTAGACTTAGCTTTCAACTAGATTGCCTAAACTAAATAAATATCAGCTTGTCTCAGTTCTGGAGGCAGTTAGGGCCGGCCGGTCTGGAGATTTTAATTAATTTCTGCTAAAAATTTGACAGTTGGATTATTTAGGCACCGGTTTCGGCCAAAAAGTCAACTGTCGCCAAATTGAATTCTGACTTCACAGGATTCAAGTATAAACTTTATATATACTATATTGAGTAATTATAAGCCATAAAAACATATTTATCAAGCCTAAATTTAGAGGTCAAAGTTCAATCAAAAGTGCCACTTGGCACCTAAATAGTCAACTATAAATCCAAAAAGTTAACCAGTGGACTTTTCAAAACAACTTTAGGTTTGCTTATAAAAACCTATGGATATTGTCTCCTCAACAATATCAATGATTTCTTAAGAGCTTGAAATTACTGGGCGTTACAGTTTATCTTTCTTCTATTTTCTTCTTTTTCGCATCTCACAGGTCGTAGGAAATAAGACACATTTCGTACCACAAAATAGTATGACATATAGTATATTGTATATTGTATATTCTTTTTGTTAACCTTGTCATTCATTTTGAATTAAAGTTTACATATATTGCATATTTTCGAACACCTGCTTATCCATACTTTTACTATTCCTTTTATAAGTGCAAGAATATAGCTTTAATAAGGATGCACCAGCCAAACAACCCAGATAGTATTCTTCTAGAAACCGTTGGGAAAATCAACAAACAACAAATCAGATAAAGAAACAAACCAATTCAGACTTAATTTTTGGGGACCATCAATAGACCACCAACAAACGGGAATCACCATGTACCACTTCAGATAAACAAACCAACAACCAAACAAACCGGTCAACTAAATTTATCAACTTGGGTACTATTACTTAGCAATACTTTATCACAAAAGACAACTATCAAAAGGTACAAACATCTTCGAATTAGTAATTGGCTTGTTGCTTTCACTTCGACAAGAAAAAGGAAAGGTTTATTTCAGAGGACTACTATTCCGAAGACCTGGTTACGACCGGGCTACAACTCTGCTGACATGGTTCTGTACATGTCAGCTTTTTTTTTTTTTAATTTTTTTTTTAAAAAAAAACCTTCCCCCCTTTCCCCTCCCCAACGCAATCACAGGTCTCTTCCTTCTGACCAAAATCTCCCTCTCTAAAGCAACGCCCACTGTACACTAGCCACTATACAGCGCTCACCACCCACTGCCCACCGTACGCTGCCGCTAGAGAGCATCACGCAAGCAAAAAACCATTGACAAAAAGGTAAGAAAGAAGAAGAAAACCATGTAGATGATGGACTGAAAGGTGGTTTTTTTTTTCTCTCTCTCCTCGCATCAGATATGGGTTTGTTTTTAAAATCTAATGAACTGAACGGTGGGTTTGTTTCTATTCTTCTTCTTTTTTTAGATATGTTTTCTAAATATATATATATATATAATGAACTGAACGATGGATTTTTGTGGTTTGTAGAGGGTGGAGGACGTAGGCGCCCTAGCCATCATCGATTGACGCTGCTCGTTCCTCCGGGTAAACTTTTCTTTGTATCATTTTTATTCCACTTTTGATTTCTTCGACTGTGATTTTATCTGGGATTTGGGCAAACCTGTGAAATGAGTTTTTTTTTTTCCACACGAGTTAAGGGTCACTTGGAAGGCTGACTAACAACGGTGGATTTTTTAGAAATTCAGCTGCATTAAATTTTTGAGGAAAATGGATTCTTGATCAAATGCTAGTCCCACTTAATGTTTATTGGCTCCTGTGGATGTAGTGGTAATTAGATATTGGTGATATCCTGAGTCATTTTGCTCAAGAACATCCGGAAAGCTTTGTTCTTTTTTATTTTCAGTGAGAATCAATCGTTATTCTAATAGCTGCTTGGTAGCCAGAAGTTGGTAGAACATATTGCTAAATATGCTTAAAAGGTAAAATAGAACAAACTAGAACATTGAGCATGGCATAGGCATGCATTTCTTACATTATTTTTGTTAAATAAATGTTTCTGAAAAGTTTCACCTATTCTCAAACAATCAAAGAAGAAAATAACAAAAACAATTTCTTATGCTTGTGGTTTATTATTTATTTATTCTTTTCTTTTAAATTTTGTGTTTAGAAGTGTGAGTGGAAGTTCGTGTGTGTCAACAAAATTATGCAAATGAAAGTTACTCCATTAGAATGTTGCTACTTGCTAGAAAAACAATTAAGTTAGAATTTTTGGTGGGATTAATTTATAATTTGATGTTTACTTAAAATTTTCGTTTGTTTATTGTTAGCAACCATGTGTCTTTTATCACTTATTATTTGCACTTGACTAGATACAATCTGATTGTCTTGTATAAAATTAATTATTTGATGTTTTATTTTTGGTGCATATTTTATTTTTTGTGATTGGTGTTTTTTTTTTTTTTTTTTTTTTTTTTTTTTTTTTTTTTTTTTCTCCTTTCAATAAGGCAATTGATGATTGTTTTAGGTTCTCTTTGACTTTCTTCATTGAGTGATACCCATTTTGATTAATAGCTGCTCTATCTTTTGTGTTTTAGTTACTTATTGTGGCTAACTCCTCCTAGATGGACTTTTCAAGCTCACACTTGGAGAATGACAGCGAAGATGATTCTCTGTTTACACAATTCCAAATGATGTTGCTTTGACCCACCAAGATGACCCTCAAATTGGTTAGGCTATAAACTTTTGTTTGCTTTTTAATTTTGCTTCGACTCTGTGATTGTATGATTTATTGTTTCATTGTTGTTCAATTATGTCAATTGTTTCCTCTGAACTTTGTATTATTATTATTATTATTATTATTATTATTATTATTATTATTATTATTATTATTATTATTATTATTATTATTATTATATAGATGGAAATCTAAATGTATGTGATTTAGAGAGGGATGTTATGGAGGACACTAATGCACAATACAAGATTATAGATGGGAATGAAAAAGTTGAAGAACCCAAGGAATTAATGGTGTTTAGTTTGGAAGAAGGAGTTTGCTTATATTATAGGACATATGCTAAGCAAGCGGGTTTTAATGTGGTAAAAAGAGCATAGATGGTTGTGCAAAATACATCACCCTTACATGTGTTCATCAAGGCACGATAGAAAGCAACACATCATCAAATGCTATGAAGCCAAATCCAACAACTAAAACGGGGTGTAAGGCAAAGATCAATGCGCGGCAGGCCGTTGATGGAAGTGGTTTCTGACTACAATTGTGGTTGAGCATAATCATAGTTTAAGAATTTAGATTCTGCTGCAAAAAGAAGGCTTGAGCTAAATGATAGAGCTGGAATACATCTGTTTAAGAATTTCAACTCGTTGGTTGTTGAAATGGGGGGTATGACAATCTTGCCTTTGAAGATAAAGATTGCCAGAATTTTATTGACAAGGCAAGAGATCTTTGGCTTGGCAAAGGAGTGCTGAAGCACTTCGTGATTATTTTAATAGAATGCAAAAGCAAGATGATGGCTTCTTTTATATGATGGACATGGATGATGAAAGCAGGTTGCAAAATGTATTTTGGGCTAATGCACAGAGTAGGGCAGCGTATGAATATTTTGGGGATTGCATTACGTTTGACACAACGTACTTGACTAATAGATACGGCATGCCATTTGCTCCTTTTGTAGGAGTGAATCATCATGGTCAGTCAGTACTTTTTGGGGCAAGACTAATATCAACCGAGGATACAAAAACATTTATTTGGTTGTTTGAGACTTGGTTGGGGTGCATGAATGGCCGAGCTCCAAGTACAATTATAACAGATCAAGATAGGGCTATGAAAAATGCAATTGCAAAAGTTTTTCCAAACACTTGACATAGATTTTGTCTATGGAACATTATGAGAAAACTCCCAGAAAAGTTTGGAGCTCATGCTGAATACAATGACATATTATGGTGTGTTTGAGTGTTGAATATTTTAGATTGAAAAATATTGTTTTTTAATGGTAGGAAATGATTGGAGGTTTGAAAAGTTGTGTCTAATGATTGGTATTGTGAAAAGTTGTGTGGAATAATGATTTGAATAATAATTATTTATTATATATTGATTTCAATATTGATTGTTTAATTAAAAAATAAATAAATAAAACAATTTTTTTTTTTTTAAAAAAACATAATTAAAATTAAAATTAAGAAAAAAAGGGTGGCTGCCAGTTAACCACCCCTTTGGGGGTGGCCGAGCGCCACCCCCAAGCCACCTCTAAGGGGCGTACGGCCACCCCAAGATTTTGGGGATGGCCAACGGGCCACTCCCAGCAACTGGGGTGGCCAACGGGCCACCCCCAGGATCTGAGGGTGGCCGCGCGCCACCCCCAGCCACCTTTGGGTGGCAGCCACCCGTTTGCTTCTTTCTTTTTTTTTTTTTAAAGTTTTTTTTATTTAATTTTTAATTATTTTATTAATTAAATGTGGGACCCACTCGTTTTTGGATACAACTTGTCCTGCGCGTGGGTCCCAGTCATCAAATCACTGATATTAGAGTGTCAGTCTTGAATTAAGACTAAATTCGGGTGGAATTCGGGTTTTTTTGCGGGTGTGCGGGTTTTAGAAAAAACCCGAATATAATAAGGATTCTATTCTAAATCCAAACACACCATAAGAGTGCCCTACAAACTTGTGCGTATGATTGCAAACATGTGATGAATTTGAGGAAAACTGGCAAAGTCTACTGGAGTATTTTCCAACTTCAGGATAATGTATGGCTGCATGGTTTGTATAGTGAGCGGACTTTTTAGGTGCCGGCATATATGAAAGATATGTTTTGGGCGGGAATGACTACTATGTAGCGAAGTGAAAGTATGAACTCATTTTTTTATGGTTATGTGCACTCAAAGACCACATTAAAGGAATTTGTTGACCAATTTGATAGTGCTTTGAGATTAATGGTTGAGAATGAGAAACCTACTGATTTCAAATCTTTTAATAGCATGATAAAATGTGTAAGCAAGATTTCTTTAGAGAAGAATTTTTAAGATATCTACACCATTGCAAAGTTCAAAGAAATGTAAGAGGAGTTTACGAGAATCATGTTTTGTATTAACTCTCATCTTAAAAAAGAAGGTGTAATATCTACCTATCAAGTGACTGAATTTGATGTCATTAGTGAAAACTACATTAAAGATGTAACATTTGTGTTTACTTCAATAAAGACCAAATTGAAGGGCAGTGCAGTTGTGCATTGTTTGAATTAAGAGGCATCTTGTGCAGGCATTCCATTTCTATGTTACTTATAAGGAAAGTTATAGCACTGCCTTCAAAATATTTTCTTGACAGATGGAGGAAGGATATAAAGCGAAAATACACTTTTGTTAAGAGTAGTTATGATACTCTCGGTCATAACCCTAATACCCAAAGATATGACACCATGTGAGGAATTTCTATGAATTAGCATCGCTCACATCAGAAAATGTGGATCATTAAGTGATGAAAAATGTTGATATTTTAAATGACAAATACTGTGCATTAAGGCTTGAACCTAGTCATCTTTCCTAGCCATCTTTGTTAGTTTGTAATTTGCCACATTTTGTTGGACAAAATCACTTGTTTGTAAAGATACTTTTTATCAGGGATTCCGCTATTCAGAAGTGTCTCCAGAAGACGACGTGTCATCCCGTCCGAACCTCCCTCTGTGTCGAGAAGCTTCGAACTGCTCCAGCTTGCATCCGTTCAGACGATTCAGCAGCCCGTCCGGACGATCCTCAGTGTTTGATCAAGCCTCAGGATTTTTGCAACCGTGCGGACGACGTGGATTCCTGTCTGGACGTGCTCATCCATAAGGCAAGTATCGCAATTCAAATCCAGACGTCCGGATGCGCATGCATCATATATGGAAATTGTGCGCATCAGATCAGCCTTCCGGACGACTATCCTCCCAATTCGAACGCGCGAAGCCTCTGTATGGAAATTACTTGCAGCGAACGTGCGACCGTCCGGATGACAGGGCATCACCGTCCATACACGGCTCTCAAATAGGAAAGATCTTCAGCGAAATTTTTAGAATTTCGGTCGTACAGTTGTCTGTCTAGACGGCCTATGACCACCGTCTAGATGGCGCCCAGTTTTATCAAGCCAGACACTCATTTGTACTGTCAGCCTATAAATAGAGGCCCCTAGGCTTGAGAACAGCAAGAATTCGGTATTGAATTCCACTAGTGCTTAGAGAGCTATATTGTGAGTTTATTGAGCTCAGTTGATCTCTCTGAAGCTGTTGCTGCGTGTGTTGTTGCTGCGCTTAACTTGAAGTCTATCTTAGGGGTTGGCCCTAAGGTAAAGGATTCCATTGAAGACCCCTTCAGTTAGGAGACCTGGTTGGGAGGTGTTCATGTTGGGTTACACGTTAGAAAGCATGGTACGACCACTGCATCAGGTGATGGAGATCAAGGCACCGCTTTGAAGGATCTCGTTCAAGTACCAATTGGGCCGGTTACGAGAGCACGAGCAAAGAAGTTCAAGGATGTGCTCAACGGACTCATCCAAGAGTTATGGGCTCAAGCAAATTCGGGGAGGCCCATTGAGCATGATCCACGTGGGCAACAAAGAATTGTCACCTTGATTCAAGTTCTAGGAGGATCCGGTCAAGGCTAAGAACTGCTGAGATTGTTCGTTAATTTAGAAGGATTGGATTGCAAGACTTATTTTCTTTACCTACCTAAGATCTTTATTTATTTTCTTTCCTTGCTAGGAATTGATTTGGACTTTATTTTCTTTCCTTGCTAGGAATTGATTTGTTTACTTATTAGGATTAGAACTACTTTCTCCGCAAGTAATTTTCTTGTATAAATAGGTGTACCTACCATGTAATCGAGGAGACATTGATGATTCATAAAACTTGTGAGGTTTTATTCTTTTTGGTTCTTTGAAGAACTACTCGAACTTATCGGGATTTCCCGTGGCGTTCATCTCGACTTATCAAACGGAATTTCCACCACCGTTTGTGGCGTCTTCCTTATACCAAGGTTCTTGTTTGTCATAAACAACGGGTCGAGGTTTTTCCATTCGAATGTGTCCTTAGAACGGTCTTGGGTTCCCTTTCGTTGTTGGGTCTCGTTATTCTTGACGGGGTTCACATCATTTGGTATCAGAGCTCAGTTTCTAGTTCAGGTTTGCATATCCCTTCACATCACTATTTTGAAATTTTATTTCATTATTCTTAAAAGCTAGTTGCTAATCATCAAAAAAAAAAAAAAAATCGTGTCAAAATTCAGATTTGTGATTTTCGCGAATCTTTGCTTTAATTTTTCAGATTTGAAATTTTCAGATTTGAATTCCATTCTTAATTGATTACGTGAATCTTTGCTTTAATTTTCAGATCAATAATTTCAAGATTTGGATTTTCTTTCCATATCTGCAACTTCCATCTTTGAATTACATGTCGCTTTCAATTGTCCTTTGTATAGTTTCATGTGCTTGTTGAAATCTGATCAATCGTTTTTGGCAATTACAATTATTATTGCTGCTTGTGACTAGAAAAAAAAAAAAAGAAAAAAAAAAGTTGCGGACAAAAAAAAAGAAAAGAAAAAGTCCAAAAAAGAAAAAAAAAAATTCATTATTCTGTGCTTCCAAAATTCCAAACTGTCATATTCCTTCTATTTCTAATCTGAAAATTTCCATATTCCTTGTGTTCAAATCTGAAATTCCTTGAGTGTTGCTGGAAATTTTGAGTTGTTTGTTTAGTTTCAAAAGAACTAAGAGAGAATTATCGAGTGGAAAAAGGCAAGAGTGATGAGAACATCAGAGGGTAAAAGCCATATTATTTTAAGTGAAACACGAGTGGAGAGTGATCCACCTTCTTGAGTGTAAACACGTAAGGGAGTGATTCGTGAGGATATTTTTTCTTTCTAACCTTTGTTTTGCAGCAATCATGTCTCACGATAGTGGTAAGAGCATTGTCGAAGGTGATACAAAATTGGCCGATCCGAAAATGTTTATGGAGGCCATGATGAGTGAGATGAGGCGAGTGATGAAGATGGAGATGGAGCAGGTTTATGAACGGATAGATCAGATGGAGAATAGACGTGAGGAGCAACCACAAAACTGTCGTAATTTTTGTAGAAGGGAAAGAGTTCCACCGAGGGAGGAGGATGAAGAGCGTTATGGGTCTGGTTTTGATGAAGAAGAAGATCGGGGTTCCATTGTTAACAATAGGAGACCTGGAGGAAGATTTAGAGAAGCTAGGAATCGTGAAGATAACAACTTGGGTGGTATTAAGATGAAGATTCCGTCCTTTCAAGGTAGATCTGATCCTGAGGCATATCTTGAATGGGAGAAGAAGATGGAGTTCGTGTATGATTGTCACAACTACTCCGAGACAAAGAAGGTAAAATTAGCTGTGATTGAATTTTCTGAATATGCTATTACTTGGTGGGATCAGCTTGTGATAAACAGGAGGCGGAATAGAGAACGCCCAATAGACACATGGGAAGAGATGAAAGTAGTGATGAGAAAACAGTTCGTTCCAAGTTACTACTACCGAGAGTTGTACAAAAGGCTACAAGGTCTTAGACAAGGGAGTCGAAGCGTAGAGGATTACTACAAGGAGATGGAGATTGCTATGATCCGCGCTAATGTAGAGGAAGATCGGGAGGCTACAATGGCTAGATTTTTACTTGGCTTAAACCGGGAGATCCATGATAAGGTAGAGATGCAGCATTATGTTGAATTGGAAGATATGGTGCATATGGCTATCAAAGTGGAACAACAACTCAAGAGAGGGAATGGGACACGTGCAGGCCATAACTCTAGTTCTACCTCTTGGAAATTGAGTCAAGCCAAGCCGCTGGACAAGTCACAAACGCCCAAACCCGAGCCCAAGTCCGTGACCACCAGCCACGTTCCTCAAGGTAAAACCGAAGCCTCTACCTCTAGGAATCGTGATATTAAGTGTTTTAGATGTCAAGGCAGGGGCCACATAGCAAGTCAATGTCCAAACAAGCAAGCCATGGTGTTGCAAGCCAATGGAGAAATTGCGACCGATAATGAAGATTCCGACACCGACAACATGCCGCCATTGGAGGATGTTTCCGATGAGGAGTATTTAGCCCCTGACGCATTGACATTGGTGGCGAGAAGAGCATTGAGCTTGCAAGCAAAAGGAGTTGATGAAGTACAGCGGGAGAACATCTTTCACACAAGGTGCTACGTTAAAGACAAGGTATGTAGTGTGATTATTGATGGTGGTAGTTGTACTAATGTTGCAAGCACAATTATGGTGGAGAAATTGGGATTGCCCAAGATAAAACATCCTAGACCGTACAAGTTGCAATGGCTAAATGATAGTGGTGAGATAAGGGTGAACAAGCAAGTGTTAGTTGCATTTCGAATCGGTAAATATGAAGATGAAGTGTTGTGTGATGTAGTACCGATGCAGGCGGGACACTTATTGCTAGGGCGTCCATGGCAATTCGATAGGCAAGTGAAGCATGATGGCTTTACGAACAAGTACTCTTTTGTACTTAATCAACGATCAATCACTCTTGTACCGTTGACACCGCAGCAAGTATACGAGGATCAAGTGAGATTACAAAAGGAGAGTGATCAAAAGAAAGAGAGTGAGCAAAAGAAAAAGAGTGAAAAACAGAGAGAGGCCGAGAAAAATGAAAGAGAGAAAGAAAATCAAAGTTCGGCCCTTGAGAGAAAATCAGAGAGAAAACAAAAGAATTTTTATGCAAAAGCAAGTGAGATCAAGCGGGCAATGTTTTCAAAACAGCCGATGATTGTACTTTTGTACTAAGAGGCACTTTTAAACAATAACGAACTTGACCTTGCTTTGCCTAGTTCTATTGTTTCTCTTTTGCAGGAGTACGAGGATGTCTTGCTCGAGGAAACACCACATGGGTTACCTCCAATCCGAGGGATTGAACATCAAATTGATTTAGTTCCCGGTGCAACCATCCCAAACCAACCAGCTTATAGGAGCAATCCCGAGGAGACAAAGGACCTTCAACGGCAGGTAAGTGAATTGTTGGAGAAAGGGCACGTGAGGGAGAGCATGAGCCCATGTGCGGTTCCGGTCTTACTTGTACCTAAGAAGGATGGGACGTGGAGAATGTGCGTTGATTGCCGAGCCATCAACAACATAACGGTAAAGTATCGTCATCCTATCCCACGCTTAGATGATATGTTAGATGAGCTGCATGGTTCTTACATATTTTCTAAGATTGATTTAAAAAGTGGTTATCATCAAATTAGGAAAAAAGAAGGAGATGAATGGAAAACTGCCTTTAAAACAAAATATGGTTTGTATGAATGGTTAGTTATGCCTTTTGGTTTGACTAATGCTCCGAGCACCTTTATGAGACTTATGAACCATGTTTTGCGTGCATTTATAGGCAGATTTGTTGTTGTCTATTTTGATGATATACTCATTTATAGCAAAAACATAGACGATCATGTAGTACATTTGAAATCCGTTTTAGATGTGCTAAGGAAAGAAAAGTTGATTGCTAATTTAAAGAAGTGCACTTTTTACACCGATAAGCTTGTATTTTTGGGATTTGTTGTTAGTGCACAAGGTATACAGGTTGATGAAGAGAAGGTACGTGCAATCCAAGATTGGCCGAGCCCCACAAGTGTTGGTAATGTTCGTAGTTTTCATGGACTTGCTAGTTTCTACCGGCGATTCGTGAGAGACTTCAGTAGCTTAGCCGCACCGCTTACCGAAGTGATCAAGAAGAACGTTGGATTTCGGTGGGGAGAAGAACAAGAGAAAGCATTTCAATTAATCAAAGAGAAGCTGACTAACGCACCTTTGTTGTCTTTACCTAACTTTTCGAAAACGTTTGAAATTGAATGTGATGCTTCAGGTATTGGTATAGGTGCCGTTCTTATGCAAGAAGGACGACCAATTGCTTACTTCAGCGAGAAACTCAGCGGGGCAGCCTTAAACTACCCAACTTATGATAAGGAGTTGTATGCATTGGTTCGGGCTTTAGAGACGTGGCAACACTATCTATGGCCTAAGGAGTTTGTGATTCACACCGATCATGAGTCCTTGAAACACTTGAAGGGCCAACACAAGCTAAACAAAAGACATGCGCGATGGGTGGAGTTCATAGAGACGTTTCCATACGTCATTCGGTACAAGCAAGGTAAGGAGAATGTAGTTGCCGATGCACTTTCTCGCAGGTATGCCTTACTCTCCACACTTGATGCAAAATTGCTTGGTTTTGAACACATTAAAGAATTATATGCTGAAGACCACGAATTTTGTGAGGAATATCGAGCTTGTGAGAAAATCGCCTCAGGTAAGTTCTTTAGACTTGATGGATTCCTATTTCGAGAAAATAAGCTATGCGTGCCTAATTGTTCTATGAGGGAGTTATTAGTGCAGGAATCACATGGTGGGGGATTAATGGGACATTTTGGAGTTGCAAAGACTTTGGCTATTTTGCAGGAACACTTCTATTGGCCTCACATGAAACGAGATGTCGAACGGATTTGTGGTAGATGTGTCACATGTAGGCAAGCTAAATCCAAAGTGCAACCCAACGGTTTGTATACTCCTTTACCAATTCCTAGTGAGCCTTGGATTGATATTTCAATGGATTTTGTGTTAGGATTGCCTAGGACTAAACATGGAAGAGATTCAGTTTTTGTGGTCGTGGATAGATTTTCTAAAATGGCACATTTTATTCCATGTCACAAAACGGATGATGCTTCGCATGTTGCTGATTTGTTCTTTAAAGAGATTGTGAGATTACATGGCATGCCTAGGACAATTGTTTCAGATAGAGATGCTAAGTTCTTGAGCTATTTTTGGAAGACTTTGTGGTGTAAGCTAGGTACTAAGCTATTGTTTTCCACTACTTGTCATCCACAAACTGATGGTCAAACTGAAGTAGTAAATAGGACTTTGTCTACGCTATTAAAGGCAATCATTAGAAAGAACATCAAAACATGGGAAGAATGTTTACCACATGTTGAGTTTGCATATAATAGAGCTGTTCATTTTGCTACCAAATTTTCGCCATTTGAAATTGTGTATGGGTTTAATCCTTTAACTCCATTGGATTTGTCTCCTTTACCTTTGACGGAGCACATTAATTTAGATGGCAAAAAGAAAGCTCACTTTGTGAAGCAGATTCATGAGAAAGCAAGACTCAACATTGAGCGAAGAACGGAACAATATGCCACACAAGCCAACAAGGGACGTCGCAACCTGGTTTTTGAACCCGGAGATTGGGTTTGGCTGCATATGAGAAAAGAAAGATTCCCGGTGAAAAGACGTTCCAAATTGCTCCCAAGACGAGATGGCCCTTTTCAAGTCCTCGAGCGTATCAATGACAATGCTTACAAGCTAGATTTACCTGGTGAGTACAATGTCAGTACCACTTTTAATGTTACTGATTTGAGTCCTTTTGATGTAGGTGATGATTTGAGGGCAAATCCTTTTCAAGAGGAGGGGAATGATGGAGATCAAGGCACCGCTTTGAAGGATCTCGTTCAAGTACCAATTGGGCCGGTTACGAGAGCAAGAGCAAAGAAGTTCAAGGATGTGCTCAACGAACTCATCCAAGAGTTATGGGCTCAAGCAAATTCGGGAAGGCCCATTGAGCATGATCCACGTGGGCAACAAAGAATTGTCACTTTGATTCAAGTTCTAGAAGGATCCGGTCAAGGCTATAAGAACTGCTGAGATTGTTCGTTAATTTAGAAGGATTGGATTGCAAGACTTATTTTCTTTACCTACCTAAGATCTTTATTTATTTTCTTTCCTTGCTAGGAATTGATTTGGACTTTATTTTCTTTCCTTGCTAGGAATTGATTTGTTTACTTATTAGGATTAGAACTACTTTCTCCGCAAGTAATTTTCTTGTATAAATAGGTGTACCTACCATGTAATCGATGAGACATTGATGATTCATAAAACTTGTGAGGTTTTATTCTCTTTGGTTCTTTGAAGAACTACTCGAACTTATCGGGATTTCCCGTGGCGTTCATCTCGACTTATCAAACGGAATTTCCACCACCGTTTGTGGCGTCTTCCTTATACCGAGGTTCTTGTTTGTCATAAACAACGGGTCGAGGTTTTTCCATTTGAATCTGTCCTTAGAACGGTCTTGGGTTCCCTTTCGTTGTTGGGTCTCGTTATTCTTGACGGGGTTCACATCATCAGGGGTATGTGAGTGTTACTACTTTGTATCTAGTCTTGTCTTCACAATAGTGGATATCCTGGGTTTGGCTGCCCCAGAGTGGTTTTTCTCATATTGAGTTTTCCACTTCATTAACAAAAATTCTTCTGTTATTTATTTTTCGCATTGTTATTTTGTTAACACCTTGTGCACACACTTGAGTTATATTAGAAGTCAATTTCTATTTTTCAATTGGTATCAGAGCTTGGTGCACTCTATTAAGATTCAATTCCTGAGTGCTATTTTTGACTTCTATCTGTTAACATGTCTCAAACTCTTAATACTGTTCCTGCCTTCTACGGCACGAACTATGGCTATTGGAAAGCTCACATGCGGTTCTTTTTAAAATCTATTGACTGTTGGAGTATTGTTGAAACTGGTTGGACTAAACGAGAGGATACAACGCTTGAACTAGTCCTTCAGAAAAACACACGAGTTTCTAATGACAAAGCCCTCCATGCTCTATGTCAAGCACTTTCACCGTCTGAATTTGCAAAAATTTCAAACTGTGAATCTACTCAACAAGCGTGGTAAATCTTGGAAACAACATATGAAGGCACTAAACTTGTAAAATCTATCAAACTTCAAATGTTGATTTCCAGATTTGAAGAAATTAAGATGTTGGAAGAAGAGGCATGTGGAGAGTTTTACTCCAAGGTGAGTGACCTGAGAAACTCCATGGTGAGTCTCGGGAAGCTTGTCTCGGATGTAAAACTCATCCGAAAGATTCTAAGATCTTTGCCTGAGCGTTTCAGGATCAAGGTGACTATTATTGAAGAGAGCAAAGATCTTGAAGAAATGAAGATTGAAGAGTTGGTGGGATCTCTTCAAACTTATGAGCTGTCCCTACCCCTGGTCAAGAAGCTGAAGACCATTGCCCTGAAGGCTTCCAAGAAAAAGGTAAAAGCCTCATCTGGAGATAACTCTGAGGAGGAAGAGAAAGTTGTGGCTATGTTAGCCAAAAATTTCAGAAGACTAATGAGAGATGACCGATTCAAGAAGAAGTTTTCTGAAAAGATGAAGAAAACTCCCAGAGAAGCTGAACTCAAGGAAGAAGAAAAGAAGGATCCCATAGGTCCAAGATGTTTTGAATGCTCAGGATTTGGGTACATACGGGTTGATTGTGGGAACCTCAAGAAGGGCAAGGGGAAGGCTTACAATGTGACTCTCAGTGATGAGTCAGAAGAAGAGGCTCTTGAGTCTGAAAAATTTCTAGCCTTTGTGGCTCCACTTGTTGAAAAAGAGGACTCTTATTACTCGGAGCATAGTGATAATGGGGATGACCTCAAGGAGGCATACAAAACTCTCTATGTAGAGTATGAAAAGCTGAGGGAAGGACTTAAGCAGCACCTTCATGATCTGAACAGCTTGCAAACTGAGAAGAGTTATTGCTGCTCAGAATTCAAGAGCTAGAGGAAAAGCTACTAGAGATGCAGCTCCAATTAGAAAGAGTCACTGATGAAAAGCTGACTCGCATGCTGTCCATTCAGAAAAGCCCAATCGACAAGACTTGTCTCAGGTATATAGCTCCTCCCACTGACACTCCTTCTACTTCCAAGACTGTATTTGTCAAACCTGCAGTCCCAGAGCCTCCCCCCATTGCTGAAGATAAAGGGAAGGACAAGATTAATGATGATGTTTCAGGCACTCAGAAGCCTCATTCCATTAGAAGATCTCCTATATGCCACCATTGCGGTCTGAGTGGGCATGTCTGACCCTAGTGCTCCCTCCTTAAAGCACAAAAAGAGAAGGCCAAGAAAGAAGTACCCAGACCGGCTAATCATGGCATTAGACCCCTGACCCAAAATCAAACTCCATGGTATCAGGCACCTTACCAAGCTCCATGGAGACAAGCACCAAGGCATCAAGCTCCTCAATATCAAGCTCCTTGGTTTCATGCACCTTGGCACCATGCATCTCAGCATCAGAGACCTCAGCAACAATTTGTACCTGCCAATCATAGTGGCAAATCCAAGCAATTTAAAAGGTCGCAGAAGGTGGGAGAAGATCAATACTACAGTGAGCCACCTATTTGGATGCAGAGCATGATGGAGTGGATGGGTCAGCAGATGAAGTCTTGCCAACAACCACCCACTGGAAGGCAGGCTTGGATCAAGAAGAAGAATAACCCCACGAGGGGGAATGGACTCACCTAGCAGGAGAAGGCGTTCATGCCTAGGATTTGGTTCCTAATCCTAAGGCATCAGGTTTGATTGCTTGACTTTGACTTGTTATATTTGGTATGCAATCTAGGAACCAGATTTGTTTTGCCCCCTATTTCTCTTGAGAGAGCATTGCAGGTACTTGTTGGGGAAGACAGAAAAAGCAGGTTGAGCGACTGCTTTTCTGTATTGTCATCATCGAGCTTTCACAGGTTTGATCATGCCTTGCATATGATGTTATTTCCATATTGCATTTTTTTTAATAAAAAAAAGGGAGAAATAGCAGGAAATTTTCCTTTCTTGGCATATCAGATATTGCATGTGCTTTCACTTGATATCTCAATTCATTATGCATTAATCTACTTTACTTAGATATGATTGAGAGTTTATGACTATATCAGCCAAGTGATTTTCCTGTATATGCAATAGTTGGATAGCTTCTAAAGGTACATCTTTCCTTCTCTGAAAATGTACACTATCCAAAACTTCCCTAAAGGTACATCTTTCCCTCTCTGACTTTTTGTTTCTAGAAATTTTGAACAAGAGAAAAGGTTTTTGATAAGATGGCCAAATTGACCAAATGCTAGTTGAACCTAGAACCTAAAAATTCTGGCATTCTCTCTAGGTTGCAGCATCAAAAGAATCAAGCAGTTACCATCATGAATTCTGTATTATATATGCATATTTTTTGCTTATGTGCTAAATTGCCTTGCCCTTCATGGTGCAAGTAAAATATTTATCTTGTCCTTCATGATGCAAGTAAAACAATTGGATGCTACATCTTAGGGGGAGTGTATCAGATGAGGGTGGCTAGGCCCTAGTAATTTAGAAGGTTTGAATTTTGACTAATCTTTCACTGATTTTCTCTCTTGTTTAGAAAATCTGGTTGCACTTTGTGATATTAGTGATAGTCATACCTTATGGGAAATGTCTTCACACACACACACACACACACACATTGCATGAGTTAAGTTGTCTTTTTAAATTTTCTGTCTATGGGAAAATCCTTGTGCTGATTGAAATCTGAACTCTCTCTTATATCTCTGCTTAGTTTTGAGATGCTATTTGATTGTGTTATCAGTTGATTATACATGTGTGTTCTGCAGCTAACCTTAGGAAAATTAATTTCTGTAAATTTTCTTCAGTTTTCTGCATTTGTGAAGCGTCCGGACGGCCTCTCTTTTCGTCCGGACGGGTGTAGATCAGACGGCTAGACGATACTCCTGTATGTTCGGACGCACGTTGCTCAGAAGGCCAGACGGTAAGGTTAGACGTCCGGACGCAAGAGACCTATCCACATGTTCCGAGGCAGCGCGAGTCCAAACGTTGTTAATAAGTTGTCCGGACGAGGATCCCACAGGCTCTATAAAAGCCCCTGGCCGCCACATTCTCACCCTACCCCACCAAAAATATCTCTTTTGGCTCTAGTGAGTGATTTCTCGTGAGTTTTTGGTATTATCTCGCCCCTTCTTGTCTTTTTGTGCATTAATCTCTCAGTCCAGGCATTTTTCTAGCCGTTTTCTTTTCAGTTTTTTTTTTTTAAAAAAATGTTAGAATTTTGATTATTTTAGGAATGTTGTTGAGATTATAACATGCATAGTTGTGACATCTATTGTGTTGGGATCTTTGGTTTGGTATTTTTCTTGAGGGCTGTACTTTCTACTGTTATAATGCCGAATTTTCTTTGTGCACTGACAAGATCATTTCTTTTGGAATATTTGGCAAATCTTTTGGTCTCTTTTGCAGAATCATGTCCACAGGCAGCCCACAGCGTAGAGTTTGCCAGAGGACAGAGGGAGATAGGGCAACTCTTAGAGCCAAAATCATGGACCGCCCAGTCATTGCCGAGTGGAATGTGGTCCGTTCTGATATTATGGTGGCTCCTCTGGATAGTATCCATGACACTATCCAGACCTATCATTTGGGGTATCTTCACAGCTACGCCTGTGTGGTGTACACCAAGCTGGTTAGACTTTTCTATGCCAACCTCGAGGTGATGCAGGACGATGACCGCGGTTGGTGCTTCAGCCCACTGTTCTTGGGCATATTATCACTGTTGATCCCTAGATCATTAGTCAGTTCATTGGAGTTCCTGTTCTCCATTTGTCTGCGAGCCCTTACAATGAGGTGGTACTTCCTCCTTCTATGGAAGATCTTCGAGAGTTTTTCCATGCAGTTCCACGGGGAGTGGAGCTCGCCACCACCATCAGGATCAGTGTCTTATTCGCCCCTCACCACATGCTGACCAAGATTGGTTAGCACAACCTATGGCTAGTTGTCTGGCGCAGTGACCTGATTTTGAAAAAGGCTCAGCTTATCCACGCCATTCATCTTCGCTTGCCCTTCTGCCTGTGCAAGCACATTTTGGGCGTTATTCTGAAGGCTCGTGATGAGAGCAATACAGGTCTTCCTTTCGGCTGCCTGCTCACTCAAATTATTCTATAGATAGGCATAACAATTGTTGGTGAGCCCAAAATGAAGATCCAGGATCCACTCAGCAAGTAGACGCTGATGAAGTCAAATGCTAAGTTGCGGAGAGATGATCCGGATGACGATGATCTGCCCCCGCCTCCTCCTATTCCTGTCGGCATACCGAGTGTGGCTTCCTCTTCCCAGACTGCCCCGTCACCACAGCCGAATGTCAGCTATTCTCAGATTATGGAGGCTCTGGCATCTATCCAGGGGGGCATGAGTTCCATGCAACTGTCTATGTCATCCATGCAGCAGTCCATCTCTACTATGCAGCAGGAGGTTCACTCCATCAACCTCTGAGTAGAGCAAAACTAGTTGGACCTTCGGGAGTGCCTCAAGTTCCACCACCCATCCAGCAGTGATGACAAGGACAATGCGCCGATAGCCGAGGATGCTTGAGTTCCTTTTTGTTATGTAGTTGTCTTATTTTCTTTTGAGACATTTGTGTTTTATTTTGCTCCTTTTGTTAAACTCCTGGATTATATTACTCTGTTACCCTGGTCCTTCTAAGACCTTTAGGGGGAGTAATTTTTGTTGTGGTTGATTTTTATTACTCTGTTTTACCCTTTGTGACACAAAAAGGGAGTACTTTTTAGTTTTGGACCGGAATTGAATTTTTAACCTGTCAAGTGATTTTTGTCCCAGAATGGCCAAAGGGGGAGTTTGTTAGTTTGTAATTGGCCACATTCTGTTGGACAAAATCACTTCTTTGTAAATATGCTTTTTATTAGGGATTCTGCCATTCAAAAGTGTCTCCAGTAGACTCTACAATATTTGCAAGTCAGAAATTTCGGTTCCCTGCCAGCCGTCCGGACGATGTGTCATCCCGTCCAGATGCCTAGCTGTCCAATGCATCAGCCGTCCGGATGACGTGTCAAACCGTCCGGACGCACATCAGACTAAAGCATCATCCGCCCGGACGACGTGGATTCCTGGCCGGACCTTCCTCTATGTTGAGAAACTTCAAACTGCTCCAGCTTACATCTGTCCGGACGATTCAGCAGCTCGTCCTAACGATCCTCAATGTTCGAACAAGCCTCAGGATTTCTTTCCAAAACACAGATATGGAAGTATCGTAATTATCCATAAGGCAAGTATCGCAATTCAAATCCAGATGTCTGGACGCCAGTCAGCATGGTCCGGACGCACGTGCATCATATATGGAAATTACGTGCATCAGATCAGCCGTTCGGACTACCATCCTTCCGGTCCGGACACGCGAAGTCTCTATATGGAAATTACTTGCAGCGAACGTGCAACCGTCCGGACGACAAGGCATCACCGTCCGGATGCGGCTCTCAAAAAGGAAAGATCTTCAGCGAAATTTTTGGAATTTCGGTCGCACAGTTCTCCGTCCGGACGGCGCCCATTTTATCAAGCCAAACGCTCATTTGTACTGTCAGCCTATAAATAAAGGCCCCTAGGCTTGAGAATAGCAAGAATTCGGTATTGAATTCCACTAGTGCTTTGAGAGCTATATTGAGTTTATTGAGCTAAGTTGATCTCTCTGAAGCCATTGTTGTGTGTGCTGTTGCTGCTCTTAACTTGAAGTCTATCTTAGGAACGCCCTAAGGTAAAGGATTCCATTGAAGACCCTTTCAGGTAGGAGACCTGGTTGGGAGGCGGTCGTGTTGGGTTACACATTAGAGAGCAAGGTACAATCACTGCATCAGGGGTATGTGAGTGTTACTACTTTGTATCTAGTCTTGTCTTCTGAATAGTGGATATCCTAGGTTTGGCTCCCCCGGAGTGGTTTTTCTCATATTAAGTTTTCCACTTCGTTAACAAAAATTCTTGTGTTATTTATTTTCCGCATTGTTATTTTGTTAACACCTTGTGCACACACTTGAGTTATATTAGAAGTCAATTTCTATTTTTCAATCTTCTAGCGGTAATGAACTTAGTGAAGGTGATGATGGTTTGGCAGTGCAAAGTGATAAGCTACTTAGTCCTTTTAAGGTTCAAAGTAAAGGGAGACCATCGAAAAGAAGATAAGGTGCCCAAAGTAGAAAAAAAGGCCAAGAAGTCACAAGCCAAAAAAAAAAAACCACCGAGTGACAACAATGCAAAACAAAATAGATGAAATAAGCAGGTTCACACATTTTTTTCCCCTCTTCTTAAAAACATAGATATTTCTTGTGTTTTCATGGAAACACACTTACGCAACCATTTTTTTAATTGTAGACTTCTAAAGCAATGCAGGATCAAGCGAACACAAGTGAAATTCCATTGCCTTCGATAACTAATGATCAGGTATACAAAAAATTATCAATGGATACAAATATGACCAGTTACTTGATTCCTAATTTTACAATTTTAATTTTTTTCATTATGCAAGATTTCATCTCTTCAGCATCGACAGTGGCTCAAACATTGGGTGGTCTCCATCAGGTCTCCGTATTATAGTCTCCTTTCATATTCATTGGTTTTTTTGTTGGAATTCCATATTTTCCTTGGAGCACATGTGATATGATCATGGACTTCGGTTGAATATTTAAAATTTACTCTTCCAAGTGTATATGTGCCACTTTTTTCTTTGTCACCCACTTTTTGAAGTCCCAATTAAGTTGGTTGTACTAATTACAAGGGATATGTTCTTTAGGTTAGGGTGCCGGTTGATCGAACATATGAGTTATCACGATTGCTATTTGAACACAAATATGAGGAGGCTTTCATAGCAGCTCTACAAAGAAATGATGTGTCCATATTGTCTTGGTTATACTCCCAAGTGAATTTGTAGTTATTTTACTTCTCATTGTTATTGTTCAATGTTTTACATGATATAGGAGCAATCATTTGCTATTTAGAAGGTGAATAGATGTAATATGATCATTTAGATGTGTATTTTGGTTGAAACAAGTTTAGGGTTTTGAACTTATGTGGTATTTTTTGTTATTTTCAGGTTGATCTACGTAGCTATTGTCAATGGTTCCTCTCGCTTTGAACCAAGAAGCACTACTATAGCTTTTGCAGCAATTAGCGTGTAATATTAGTAACGACTTGATGACAGACGTATCTAATGCCATAATCCCAACAGACCAGATGATTGCAATGCATGTACATGTGTGGCTCATATTTGATCAAGTGTATAACATACTCAACCATATGCAGTGCTTGCCTACAATTAATAGTGATGAACTCTTAAACATCTGTTGTCCAATGCATGTCATCAATTCCATGCGATTGGCCTGTTAATGATGTACTGTACTTGATGTTGACATGTTGTAATATACATGTGTAGGTTTTAGGTTTTTTGTCTTCATTGATGGGATCAAAATGTAATTTTTTTAGTATGAAGGAAATGGGATCAAAGTGTAATTTTAGTGATCTTAACAAATACTTGCAGTTGCAACTATGACCTTCACTACACAAGACTCTACACTTACATATATTTTTGCTCATGATGTATTTTATGACCGAGTGTTTATATTGTTGTTTAAGACTGAATCATGCTTGACAATGGGCACAACCCACTCATCTCTTAATAGTTGTTTATTTGTAATTTGAGGTGGTAGTCCCAGTGGTATGTTTAGGGGTTCCTTTTTTGGAGAATCTATAAACACAAGGGTGTATATTTAGATCCAAGTGGCTTTTGTTCTTTTGGCAAGTGTTTTGTGAATTGACATTTCTTCTTGATTACTCAACTGAATGGTGAGTTGCTGTTGTGTTGGTTTACAATCTATTTGTACCAAAATCATGTAAAGGGTCATCTTACAAATCCTCAAGCCTTCACTAGAAGATGCAACTCTCTATAGAACTTACATCTAAAAGCCGAAATCTCACAGGAAATTTTTTTAACTTCTTTTATGAAACTTCTTGCTTGTCCAGTACATTGTGAAAAGGAAATCACATTAATCTACACCTTGCCAATCTCAAAAGCATCCAAAATCCATATCACAAAACAAAGAAACTACAATTGGAATTTAAAAACAACTATGAACTATTCCTTCTTTTGCAAAGGGCCTCCAAAACCAAATGTCTCTTTTCATGTCCAAGGTTCTTTTTAACCCCCCCTCCAGGCTCCACACACCCTCTTCTTTCACCATGAGTGTCTCCTCTGTATCAACATCGCTTACATTTTGATAGTGGGGTGCCAAAATGTCAAGCTTTTGTTAAAGTGAATCGAACTATTTGGGGATTGATATGTTTTGAGGCTGGGATTTTTCCAACAAGAGCAAAAGTTTCCTGGGGAAGGGGGGTATGTTCTCAAGTTGAGTTTCTCCATTCTACTGCATGATCAAACAGATATTTATTTATTTTTTTTACAAAAAATTACATTTGAGAAAGTCTATAATACATTTACACCTAATTAACCAATGGAAATTAGGGTTACAACAGGAAAGAAATGAAGCAAATTCAACATGTTACAAGAGCTTAGAAACAACAGTCAAACAATAGATCTAATATCAGAATAAAATGGAAAACCCAACCAGGAATGAGGGGCAAAAAGCATGTTTAACTACCCAATTTAAAAGCATCCACAAATAGGTCCAAGCACACTCCAGCTTTCCAGTAATTCATCATCCCAATGAAAGACTGTAATCTAGCAGTAGATAGAGGGGGAGGCTTTCTGTACATAAGCATGCCAATCCCCTCAATGGTAGCAACAACTACACCTGCAACCAGTAGCTGTCTTCGACCTGAACTCACTATTCTGCCCAATCGAGTGCGTCCAAGATCAGGGCCGTCACCATTACTGGGAATCCCGCCCGTGTCCTGTAGAATTCTAATGAATTTGAGTTGTTCTGCCTTACCATAATCATGGTTAAGGGTTTGAATATATAGAAGAATTAGTTACATGAGACAACTAGAGATTACAAGCTAATAAATTCAAATTTCAAATGAGAGTAATATCTGGAAAACTGTTAGGATTAACTAATCCTATCTTTATCTTGGTTTGTTGAAGTCGAGGTAGCATTTGAATTCAAAATAACTTTGAGAGAGTTATCTCCTGATAACTCTCTATCACACCCCCTCAAGCTCAACGGTAGAGGATCGACGTGGAGCTTGGTTCACAGAAAAGAGAATCTGGACGATGACAATGGCTTTGTAAAGATATCTGCAATTTGATTTTTAGTTGAAATGAATCGGACATCAAGTGATTTTTGTTGTACCATATCTCTTACAAAATGAAAATCAATCTCCACATGCTTAGTTCGAGCATGATAAATAGGGTTAGAGGTTAAGTATGTAGCACCAATGTTATCGCACCAAAGGATGGGAGGCCAGGTAAGAGTCAATCTGAGCTCTTTAATGACTGAGTTTATCCAAATAATTTCAGCAGCAGCATTTGCAAGTAATATGTATTCAGCTTCAGTGCTTGACTGAGCAATTGTTGCTTGTTTTCTGCAGCTCCATGATATTAAGTTCTCTCCCAAAAAAATGCAGTATCCTCCGGTGGACTTGCGATCATCTCTGTTCCCAGCCCAGTCGGCATCAGAAAATGCTTGAAGTGAGAAGTGTGGTGATTGTCGAATGTGGAGTCCGAAAGTCAATGTGTGCTTGAGGTAGCGTAATAAGCGTTTAACACTCTGCCAATGATTCAGCCTTGGCTAATGCATAAATTGTGACTGCTTGTTGACCAAGAATGAGATATCTGGTCGTGTTATACAGAGATATTGAAGGGCACCTATAGTACTCCAAAATAATGTTGGATTGTCAAATACTTCACCTTCATGTGCTGAAAGACTTGTGGATGTTGTCATAGGAGAATTCACGGGCTTAGCGTCAGTCATGTTTGTTCTTTTCAATATATCAAGTATATATCGTTGCTGGGAGAGAAAACAACTTGAAGCACTTTTGATGACTTCAATTCCTCCGAAGAAATTAATAGGACCAAGATCTTTCACAGCAAAGTCATCATTTAGAGCATCCAATAGCAAAGGTATCTCTGATGGCTTTGAGCATGTAATCAAAATGTCATCAACATAAATCAGAATATACATAGTAAATTCAGGAGACTTGTATGTAAACAATGATGTATCAGATAGAGAACCTTCGAAGCCTAGTTGCTGGAGCTTTGTACTTAGCCGTGAAAACCAAGCTCTGGGAGCTTGTTTTAAACCATATAATGCTTTTTGAAGTTTACAGATATGGTTTGGAAATTGAGGATGTGTAAAACCGGGTGGTTGAGCCATAAACACATTCTCAGTCAAATGCCCATGAAGAAAAGCATTATGTATATCTATTTGATGCACAACCCAACCAAATGTGAAAGCAATTGATAAAACCAAACGTATTGTTGTTGGTTTGATGACCGGACTGTAAGTCTCTCCAAAATCAATTCCAGGTTGTTGATGAAAACCTTTTGCTACTAACCGAGCTTTATACCTGTCAACAGAACCATCTGCTTTCCTTTTCACCCGAAACACCCATTTACAGCCAATGATATTTGTAGCAGAATCATGAGGAACCAAAATCCATGTCTTATTTTTCAGGAGAGCGTCAAACTCTTGATTCATAGCTTGCCTCTAGTTTTCGTCTTTTACAGCAGACGAATAACATGTTGGTTCAGAAATGTCCAAGTTCACCGTAGCAAGAAGAGCATGAGGCAGGGGATATTTAATTGTGCCATCCGTGTGTTGTTTGGGCATTGAAATGTTATTCTTGGAACGTGTTGTCATGGGATGAGTAACATGTGAATTTTGT
The DNA here is from genome assembly GCF_958979055.1 of Alnus glutinosa. Taxonomy (NCBI): domain Eukaryota; kingdom Viridiplantae; phylum Streptophyta; class Magnoliopsida; order Fagales; family Betulaceae; genus Alnus; species Alnus glutinosa. The sequence goes on along the minus strand of NC_084891.1, from coordinate 14,720,059 downwards.
CTTGTAGGTACAGTAGGTGGTTTGGATAAAGTAATTGGTGATTGGATGCTGTTGTCATGAGGATAAGGATGCTGTTGTCATGGGATTAGGTGAGGTAGAGACATGTGGAATATGTGTTGTTGATGCAGGAGGTGTTTGTGATATAGGAATTGATGATTGTGAAGATAAGGGTTGTGAAGAGACATGTGGAGGGGTTGTTGTCAACAAGGAAGCTGTTGTACGAGGCCCATATGTAATAATCATAGAATGTGATTCAGAATTATCTAAATTAGATATTGAGGTGGAATTAGAATTAGACACGACAGTGTATGGAAAGTGATTTTCATTGAACACGACATCTCTTGAGATATAGATGCGTGAGGAGGACACATGATAACATTTATAACCTTTATGTATTGGACTGTAGCCAAGAAAAATACACTCCATGGAATGAGGTTGAAGTTTATTTGACGTATAAGGACGTAGATTTGGCCAACAAGCGCATCCAAAAACCCGAAGAGAAAAGTAATCCGGTTGGGAATTAAATAGCACAGAAAATGGAGAATTGTTTTTGAGAAGTGGGGTTGTGATAAGTCTTGAATTATTCGATTCAAGACCCCTTAATTTGCATTTGTTAGACCTAGTTTGTGTTGTATATATAACATTTTGTTGTAGTTTTGTGCTTTGTCTTATTATCAGGTCTTAGTGGAAATCTAGTTCAAAATATTTGAATTAGACCTGGAAATACATCAAGGGCAATTTGGTCATTTCCAGAGTTCGAGGCTGATCCTGAAAAGATGAAAATCGCCTATGGCAAATTGATCGATCGATTATTTCTTTGGTAAAGAAATCGATCGATCGCATCATCAGTCGAAGAAAATCGATCGATCCAAAGTCGATCGATCGATTATTTATGCAGTCGCGAAGTCGATCGATCGAACCTGGATATTTTCCGAGAAAATCTTAGGATGTCGACATGCTTTGTGTGGATGAAATTAATCCAATTTGGGCGTTTCACAGAGGATGTTGACACCATTTTGTGCGGCCAAAAATCGATCTTTGATGTCCCCTTTGTAAATTAAATCTCTATATATATGATATTAGGGTTTTAGGTTTAGACATGCATCTTTTGGGGGTATCGTATTTTCTCAGGTGTATCACTCAATTTTTAGGGTTTCGTAATTCCTTTGATGCGTTTTCTGGGCTTAGTTCCAGAGAACAACTTTCTTTGTTAAATTTCAAGTTCTTAGTTAGTTGCTTTTCTTTTCCTTTCTCTTTTTGTAATCCGAATTTCATAGTTTTAATATAGTTGTTTTTGATTCATTTCCTTCTTGTTTCTTCACTGTTTTCCTTAGATTTCATGCATAATTTAGTTTATTTTATGTCTAGCTGAATTAGTTATTAGGGTTTGATCAAAATCCTCTCCAAAAACCATGAAGTATTCTTGAGATTCTTAGGATTTTCTTGAGATGTTTGATGATTGTTAAGGGCTAGAGGATATCAAAACTCATGCTAAAAGGTTTTGTTATCAATATTCCAATCTAATTATTCATGAAAAAGGGATTTGCTTGTCTATAAGTTTTCTTGGATTCTTGAGTAAAACCAACATTCTTGGAAACAAGAACGATGTCTTTTGCAATGGTTCTAATTTGACATGATATATGTTTACCTATTAGAGTCACCTTATAGGGTATACTAGGGAATACCAGTCGTTTCACACCTTTGGTAGTTTAAACAGTTTTTCAATTATAGTGTAATTTTACGTGATGCGATCGGTGTGAAACTAGATACCTTATCTTTGTGGCCTAATTAGGATTTTCACATATTGTGTATGCTTATTAGGATGTGTTATAGAGTAGTAAGCTAGGGAGCATTAATCACTCCACACCTTTGGTAGAGTAAACGTTTTTCAATTGTAGTTTAAATCTTTACGTGGAGTTGTTTAATGCAAAACTAGGTGCTTTATGATTACGTCTTAACTAAAGTATTTTCATGTCGAGGTCGTCGTAATGGTTGACGCCCATTACGCGCTCATATCATGCAAGTTAGGAAGATCCATATAGACTAAGCATTTTATCGGTTGAGGAGTGGATAAGATCAACACCCTAAGTTTTCGTTTAAGTTTGTTTTCATTTTCCGCATTTCTTCACTTTATTGTTGTAGCTTCAATTCTACAACCTTTGCTTTTATTTTTACTCTCAAGTTAAGTTAAATATACTCTTTAGATATCCTATTACGCAAAACAACCCATAATCTCTGTGGTTTGATCACCCTTACTATAGTACAATTGATTCATACTATTGCAAGTGGTAAAAGATATAAATTTAAAATCCACGTATCGTCACATTGAGCGACGTACTAGGTTGGCATGCGATTAATCAAATAGCAAGCAGTGGAAAAAGTATCATCCCAAAAAAAGGATGGTAGATTTGCGTGAGACAAAAGAGCAAGACCGGTTTCAACAATATGTCTATGCTTTCGTTCAATTGCCCCATTTTGTTGGTGAGTGTGGGGACAAGAAAGACGATGATTTATGCCTTGAGCATTGAGAAATTTATTGACAGAACAATATTCACCAACCCAATCAGATTGCATAGATTTGATTTTGGACTCAAAATAACGTTCAACATATATTTGAAATTTCTGAAAAATGGAAAGGACATCACTTTAACAAGAGATGGGATAAACCCATGTGTAGCGATTAAAAGCATCTAAAAATGACACATAATAGCGGAAACCATTCCTAGAATACACTAGAGTAGGCCCCCAAACATCAGTGCAAATTAACTGAAGAGGTGACGTAATCCGTGTTGATGATGATGAAAATGGTAGTTGTGTGCTTTTGGAGCCTAAGCACGCTGAACATGGAGAGTATTGTTCATTGCTAAATACTAGAAGTTTGAAGGAAGATAAAACATGACGAACAACTTTCAAGGCAAGATGGCCAAGCCGAGAATGCCATTGAGACACTGACACACGCTCACCCACGATAGCACAGGGAGTGCATTTTTTATTGGAATTGGAATAGACAGAATACCATCCATGATTACTCAGTCCTCAATGAAGAAGCTTCCCCGTAGTTCGGTCCTTTAAGAGAAAATAAGATGGATGGAATTCAAAAAATGTGTTAGTGTCTTTGGTAAATTTCTGGACAGAGATTAAATTTTTACAAATGTTAGGCACATGTAGGACATCAAAAAGTTTAAAATTGAAGGACGGTGAGATGAGCTTGGATATTCCAACATGTTTAACTGAAAGCCCAACCCCATTACCTATTTTAATCTAATCAGGTCCTGAATATGCATATGCTCTAACATTGAGATTGGCAAGCTCGGAGGTGAGATGATGCGTAGCTCCAGTATCCGGATACCAATTTGAATATGAAGAATTCTGAGATGAAGTTAGATAAGCTTGCATCTGAGATTGGTTATCCGGTTGAGGCATGTTATCATATCTCTGATAACATGTTGCAGCAAGGTGCCCAATGCGATTGCAAAGCTGGCAAATAGGACGCGGGGATTTATTGAAGGAAGATGTTCCTCTTGCACTTCCTCGGCCTCTATAGTTGTTGGAGTTGCTGGAATAGGTTTGTCCAGCAGGTGTGGGACTATGCTAGCTTCGGTTGGTGTAGGATGAATGTCCTCCAGTCCTCCTCATGAAGGGTATCATCTTGGAGCAAAATTAACACCTGAAACATCGAGATTCAAAGAAGAATTATTCCGCTCAAGACGATTCTCATGAGCATGTAGAAGACCATATAGTTCTTCTAAGGAGATTGGATCCACATGGGTTGTAACTGATGTTACAAATGAGTTGTAGTCACTCCTGAGTCCAGCCAGCAGAAATGAAACAAGATCAAACTCATTCAATGGTTGATCTATGGCAGCCAACGTATCTGCAAGACCTGTGAGTTTCTGAAAATAATCAGCAATGGACATATCGCCTTTTCGGATTGTAGCTAGTTGATAATGAATTTGGAGAGTGCGGGATTTGGCTTTTGAAGTAAAAAAAGTCTTCAAAGTGACCCATAACTCCCTTGCTGATATGAACTCCACCAACAAATGTGATGAACCCCGATAGCAATGATGTTTTGAAACCCCAAGATCGTGTAGACAAGAATTGTTGAGGCTTGACCCGTCACCTAACTAGATGAGAAACCAAGACTACGAAGGATTGAAACGCCACACCAAGAATCTGAATCTCTTCAAGAATCAAGGTGATAAGTTTGGTTGTTTGAACGCCACAAGATTAACTTGATAAGCTCAAAAAGTTCTTTCAAGAACAAAGAGGAACACAAGACCTCACAATAATAATTTTCTGAAAACAAAATTCTATATCCCTTACAAAATTCGTTATGCCCATATATATACTTGGAACAACCCTCCAAGAATAGGAAAAGTCTTAATTATAGCTTTAAAAGCAACACAAGTGCCAACATAAACAAGTCCCAATATTTTTAGGTCTCTTTGGACTTCTAGAGGCAACCAAAATAACTAAATGACTAAATTCATAACCAGCCAAGACCAAGTTCATTCCCCTATTTAATATCCTTGAAACTCAACGAGTTCACACCCTTTAATGGTCAAACCAAGCTGGTCACGTTTTTGCATGCTAATTATCCTCTTCAACTGCTTTGATGACATGGACTAAGCCTTGATTATTATTTGAGCCCATCTTGGTCTTTTTAGAATCAGCCCAATTCTCTTGGATTAGCCCATTTAGTGCTTCCTTGAAACGTTTGGCTCTAAGTCTTGTAATTGGGCCACTAGGAAGTGACAAAGGGTCTTGCACAACTTCAGCCCCATTCCCATGTGTATGATCAGCATGTCCAGCTCCTTGGTTTCCATCATTCTCCCCCTCTTGAGAAGGATTTGTCCTCAAATCATCACCTACATCAAATGGAGACAAATCAGCAACATTAAAGCTTGCACTAACACCATACTCACTCGGTAAGTCAAGCTTGTAGGCATTATCATTGATGCGCTCCACTACTTGGAATGGTCCGTCACCCCGAGGTAGGAGTTTTGAACGCCGTTTCTCTGGAAAACGTTCCTTCCTTAAGTGTAACCAAACCCAATCTCCTGGTTCAAATACTACCTTCTTGCGTCCCTTGTTGGCTTGATGGACATATTGTTGAGTCCTCCTTTCAATGTTCAGCCGTGCCTTTTCATGAATCATCTTTACAAATTCTGCCTTCTTTTTGCCATCTAAGTTCACACGTTCACTCAAAGGTAAAGGAGTTAAATCCAAAGGTGACAATGGGTTAAAGCCATAAACAATTTCAAATGGTGAAAACTTAGTTGCAGAATGTATACTTCTATTGTAAGCAAATTCAACATGTGGCAAACAATCTTCCCATGTTTTCAAATTCTTTTTAATGATAGCACGCAACAAAGAAGACAAAGTTCTATTTACTACTTCAGTTTGACCATCCGTTTGTGGATGACAAGCAGTAGAAAACAACAATTTGGTTCCCAACTTTCCCCACAAAGTCTTCCAAAAGTAACTCAAAAACTTTGCATCCCTATCAGAAACAATGGTCCTAGGCATGCCATGTAACTTAACAATTTCTTTGAAGAACAAATCAGCTATATGTGATGCATCATCAGTTTTATGACAAGCAATGAAGTGTGCCATCTTGGAAAATCTATCTACCACCACAAAAATTGAATCTCTCCCCCTCTTAGTCCTAGGTAAACCTAAAACAAAATCCATAGAAATATCAGTCCAAGGTTCACTAGGTATTGGCAAAGGGGTGTACAAACCATGGGGTTTCAACTTAGACTTAGCATGTTTACACGTGATACACTTCTCACAGATTCTTTCCACATCACGTTTCATATGAGGCCAAAAAAAATGATCATGCAAAATTCCTAAAGTCTTAGCTACACCAAAATGACCCATCAAACCACCACCATGAGCTTCTCTCACAAGCAATTCACGCAAAGAACACATAGGCACACACAGTTTATTTTCCCGAAACAAAAATCCATCTTGCCTATAAAACTTATCAAATGCCACTTTTTCACATGCATTGAACACATCAGCAAAATCAGAATCTTGTGCATACAAATCCTTAATATATTCAAAGCCAAGTAATTTTGTATCTAAAATGGAAAGTAAAGCATACCTTCGGGACAATGCATCAGCCACCACATTTTCCTTACCTTGCTTGTATCTGATCACATAAGGAAATGTTTCAATGAATTCCACCCACTTGGCATGGCGTTTGTTCAACCTTTGCTGTCCTTTCAAATGCTTCAAAGATTCATGATCTGTGTGAATCACAAATTCCTTTGGCCATAGATAGTGCTGCCAATTTTCCAAAGCCCTTACCAAGGCATACATTTCCTTATCATAAGTGGGGTAATTTAGGGCTGCCCCACTCAACTTTTCACTGAAATAAGCAACTGGATGACCACCTTGCATCAAAACAGCTCCAATACCTATTCCTGAAGCATCACACTCAATTTCAAAAGTTTTAGCAAAGTTAGGTAAAACAAGCAAAGGTGCATTAGTTAACTTTTCTTTGATCAGATTAAATGCATTTTCTTGTTCTTTTCCCCACTTAAACGGCACATTTTTCTTGATGACTTCAGTAAGAGGGGCGGCTAAGCTACTAAAATCACGCACAAACCGTCTATAGAAGCTAGCTAAGCCGTGGAAACTCCTCACTTGGCTGATTGTTGTAGGCGTTGGCCACTCTTGGATTGCCTTCACCTTTTCCTCGTCCACCCCAATTCCTCTCTTACTAACAACAAAACCAAGAAACACAAGCTTATCCGTGCAAAAGGTGCACTTCTTGAGATTAGCAAACAACTTTTCTTTCCTCAAGATTTCCAAAACAGATTTTAAATGCATCACATGTTCTTCCAAGTTTTTGCTATAAATTAGGATATCATCAAAATACACAACTACAAATCTGCCAATAAATGCACGCAAAACATGGTTCATCAAACGCATAAATGTGCTTGGCGCATTAGTTAAGCCGAAAGGCATCACTAACCATTCATACAAACCATATTTAGTTTTAAAAGCAGTTTTCCATTCATCACCTTCCTTCATCCTAATTTGATGATATCCACTCTTAAGATCAATTTTTGTAAAGACACAAGAACCATGCAATTCATCCAGCATATCATCTAACCTAGGAATAGGATGACGATACTTTACCGTTATGTTGTTGATGGCCCGGCAGTCAACACACATTCTCCATGTTCCATCCTTCTTAGGAACTAATAGCACCGGGACCGCACAAGGACTCATGCTTTCACGCACATACCCCTTCTCCAATAATTCACCTACTTGCCTCTGAAGTTCCTTGGTCTCCTCAGGATTGCTCCTATAAGCAGGTCGGTTAGGAATTGATGCACCGGGTATGAAATCAATTTGATGTTCAATCCCTCGGATTGGAGGTAAGCCACTAGGTACCTCTTCGGGAAAGACATCTTCAAACTTCTGCAAAAGAGAAACAATATTGCTCGGCAAAGTACCGACGAGATCATTAGTACATAAAAGAGCCACAGCGCCGACCTTCCGTACAATGGTGAAGGGGCCATAAAACCTGGGAGCCAGTTTGAGCGATCTGCGGTGGGCCACGGATGTTTGCCGGTATGGTTGGAGACGGAGGTAAATGATATGAACTCCACCAACAAATGTGATGAAACCCGATAGCAATGATGGTTTGAAACCCCAAGATCGTGTAGACAAGAATTGTTGAGGCTTGACCCGTCACCTAACTAGATGAGAAACCAAGACTACGAAGGATTGAAACGCCACACCAAGAATCTGAATCTCTTCAAGAATCAAGGTGATAAGTTTGGTTGTTTGAACGCCACAAGATTAACTTGATAAGCTCAAAAAGTTCTTTCAAGAACAAAGAGGAACACAAGACCTCACAATAATAATTTTCTGAAAACAAAATTCTATATCCCTTACAAAATTCGTTATGCCCATATATATACTTGGAACAACCCTCCAAGAATAGGAAAAGTCTTAATTATAGCTTTAAAAGCAACACAAGTGCCAACATAAACAAGTCCCAATATTTTTAGGTCTCTTTGGACTTCTAGAGGCAACCAAAATAACTAAATGACTAAATTCATAACCAGCCAAGACCAAGTTCATTCCCCTATTTAATATCCTTGAAACTCAACGAGTTCACACCCTTTAATGGTCAAACCAAGCTGGTCACGTTTTTGCATGCTAATTATCCTCTTCAACTGCTTTGATGACATGGACTAAGCCTTGATTATTATTTGAGCCCATCTTGGTCTTTTTAGAATCAGCCCAATTCTCTTGGATTAGCCCATTTAGTGCTTCCTTGAAACGTTTGGCTCTAAGTCTTGTAATTGGGCCACTAGGAAGTGACAAAGGGTCTTGCACAACTTCAGCCCCATTCCCATGTGTATGATCAGCATGTCCAGCTCCTTGGTTTCCATCACTTGCAGTGGTGCATTTGACGACATGCACAACTACAGTCTCAGTGAGTAAGGAAATAAGTATGCTGAGCACAAGCTGATCACGCATGTGCCAATGAAGCCAAGCTGGGTTTTGGGTGATAGTAGTAACAATTTCAACTTGACTTGTGACTGTTGATGGTGGAGGGTCGACGGAGCCATCAATATAGCCTTGAAGATCTTGGCTTTTTAGGTATGTTAGGATAGCTTTTTCCCATACTAGGTGATTGTAATACCCGGGAAAAACACTACGCTTAGGATAATAATGCATAAATAAAAATATGTGCATATGCATGCATAGGTAAGGTCCAACAATTATTGCTAGAATTGTATTTATATATATAAGTAGAGAAAATCGGACTAGTAAAGAAATTACTAACTAAAGTCGATCGAGCGACTTTAGGAGCGAAGTCGATCGATCGGATATTAGATCGATCGAGCGACTTAAAATTTGCAGGTAAATAGAATCGATCGAGCGACTTTATGGTCGATCGAACGATTCTAGGTCGAAGTCGATCGAGCGACTTCATTATCCAGTGGGACGCAGTTTACGTGTAAACAGCAATGAGCAATTTTCAACCTTTGATTCTTGGACCCACATCGTGTTCTCAGTTCCAGACGACCATATCCTCTTCTAGTTAGTCTAGTTAACCCAATTTAGTTCAATATCAACTAGATTTTCATAAGATATCTAGTAATTATTACTTAAGATATGAAAATCCTATTCTAAAAGAAATGGGAGATTTGGGCTGCAGATTTGGAGGATTATTTGGCTCAAATCCGGCCATTGAAGTGTCTTCTTGCTGGTTCAATCTCAGCCATTCAAGATTACTATATATAGGATGCATGGGTGATTGAATTCCATGAAGAAAAACCAAGATTTCAGCTCAAACTCCCTCTCACGTACATGCTGTCTTCTTCCCTGTTCTAGTGCAGCAAATTTGAGCACGAAAATCTCATTGTTTCACCTTACTTTCCAGCACCTAGCAAGCAAGATTTAAGTCTGAAATTACCTTCAATCCATCACAAAACCAGTAGGAATTTGGAGCAGAAACTGTCTTTGCTTTACACCCAAAAATTAGAACTTCCATTGTGGAATTTTCTGGTTTGGAGACAACAACTCTCATCCTTATTTAAGTCACTTTAAAACAGCCTCAGTGAGTATCTTTTCCTTTAAACTTCTAAGAGAATAAGTGGTCCCTTTTGTTGTGATCTATTTTCCATTGATGAAGTAAAGATTATGTGCTTATATATGAATGTTTGTGTGTGTGAGTTTGCTAACCTATATTATGTATATATGTGTATTGTGGAAAAGGTAATTGCATGTGATATATATATATATATATATATATATATATATATATATATATATATTTATATATTCTAGTGAAGGTAAATATGTGTTGGAATTTTCTGTATGAAATGAGTGTGTGCTTAAAATAAGTATGTGTGTGTGTGTGTGTGCATGACATGGAAGAAGAGAAAGAAATAAATTTGTGTGTTTTAAGTCTAAATTAGGTAAGTTGCTTTTGGGAATGAAAAAGTGAGCTAGTTGAAAGAAAAGGGTGTGTTTATAAATGAGGGTATGTATGTTATGTAGATGTGTATTCTTGTTTTAAACTTAAAGGACCACTATGTGCTATAAGTAAAAATATATATATATGTTCAAGCAAGTGTTTTCTTTAAGGAAATATATTGTTGGAAGAAAGAATAATTCTAGTAGCACTATTATAGTATTAATGTTGAGATATGGTGTAAAATTTAACTAAATCGAAATAAAATGAGTATAAGGTTATATTTATTATATTTAAATCTGTAGCTGTTGTAATGGAGGAATAACCTCTAATAAATAGGTAAAGCATTAGTAATGCCTTTCGCTAATCTAATATTATCACATGATTACGATTATGCAGTTTCTGAACGTAACCTTTGGATCAGAACTAGTAAGTATCTCTATACTTATTGAGGACGAAGCTGGTTGACTTTTCCTAATAATATTATGATTACTGTTTTATTTACTTGTTTGCGCATGTTGTTTTGCATGTTGTATTATTTTCAATAATCTGTCTAATAACAAGCTGTTGGATCAAGATCCACAGTGGGTACATGAGGCTTCACTTGAGTTCCAAGGTTCTCAGTGAATGAGGAAGTACCTAAAAAGAAAATAATAAATACAAAAACTGGTGTACCAAGGTCACCAGGGAAACCAAGGTTTCCAGGAGCCAAGGCTCCCAAAGATTATAATTAAAAGTTAAAGTGAGGAAACCAAGGCTTCAAATAACACACTAACCGTGCCAAGGCCAACAGAGACTCGGAAAAAGGGAAATACCTAAAACTCTGCACTTAAAACTGTCATTGCTTTATGATTATGTTTATGTTCATTTTATGTCTATGATTCGCGATCATAGATTATATTTTGCATATACATGTGATTATAAAGTCATTGCATTATGTTGCATTTATTAAATAAATCAGTACTCATATTATTATGGGAAATAGTAGACTCACTTTAGTATTTTATGCTGTTGTCTTCTCCCTGTATTGTGTGATAATTCAGGTTATGAAGAAGAAGAATATCAGGACTATCCAGACTCTTAGATGGTTCCTGATACTGGTTTTGTGAGGCTAGACTACCTTTCTTTTTAGGAACTACCCTGTTGTAGTTCATTAGCCTAGCTCCAGACAATATTTATAATTATACAGTTATGTAGATATTTTGGCTTGTATGACTATCTTGCCCTGTGAGGCATGACTACTACTGTTTTGTATAATTATATTGACTAGCTTACTATATCTATTTTGAGGTATTTTAGTAGAAGCTCTAAAGTGTCATTTAATTCCCAAGTCTGTGTTATATTTATATATAATCCGTTGCCAATAATTAACTCTGATAAGTTAGTAATGACACGTGAAAATTCAAAAAATTTCACTTATGTTTTTTGTAAAAGCGGGGCATTACAGTGATTGGTGCGGGTGAGTTTGTGAGAGGGAATGATGAGGGAATAATGACAGTGGAAGCAGGATCCATGGGAAAAAAAAGAAAAAAGAAAAAAAAGACATTTGTCTCTTAGAAATGCTCTGATACCATGTAGAATTCTAATGAATTTGAGTTGTTCTGCCTTACCATAATCATGGTGAATGGTTTGAATATATAGAATAATTAGTTACATGAGATAACTAGAGATTACAAGCTAATAAATTCAAATTACAAATGAGAGTAATATCAGGAAAACTGTTAGGATTAACTAATCCTATCTTTATCTTGGTTTGTTGAAGACGAGGTAGCATTTGAATTCAAAATAACTTTGAGAGAGTTATCTCCTGATAACTCTCTAACATGTCCAATGCAAAGCCTACTTTCCACCCCTGCTTTCCTGTCTGAAAACTGGATCAAGGTAATGACAACCAATGTCCTATTCACAAGGGCCTCAATAATGCAAAAAAAATAAATAAATAAGAGAGAAATTTCTAACACTTAGGCATAATTCTGAAAGTTTTACAATGGACAGTTGGACACACAACATCAATGGCAACACCCAAATCACGCATGCCAGAAAAATATAGACATAAAACGATTTTGTTTTCAAAAGAATTGACAAGGAGAGCACATAAAACCCTTTATGTGCATTGAAAATTCAATATATCTACTGGTTCATATTCTATGGTGACAGGTACAGGTTTATGAAAATCCAAAAACTGACTCAACTCTTTGTCCAAGTGACCTAACCAACTTTTTCTTCAAATCCCAATGCAACCCACCCAATATCACCCAATATCACTCTAGTTGTAACAACACAAATACCTCATAAAATTCAAGAATTTTGGAACTAGGAGTTAGATGGGTGCATATACATATTTCTTTTTCGATGAATGAAAAATTTTATAACAAAACTTAGAAAAACTCAGTTACACCAACACACTCAAGCATGGAAACGGCCAGACCTCAACTGCAATCACAGTACACAGAAACCCCTATATGTGAACCCATGCAGATATACAGAACAAGCAAGACTTCTGCAAAAACAGAACAAAGCAAAGCATCAAATAATTTGGAAATCTCATCATTTTTTTTTTCCCTGAGGATGAAATCTAATCAATCTACTCGCGAGTATTAAAGGCTTAAATCAGAGATTGGTGGGTCATTTCCAGACTCACTAAAAACCATTAAATAATTTTTATTTTTGGTTGGTTCAACAACAGCAAATAAAGTGTTGAAAAATGTTGTCTCCTCCAGGAAAAAGGCGCAAACTTTAGGCAATTTTTTTTTGGATTTTGCCGACTGTTGAAACTAGGTTCGCTGGACCAGTTGTGGGCGAGGGCTAAACATGATCTTTCTAGGTTGTCGGTCTCCGATATTGATAAAACTGATCATAACATCATCAATCCCGTTCTACATGCCATGAGCTAATATCACGCTCAAATAATGCCGAGAAGGAATGCTAAGAAAGAGAACAAGTTGTTAGTTTTTGTGTTGGCTGCATTCTCTTGGACAAAATCACTTCTATGTAATGTTCCTGCTTTCACAGGGATGCTACTTTATCCAGAATCTACTCTTCAGCTATGTTCTTCAAGAAGATTCTGTGAAGTTTTCAAGGAAGTTTCTTTCGGTTCCCTGTCAGCCGTCCGGACGACGTGGTATTCCGTCTAGACGCTCATCAGTCAGCAACATCTGTCCGGACGACGAGATCTTTCCGTCCGGATGCCCATCGGTGTCTAGAAAAGCTTTGAACAGTTCAAGATTGCATCCGTCCGGACGTAATGGCAAATCGTCTGGATGCTCTTCAGAGTTCGAGAAGATTCCAGTGTTCTAGCGCATCCGTCTGGACGCCATTCAGTGTTTGACAAGCATTAGGGTTTCTGACTCAAGACACAGTTATGGGAAGACGGCTGAAACCATCCGGACGATGTGTGATCCCGTCTGGACGATGTCCTTTATAAGGCAAGATGTGCATACAAAGTTCAACCGTCCGGACGTCAGTCTTCATGGTCCAGACGATCAAGCTTCAAATATGAAAATTGCGTGCACCAGTTCAACCGTCCAAACATCAGCCTTCAGGGTCCGGACGCTCCAAGCCTTATTATGGTAATTACGTACAGCCGAAGTACAACTGTCCGGACGCTAGGGCAACACCGTCCGGACGCGGCCTTGTTATGGAAGCTTTCAGTGCTATTTCGGAAAGGCAGTTGCAGTTGACTGTCCGGATGCCATCCGATATTTTGATCATAACTTTTTACTCAAATATCAGACTGGGACAAAATTGGAGTCGTTGGAAAGCTAACGAAAAATTATGTAAATTGAACATCTGGATGGCTAGTAGCAGCATCTGGATGGCCCCCGTCCGGACGGAAACATCTTGCGTCTGGATGGCCCTTTGAAAATTCTAAAATTACTTTTCAGACAAGGATAAGGTTGCCCGTCCGGACGGCCAAGGCTCCCGTCCGGACGCGCGTGCCACAGAATCCATTTTTTACCCAATTTAGAGCTTCCTAAGCCTATAAATAAGAGGGTCAAGGCATGCTTTCAACATAGAATTCGGTGGTATATTCTCTCTACAGCTTAGAGAGGGTGTTTAGGGAGATATTGAAGATCTGCTAGCTCCCTAGCTTTGCCAGTGTGTGATTTGATCAGCTGTGAAGTCTATCTTGGGGGTTGGCCCTAAGGTAAAGGATTCCATTGAAGACCCCTTTAGGTAGGAGACCTAGTTGGGAGGCGTTCGTATTGGGTTACACGTTAGAGAACAAGGTACGACCACTGCATTAGGGGTATGTGAGTGTTACTACTTTGTATCTAGTCTTGTCTTCTGAATAGTGGATATCCTGGGTTTAGTTGTCCCGGAGTGGTTTTTCTCTTAATTGAGTTTCCACTTCGTTAACAAAATATTTGTCTCATTTAATTTCTGAATTTAATATTTTGTTGCACAATGTTCACACACACTTGTTAAAATTAGAAGTCCATTTAATTTTTCAATTGGTATCAGAGCGGGCACACTTCGTTGAAAGGATTTATTTCCTGAGTGTGATCCTCATCTCTTTGAGACTTCTATTTTTTTATTACACCTTTTATCATGGATTTCTCTCAGTCATCTGAAGAAAATTATGATATTGAGCTCTCTAAAGTTTTTGCAAAATTCAATAAACTTATTTCTCCAAAAGAGCTCAAAAAGGTGAAGCAAGAAAAAGAGTCTTTGATTGTTCAGGTGTCTGAATCACATTCTGTGATTGACTCTTTGAAATCTGAGAATACCATGCTATTTGACATTATTGATAAACTTGAGAATAAATTAAAAGAATCTGAAGATCTCTTGAAAAGATTCGCTAGTGATAATTTAAAGAGCATGTTTTGTATTCATTCAGATATTCCTAACAAGCCTGGTTTAATTGTTGATGATTTGAGTGCTTCTACTTCACATGCTTCCGATTCTGAATTAGATTCCATTATTATTAAGTCTGTGATAGTAGACACTGCTTGTTTGGATAATTCTTGCTTGAATAATTGTGTGATGCCCAAGTCCAAGGAATCAGGAACACGAGGTAAGTTTGTTCCTACTTGTCATAATTGTGGGAAAATTGGTCATATTAGGCCAAATTGTTATTTGTTGAAATCCCACAGGCCTTGGATTAAGCAGGATGCTATGAGGAAAAAGAGAAGTTGATGATTCTTCCTCATCAAAATATGTCCCTCTGCATAGGAGATATATAAAAGGTAAGGGCAATGTTATTTGTAAGAATGCTAACTATAATTCTGCAGAGACTATCAAGAAGCATTCAAACAAAAGAAACTTGCTCACCTGTCATCACAGCGGCATCACCGGTCACATCCGACACAATTGTCCACAGCTCCAGGCTCAGATTTGAAGGTTCAGAAAGAGCTGCCAACAAGAGCTACATCAGGCACTTTACTTCCTACGGCACTTCAGGCTTCATGGCATCAGCAGCAGTTTGTTCCTGCTTATCAGAATGGCAAAACAAAGAAGAACAAATCAAGGAGCTACAAGAGAAAGCCGCAGAAGCCCACTAGCAACCATGGCTATGAAGGGTTGCTGAGCCTAATACAAGGCATGCTAAGGAGTATGGCCAACATGGACATGACCCGCAAACCATCTCCATGGGTGAAGCAGGTATGGGTCAGGAAGAATGAGACCATTCACCCCATGAGGGGGAATGGACACTCCTAGCAGGAGGAGGTGTTCATGCCTAGGATTTGGTTCCTAATCCTAAGGCATCAGGTTTGATTGCTTGCACTTTTACTTGTTATATTTGTGTGCTTACTATGCAATCTAGGAACCAGTTTGTTTTGCCCCCTATTTCTCGTGAGAGAGCATTGCAGGTACTTGTTGGGGAAGACAGAAAAAGCAGGTCGAGCGATTGTTTTTCTGTATTGTCATCATCAAGCTTTCACAGGTTTGATCGTGCTTTGCATATGATGTCATTTCCATATTGCATTTTTTTTAATAATAAAAAAAAATTGGGGAGAAGATGGGAAAATTTATTTCTTTCTGAAAAATTGAAATGGACTTCTAAAAGTAAAGTGTGTGCATAAGTGTCAACAAAAATTAAAGCACAGCGGAAAGTAAATGACACAGAGATTTTTGTTGACGAAGTAGAAACTCAGTTAAGAGGAAAAGAACTCCGGGGCAGCCAAACCCAAGAATTCCACTATTCAGAAGACATAGCTAGATACAAGACAGTAAAACTCACATGTACCGATGCAGTGGTCGTACCTTGATCTCTGACGTGTAACCCAACACAAACGCTTCCCAACCAGGTTCACCTACCTAAAGGGGTCTTCAATGGAACTCCTTACCTTAGAGCCGACCTCTAAGATAGACTTCGGTTTACAGCACAGCACACTTGTAAAACTGCTTCAGAGGGATTGATGACTTCTTTGAGCTCTAATGGAATTCACACCCTTGGCAAGGCTTTAGAGGAAAGATCACGTCTCTAAGCTGTAGAGAATTCACCACCGAATTCTATGAATGGCTTCAGAGGAATTTCTAACTTCTCTGAGCTCTAGAGGAATTCACTTCGAATTCTTGCAGCTCTAAGTGCCCAAGGACCCCTATTTATAGTCTGGGGATCAGAATGGGCGTCAGGAAAAATAAGCCTGTGAGCCGTCCGGACAGTAGACCATGACCGTCCGGACGGACAACTGTACAACAGGGTTTTCAGAAAATTCCGCTGAGAAATCTTTCCTGTATAAGAACATCGTCCGGACGGGATGGCTCGATCGTCTGGACGGATGCACGTCCGCTGCAAGTAATTTCCATAACAGGCTTCGCGCGTCTGGACCAAGGGGCAGGAGCGTCCGGACGGCTAAACTTCAACACGCAATTTCCATATCTGATGCGTGTGCGTCCGGACCATAAGGGGGAGACGTCCGGACGGTTGAAGTCAAATCGTCAGTTACCATATACGATGCACCAGCGTCCAGACCACAGCTGTCAGATGTCTGGACGGTTCATTTTGAACTGCGATTCTTGCCTTGCAGAGATACGCGTCCGGACGGTATACCACATCGTCCGGATGGTTGGTTGATCTTCCCTTTCTTGGAACTTGGAAAGAATCAGTGAACCGTTTGAGAACTGATAGGCGTCCAGACGTGCTGCTGAAACATCCGGACGGAAGTAAGCTGGCACAGAAACTTCTCGATACAGTGTAGGTGTCCGGACGGAAGAATCACATTGTCCGGATAGATGATGCTTGACTCTGACTATGTCCGGACGGGATGGCACATCGTCCGGACGGAAGAAGGAAGAACAGTAGGCGTCTGGACTGGATGGTACAATCATCCGGACGGCTGACAGGGAACTTGAATTTCTTCTGACTTCACTCTGAATAGTGGAATCCTTGTTTACAGCATCTCGGCTGCACGTAATTACCATAATAAGGCTTGAAGCGTCTGGACCCTAAAGACTGATGTCCGGACGGTTGAACTGGTGCACATCTTGCCTTATAGAAAACATCATCCGAACGGGATCACATATCGTCCAAACGGTAGCAGTCGTCTTCCCATAACTGTGTCTTGAGGCAGAAACTCTAATGCTTGTCAAACCCTGAATGGCGTCCGAATGGTATAACCACGTCATCCGGACAGATGCACTAGAATACTGGGATCTTCTCGAACTCTGATGAGCTTCTAGACACTGATGGATGTCTGGACGGAAAAGATCTTGTCTTCTGGATGGATGTTGCTGATTGATGAGTATCCGAATGGAATACCACGTCGTTCGGATGGCTAGCAAGGAACCGAAATAAACTTGCTTCCAAACTTCACAGAATCTTCTTGAAGGACATGGCTGAAGAGTAGACTCTGGATAAGGCAACTTCCCTGATGAAAATAGCAACATTACATAGAAATGATTTTGTCAACAGAATGCAGCCAACACAAAAACTAACACTTTCTTTTGATAGCTTTTTCAGATATTGCATGTGTTTTTGCCTGATATCTCAATTCATTGTGCACTGATTAAATATGCTTATATATGATTGAGAGTTTATGCATGATATCTGCTAAGTTTTCCTGTTGCATCTTAATGATAGATAGTTACTTTTCTCATGCAATGAAAATGTGCACTATCTAAGACTCCCCTAAGGTACATCTTTTCCTTCTCTGACTTTTTGCTTTTAGAAATTTTTGATAAGAGAAGAGGTGTTTGATAAGATGGTCAAATTGACCAAATGCTTGTTGAACCTAGAACCTAAAAATTCTGGCATTCTCTCTAGGTTGCAGCATCAAAAGAATCAAGCAGTGACTTTTATGAATTCTACACGATATATGTATATTCTATGCTTATGTGCTAAAATATGCCTTGTCCTTCATGGTGCAAGTAAAATATTTACCTTGTCCTTCATGGTACAAGTAAAACAATTGGATGCTGCATCTTAGGGGGAGTGTATCAGATGAGGGTGGCTAGGCCCTAGTAAGCTATAAGGTTTGACTTTTGACTAATCTTTCACTGATTTTCTCTCTTGTCTAGGAAATCTAGTAGCTTCTTGTCATATCTGTGAAAGTCATACCTTAGGGAAAAGTCTTCACACACACACACACACGCATTGCATGAGTTGAGTAATCTATTTAAAATTTCTATCTGCAAGGAAATTTGTGCGTATTGAATACTTAACTCTCAGTTATATCTTTGCATAATTTTGCAATGCTATTTGAATGTTTTATCAGTTGATTATACATGCGTGTTCTAAAGCTAACTTTAGGAAAAAATATTTTTCTACAAATTTTTCTCCAGTTTCAGATTTTCAGTGTGAAGCATCTGGACGAACCCATTCTTATGTCCAGACGAGCGCAGTCTTAAGACTTGCCTCTCTTTCTCTGTCGTACACACATCTTTGCATTTTTATCAAGTCATGTGTGTTTTTCCCGTGGATTTCTACCGAGATTTTGGCATTTTTTGCACATCTCTTCTCATCCCATGATCTTCATTGTGTCTTCCGTTATTCTTTTATGTTTTTGTACTTTTAGAATATTGGAATATTTGTTGGGATATTTTCTTGAGACAGTGTGCATGAAAATCTTATTATGTCTGTGTGTTGGGTTGATATTGATATATCTGGGTCATTTGGATTGCGATCTTTGTTTTTGTAATTCTTTGGCATCCATTTGATAGCCATCTTAAATACCACATTATTTTTGGAACTAACAGGATCTAATGGTATTTTTGGAGATATTTCTGATTGGTTTTGGTTCATGAATACGACATCCAGCGGCTCCCAGCATAGTGTTTGACAGATGCATCCTTTGGAAATATTTGAGGTCATGTGTTCAAAATTTCCAAGGGTCTCAGAATTTAAGATGAGCTTTTTCCCCTAGCTCATGCAGAGCCTTCTGTAGCATTCCCTCAAATCTGCATCAGTCAGAGGTTCAGTGGTGAATCTCCTCAGTTATCTTGCAGACCAGTTTCTTAGAGGATGTCAATCTGCGGATAACCAGTTTCAGGCTTTGAAAAATCAAGCGACTGAAGGTTTTTCAGTCCATGGTTCACGGCTTCCGGAGCTAGAAGCCGAAGTAGTACAAATTCAGCTTTTACAGATTTCTCTCTGTTACTTGATTTCAGTGGATCAGCAGGATTTGGTTCTTGGAGGATTTCTGTTCATTTCTCTCTATTTTCCTATTGTTTTGGATTTTAGAAAGTTTTTTGTCTATGGATATTATTACTCTGTTTACCCTTTTACTTTTGAGACATTGAGGGGAAGTAATTGTTGTGTGGTTTTTCTCATTACACTATTTTACCCTTTGTCCCTTTGTGACAAAAAGGGGGAGTAATTTTTGATTTGGACCGGGATTGTATTTTTAACCGGTCAAGTGATTTTTGTCCCAGAATGACCAAAGGGGGAGTTTGTTAGTTTTTGTGTTGGCTGCATTCTGTTGGACAAAATCACTTCTATGTAATGTTGCTGCTATCACAGGGATGCTGCTTTATCCAGAATCTACTCTTCAGCTATGTTCTTCAAGAAGATTCTGTGAAGTTTTCAAGGAAGTTTATTTTGGTTCCCTGTCAACCGTCCGGACGACATGGTATTCCGTCCGGACGCTCATCAGTCAGCAACATCCTTCCGGACGACGGGATCTTTCCGTCCGGACGCCCATCGGTGTCTAGAAGCTTCAAACAGTTCAAGATTGCATCCGTCCGGACTTAATGGCAAATCGTCCGGACGCTCTTCAGAGTTCGAGAACATCCCAATGTTCCAGTGCATCCGTCCGGACAACATGGCTATACCGTCCGGACACCATTCAGTGTTTGACAAGCATTAGGGTTTCTGACTCAAGACACAGTTATGGAAAGACGGCTAAAACCGTCCGGACGATGTCCTCTATAAGGCAAGACGTGCATACAAAGTTCAACCGTCCAGACGTTAGTCTTCATGGTCCGGACGATCAAGCTTCAAATATGGAAATTGCGTGCACCAGTTCAACCGTCCGGATATCAGCCTTCAGGGTCCGGATGCTCCAAGCCTTATTATGGTAATTACGTACAGCCGAAGTGCAATCGTCCGGATGCTAGGGCAACACCGTCTGGACGCGGCCTTGTTATGGAAGCTTTCAGTGCTATTTTGGAAAGGCGATTGCAGTTGATCGTCCGGACGCTCGGTCAAGCCATCCGTACGACCTCCGGTATTTTGATCATAACTTTTTTCTCAAATATCGGATTGGGATGAAATTGGCGTCGCTGGAAAGCTAACAAAAAATGATGTGAATTGAACATCCGGATGGCCCGTCTGGACGGAAACATCTTGCGTCCGGACGGCCCTGCGAAAATTCTAGAATTACTTTTCGGACAAGGAAAAAGTTACCCGTCCGGACGGCCAAGGCTCCCATCCGGATGCGCGTGCCACAGAATCCATTTTTTACCCAATTTAGAGCTTCCTAAGCCTATAAATAAGAGGATCAAGGCATACTTTCAACATAGAATTCGGCGGTGAATTCTCTACAGCTTAGAGAGGGTGTTTAGGGAGATATTGAAGATCTGCTAGCTCTCTAGCTTTGCCAGTGTGTGATTTGATCAGCTGTGAAGTCTATCTTGGGGGTTGGCCCTAATGTAAAGGATTCCATTGAAGACCCCTTCAGGTAGGAGACCTGGTTGGGAGGTTCATGTTGGGTTACACGTTAGAGAACAAGGTAGGACCATTGCATCAGGGGTATGTGAGTGTTACTACTTTGTATCTAGTCTTGTCTTCTGAATAGTGGATATCCTGGGTTTGGCTGCCCTAGAATGGTTTTTCTCTTAATTGAGTTTCCACTTCGTTAACAAAATATTTGTCTCCTTTAATTTCCACATTTAATATTTTGTTGCACACTGTTCACACACACTTGTTAAAATTAGAAGTCCATTTAATTTTTCACAAGTGAAGTGGATTAGGAATTGGGGTTGGGGGATGAGAATTGTAATGACCAAGAAAATAAATAGGGGATTTACCATTTGATAAACTATATTTATTAAATAGATGAGACTAATAATTATATTTTAGGTAATAACATTTATATTATGTAAATAAAATGAGTCTAAGATAAAGTAATAAAATTTTACTAATGGGTCTTTAGGAAATAATAAATAATAATAACTATAGGTCCTAGAGTAATAAATAATTATATGTATGGGTAGAATGTGGTTAAATTAAATGTGAGGTTATAGATTCATTGTTAAAAGATAGGATCTTGATATTGTAGGGTCCTAGTGTAATTTATAGAAGTCTGAGCATTTAAATAAAAGGAAACCATGTGTCACTACCGGATTTGCTAGGAGAAGATTACCCTATCTCTTCCCAACCACTCACAATGGGACAAGTGTCCCACTTCTTCTCTTTCGTCCCTTTCTTTTTCCTTTTCTCTTCCTTTTTCCCCTCTCTTTTGGACCACCCGAATCTCTCTCCCCCTCACACGCATATCTCTCTTTCTTCCTTTTCTTCCTCCCGGCCGCACGTTCTCTCTTATCCTTCTCTTTTCTTCTTTTCTTCTCTTTTCCTCTTCCTCCCTTCTCCTTCTCTTCCCGCACACAGCCCCCTTGCTCCGTGCATCCCAGCCCACTCCCCCTCTCATTTTCTCCTTCTCTTCCTCTCCTCTCTTCGTTCTCTCCACGCACGAACACACACACCCGAGACACAGTGAGACCGTAAGAGAGAGAGAGAGAGAGAGAGAGAGAGAGAGAGAGAGAGAGAGAGAGAGAGAGAGAGAGAGAGAGAGAGAGAGAGAGAGAGAGAGAGAGAAGAGCTGCAGGAGAGAACTGCCGAGAAATGACGATTGAGAAAAGAGAAGAGACGAACTAAGAGAGGTTCACACTGAGATGGAGAGATCCGGCCATGAGAAGAAAAATGGGTCTTCGGCCATGGGGTGTTTGTGAGGTAAAATCCCTAAACCTTTCCTTGTATTTTCGAATTACCCATTTCCTAAATAGCATGAAAATAATGTATAATTGTTAGGAATATATTTGAGTTTGATTTAGGTTGATTTTTGGGGCTTTAGTGGGGGATAACCGAATGGGTCCTCTTTGGGTTAGAAATTCTGGATTTTTCCATTGTTTGGATTATTTTGGGTATTTGATTTTGGGAATAAATTCTTGTGATTATGCATGATTTATGTCTAGATCTCTTGGGTTGATTTTCGGTGGCTGCAATTTGGCATGGATTTTCTGTTTTGGTGATTGTTGGGTTGGTTGGTGTCCGAATCGCCAAAGGGTTTTTAGTTGCAAATTCGAATGGATCTTTGAAGTTTGATTTTAGGTGAATAGCCGAATGATTACTCGATTGATTTGTGGTGTTTCTAATGGTCTTTATTGGTGCTTAATTGTTGGGGTTGAAGGGCCGTGTGGTAGAAGAATTTGGGTGTATATGAGATAGGTGTTTTAGCCATGTATGAGTTTATGATTTTCTACAAATTGAGTTTTTAAAGTGTATATGATAAGTGCTGAATTACACATTCAAGCCCCTTAATTTACATATGTTAAGCTCTTAGTTTTGTTATAATTTGATGTTTTGTGTTTTCTTGTATTTTACAGGTTTTAGAAGAAAAACCGATCAAATTCTAAGATTATAATGAAGTCAGCAAACTCACTTTTGGATAGATTCAAACTCCAAATCAATTTTGAATTTAAGGAAAAAGAAGTTGGCAAAAATTCGTTATCTTTGGAAAGAATCCAGAATGAGCACGTCTCAGTAATTTAATCATAACTTTCGGCTCCAGTATCAGATTGCAACAAAATTGGTGGTGTTGGAAAGCTAATAATAAAGGCAACAAATATGTCAGAAATAGGTTTTCCTAATTCGGACGTTTTCCATGCCAAAATTGCCCCGCAATAAAAGACCACAAATCTGTACGAATTTTGTAATCCTTTTCCTACTTGGATAGAAATTTCAGAAAAAGAGAAGACTTGTAATTATTCTTTTTGGACTAGAAAACCTACTTAGAATTGTAATAGGAATTCTAGAGCTTCTAAAGCTTCACTAATCCCTATAAATAGGCCTCTAGCCTTTGAAGAAAGACACACAAACTTGGAGGAAGAATCAAAGGCTACATCAAGAAGGAGGTTTTTTATAGTTTTTATTTTCTTTCTTTTCCTTTATTAATTTCTTATGAGGATGATTTCCATCCAAATTATGTGTAACTAATACTTTAGTTAGGGCTCGATTGAAGCCCTAATCATGTATTTTTAAGTTTTTCAATTTGCCTTGCTACAATTTATATATTGATGCTTAACTTGATTAATTCTAGTTTCTTGAATTCCTCACATGTTTATGTTTAGCTAGCATATTCTTGTGGTATGGATTTGTTATTTATGTCAATTTGGATGACCGAGTCCTGGGCATAATAGAGTAACGGAAGAACCCCGACATAGGTTCTTGGATTAATCAACATAAAGACAATTGGAATAGATACCATATTCCAATCTGAGTGTGTTTACCGATTTCCATAGATTTATGCTTTCTTGAAGAACAACTTAGTAGATACCATGCAAAATCCTTCAAGGAAGAAAAGAGTTAGAGTAGATACCATGCCTAACTCATTGTTTAGGGAAATCAATAGCTTTAGGAGAAGATACCATTCCCTTGTGGCTGGTAAGCATTAAGCATCATGTTATGATTGTAGTATTGTGCATATTGCGAATCTTATTTGAGTATGATTAGCGGTGGATATCGAAGTCCTACCTTTTCTTCATAGTATTTTTAATTCAATCTTTTATCCTGTCTTATTCAACATATCGCTTTTAAGAATTTCTCTTTAAATACAATTTATACCAATCCTCGTGGGAATGATCTCGTATTTGCCTGCTATACTATTGTTTTGATCTTGTGCACTTGCGAGTAAAACGTACAAGTATTTGCCTATTTATTTAAGTAAATATTTGCACAACAGTATATTTGGATGTTTTGTTATTATGGCCAATTGGGTATTTAGGGATGGAGTATTATGTAGTTTGTTAATAGATTATTGGTGATTATTATTATGATATACTAGCGGGAGAAATGAGGGCAGATTCATTTAAGAAATTGGTTGATTTTACTATGCAAAGGGGAAGTACTAAATGAGATGATTTAAGGTGATAAAGTCATAGGGTTTTGATATGTCTCAAAATAACCTTATGGTATTAAAGATCAATCATGAATTAGTAAGGTTATTGAAATACATAACTAGGATATAAATCCATTTAGTGTAATAATTAAATAGCCAATGCAGTTATTCATGAACATTAAAGTGTTTAAGTACATTGTCAAGTTAGGATTAGTTTAATAAGCATTTTATATATGTATATGTATGAGCGGACGAAATATACATGGTTAACTTGGTAAATAAACTAGAAGCTATAAAAATGATTAACTATGATAATGTGACTTAATAACAATAACTAGACTAATAAAATAGTAGGCGTAACTCAGATGATAAGAGGAATAAAATATGAATCTAAACATAAATGATAACCTAATAATAGTTTATGATATTTAGCTAGCATTAGATGCGGGTAATGCGACGTGTGATCACACGAGTAGTCTATGTATCATAGAGTGTAGAGTTCCATAACGAAGTCTAACATCATAAGTGTTTGCAGGATAGTGTCTGGATTGGAGACTTCGATTGGTTTTCCAATGTAGAGTTCGAGTGACTAGAATCTAGTGGAAGCTGGAGTCATGAGTCCAATGCAGCCAAGTGAAAAATATGTTTAGTTTAATTTGATGTTAACTCTATGATGATGATTTGGTATATGTAATTATGAACTATAATGTGAAAATATGTTGATGAATTGATGTTGAAGGACGCATGAGATTTGTATTGCGAATGATGACACGACGTTGAATTGATGTTGAGTATTGCATGAGGTTTATGTTGTGAATATGATATATGTTGATGAATTGATATTGAAGAATGCATGAGATTCGTATTGTGATAATAAGATAATGTAGAGATATGCATGAAAATATATGTGAAGGAGTTTGTGAGAAGTTGAATTGTAAATTGTATGGATAAATGGATGTTGATGAATCTTGGTTGTTTATGATTATGGAATTTGTTGATAAAATGGTTTGTGATTGAGTTGGGATATATATTGGATTGTAGATGTTATGGATAAATTGATGTTGATGAATCTTGGTTGAATATGATTATGGAATCATTGATAAAATTGTTTATGATTGAGTTGGGATATATTGGATTGTAAATTGTATGGATAAATGGATGTTGATGAATCTTGGTTGTATATGGTTATGGAATTTTGATGAAGATATTTATTGATGATTGAGTTCTAGAAGGAAAATTAGTTGGACATACATGTGTAACAATAGGGTTATGATGAGGTAATTTGGTATAATGAGAACTTGTAGTTGATAGATGGTAAGTCCAGTGTTGTATCTGGCACAGTGGTAGGTTAGAGGGTAGTAGCTCTTGGCTGAGATGTGTGGTAAGCCTAGCATTGAAGTGCTAGCACTTGTGAGATGTGTGGTAAGCCTAGCATTGAAGTGCTATCACTCTTGAGATGTATGCCCTGCGGGTCGTAGCTTTACGGGCAGTGTCGACAGTAAGCCTAGCATTGAAGTGCTAGCACTTGTGAGATGTGTGGTAAGCCTAGCATTGAAGTGCTAGCACACGTGAGATGTGTGCCTTGCAGGTCGTAGCTTTATGGGCGGTGTTGACGGAAAGCCTAGCATTGAAGTGTTGAATATTGTTTATAGTATGCGTGGAATATTGTTAGTATGAACCGTAATAATATATGTGTGTGACGAATGGTGTGACTTGTACTTAATGATGTGTTGTTATGTGGATCTAATGATTTGAGAATAAATATTGTTGATCTAATGATTTGGCATGCATTGTTTACTCTGTAGTGAGGTGGTGAACTCATACTTTCACCTGTACGGATGTGGTTAACCCTACAACTGTACAGACTTTGATGTTTTGACTGGAGGTTCAGTGGATCTAATGACTAACGTCGTAGCATAGTACTTGGCATGTTATGACTGAAGCCCGACGCGACAGTTATAATGGTTGGACCATGGGTTGTCCGCCTTTTGGTAGACTTTTGTTTATGGCTTGTGTCGCCTGTGACACTTGTATTTATGAGACAATCTTTTGGTATGTATTTAATAGTTACGTAGAAGCCTCAAACAGATAGACATATTAATGGCTCTTTTATTGTGATTAACTGTTGTTTATAGATGTACCTTCCACTATGTTGATAATGTTATTATGTGTTATCCGTTGCGTAGATGTAACTCTGATTATTAGGTACATGTTATGAAATGTATACCGTATGTTGGTTGAGCGACATGTAGTCATGCCACTGTGATGACTCATTTTATGTTTTCAAAAAAAAAAAATTTGGGTCGTCACAAGAATCTCTATCGTTCAAAGGGAATATAGACTGCACCTTTTGAACAAATAGAATTTTGGATTATGGATTTTGGGAATTGGGAATTGGGTTTGGATTCAATACAATTTTGATTTTTGATCTTTTAAGCTTACAATGGTTGTTGATTGTGAAAACCCACAAACCAAAAGGCCTGAGAACGAAAGACGGTGGACGGTCAAGGTTATTGTCGACTGAAAACCCAGAAGCAAAACCCAAAAACCTGGTATTTGATGGACCATGGTCGTTGACAATGGAAAACGAATGGTGGTAACTTCTTGACAGTGGAGAACGGAGGAAGAACGGAAGTTAGGGATTTTGAATCTAAATGGAGCCTAGGGAAAACAAAAAAGAGGGAGAAGAATGAGAGAGTTTAGGATTCTGAATCTCAACAAATGTTTTCAGATTTTTTTTTTTTTTTTTCGTTTTCCATCTTCTAATCTCAAATGCTTTCAGATTCTTTTTTCGTTTTCCCTCTTTCTTTCTTTCTTTATTTATTTTTTCCAAATTTATCTCAATTCGCTGACATGGAACGATGCCACATCAGCAAGGTCGTAGGACGGTCATATGCCCGTCTACGAAATGAACTTTCTCTTTATTTAAAGCCAAGAATGGATTCTTACTTGTAATGTTACATAACACCTTTATTTTTATTTTATTTTTCTTAAAATTGATGTGGCGTTTAAAATTACTATTGAATTTCTGATAAATCACTACTGAATTTTGATCCAATAATAATTTTAAAAATTATATCAATTTTGAGAACAAAAAAATGGCATAGGGTTATATGTAGCATTACTCGAATTCTTACGATAGGTAATGCAAAGTGTTGTTCTATATGTGCATCAAGAGTCCGACTCTTGTCCCACGTGGCAGAGTCTTATGCTTTTTTTTTTTTTATGGTTAAATATAAAATAAATCTTTGGGGTTTCACGAAAATCCTGAAAAAACCCCTCATTTTTTTTTTCAATATTGAATCCTTTAGTTTTTCGCAAATTTGAAACAGGTCCTTCCGTGAGTATTCCGTTCATATTTTTAAGCTTTGTTAGTGCTACATCAGCATTTTCACCACCTCATCTTAAAATATTATTTTTTTATTATATTATATTATTTTTTAATTAAAAGTTTTTTTAAAATTTTTTATTTTGGAAAAAAAAAAAAAAAAAAAAGGAAAGAATGGGTTTGGGGCTGCAGCAGCCACCCCCTAGGGCCGGGGGTGGCCCTAGACCATTACCCTTTGTTTCTCTCTTGGAAGAGCTCTCGCTCAAGGCCAACGAACCTCTCGCACCCTTGAAGTGGAGATTACCGTATTTCTACATGGACTTGATCCAATCTATTCCCTACATCTTGAAGCTCCGCAGTTCAGAGATTAGTGTCCGACCGGGCAAGGCGGAGAGCTTCTTGGCTATAAATTTCGAATGCGGTGTGGTTGAGATTCCCAGCATGAGATATCTCTTCCTGAACTGTGTGGCATTCGAGCAGTGCCACAAGAGCTACCCCAAGCATATTTTGGTAATTGTCTGTTACCTACTCGATTTTGGTTCTCACAGAATGGACTCTCTCCCCGATGCCCTTGTTTGTAATTGACTGTTACCTGCTCGTAATTGTTGTTGTGCATTGATCTATACTGATTATAATTTTTGATAAATGAAAATGAAGCTTTCAAGAGATTGAATGGAAGGTTCCAAACTGAGTCCAAACGGGATCATCCAAACTGTTGCAACTGTATTAAGACTGTCAAACATAAAAATGAGGAAGTGTAAACATAAAATGTAGGGTGAGTTCAAATAGAATAATGAAGAAGAGTAAGAAGGAACTCACAATCATCAAACGGATTTAGTATATCCATGGTACAAAGATCATTAAAGTTAAGAACTAACCTAATAGAAAGCAAGGAATTTTCTAGCTTTGGATTAGGAAAAAGACCAGATAGGAGAACCATCAATTCAGATGACCACATTTCCAAGCTGTTCAAATCATGGAAAAAGATCCTAGCAAACAGCATTAGGATCTCTAAAGCTGAAAATTTGTATTACATACCTCATCATAGTGATTGAGAAAAGAATAATAGCATTTTTCTTATACATTCCCATGTAACAAAGATAGTGAGGAAGATAGAAGGAAATGTGAAATTATTCGTTTGTGATGTTAAGAAATAGAAATTACCAAACCATTACAGCTGAAGGAATAGCAAGTCTCACAAAAGTGAGCATATTGTGCAAGGCCTCCTTTGAGAAAACTGTCCAGATTTTTACACATGAAGAAGAGAACTTGATATAAAATACCAACAGTAATACATTGATCCAATAGGAGATGGAATTCGCCATGGTAACTCCTCTAGGTCCAAGTCCAGATTTAAATACCAAAATCCCGCATATAAGTATGTTGTTACGTACCTAGGGTATGTGACAAGGGCATTTTGGGAATTATATTTATGCCCCTCTTTAAGAGAATAATAAGTTTATTAATATTTTATGGTATTAGTCGTATTTAGAAGAATAATAGATTAACTAGGAAAATAAGGAGTCTTGCTCATAAAGCAAGAATCCCTAGATTAAGGGAAGTATATCCCATTATGTTAGGTTTTTATTAGGAAGGAAATAAGGGAATTATTTATTCCATTAGGTTTAGTAATATTTATGTAATATTTATTTATTTATTGTTTCTGTAATTCAAGCTTTGTAACCCTATAAATAGGGTATTGAAAAATGAATAATATCAAGAAGAAATTTATTAGACAACTCTTGTAGTTGCTTGGGAGTTTTTTAGGGTTTCTCGAATAATCCTAATATAAGAAGGCTCAGGGTACTTCGAATACCCTATTATCACACCATATCATACGCACTCCCCATCCAAATCACCATCATTCATCCCCCGTTACGGAGGTCCATAACATATGTGCACAACATTCAGAAGCTTCAGTGGGTGTGGATTCGTCGGTCGTCGATGGGGACTTTCCTCAGCCAGGGTTGACGTCTGCCCCTCCAAGCCTTTCTTTAGTTACCCTGTGTGAGGCGTCTACCCCTTCGGTAATCCTTGGGTATTCGGGTCCTGTAGCCGGTCTTTCTGCGACTTGTTCTCGTTTTCCGGCACCAGAGACGCCTTCCACGGTATTTCCGATTGCATCCTTTGGGTCTACTTTGGGTCCTCATGTTTCGCTTGAGATGGGCTCGTCGAAAGGGGGGGTTCTTCCAATCTCATCTCTAGAAGAAACCCATGTCCAAGGCTCTAATTTAGTACAAGCGCAAAGAGAGGAAGCCGAAGTCAGTAGTGGGTCAAGGAGAACAAGAAGATATGAGCTTTCTCAGGCAGGGGTTTATCAAGTCGAGCTCGTCCTCTCTTCCTCTAGCAGATTGTGGTGTCTCAGGAAGGGGTTGTTCTAGTCGAGCTCGTCCTCTCAACTCTGCGGGTGGTCCCCAATTTCGCTCTCCATTAGAGTGGTCTATGTTTTGCTCTTCGATGGGGTACAGGAATAAGGAGCAAGAGGTGAAAACTGGGGCCTGCCTCTCTGCACTTGATGGGGAACATAGGCGGTTGGATTAGATTGAGGGTTGTGAGCTTTAGGAGCTTTAGGAACTTAGGGGTTGGGTTTTTTGTGGGTTGTGCTTGGGTCGGGTCGGTGTTGAGGCTGTTGCTTCTTGTATGCTCTGTGTGTACTAGGGTCGCCTTACGCTGTTTATAATAAAACTTGCACTTACAAAAAAAAAAACAAAGTATGTGCAGTAAAGCTGTGACTGCAAAGCTTATTATGGCTTTTCGCTTTCTTCTTTTGTTGTCAAATTTTTGTCTAATTCAACTGCCGGTATCGGAATCATGAAATGCATATAATCTTATACCCAAACCCACTCACTTCTCTACTATTACACTACTAATGGGAGACGCAGAATTGAAATCACAAATTCAGGTTGTAGTTGATGCTTCCATTGTCGACATTGCCATGCTGCCATCATCACAATCATCCATCTTGACAAGGCTTCATGCAGGCTACTTCAAAATAAGCCTCACTCTCGGCGCCAAAGCTTTGCTATGGAAGATTACAATTGAGCCTACAAATGCCTTAAAGCTCCCCTCACTTCAACAGCTTTTGTTTTGCTTTGGTGTCTCGCACTTTTGGTGCTCATAACACTCTCTCTGCTCTACATTCGCAGGTCCTTCTTTCACTTCCACTTGGTGAAGGCAGAGTTCTTGCACCCTATAGGAGTTAACTTCTTGTATGTTCCCTGGATTTCCTGGCTTTTCATGCTTAAATCAGTACCACTCATCAATCTAGAGAATCTTACCTATCAGGTTCTTTGGCTGGGGTGGCTTTAAGGCCACCCCTATACCCATTTGGGGGTGGCCTCATGGCACTGGGCTGAGGTAGCTGCGCTGTAACGACCCGCTTTTTACAAAAAAAACGTAAGTAATTATATCTAGATAATTACGTGTCATTAACCATTCAGAGATGATAAATCTGGCAGCGGAAAATACGAATATCTTTTTTTTTTTCAAACATTAGGGACAATTCCCTTACAATACATTTAGAGCTTTAACTGACATCCTCTAGAAATACATTAAAAGTCTTTACACTATATACAAAGAAACATGTGTCACATATGACACTAAAGCATACAAGGAACTTAATAAATACAAGTAAATGTCTAAACATGTTACACGCAAATAGTACAAACATTTATGAAGTACAAAGTACTAAAATCCTAACTACACAACTTTAAATCTCTTAAGCTAGCAATTAATCCAATCCATAATCTTCAGAACCTGTGCAAACATCTATGAAAAGGTGGTTACCGCCACAATCCCATAGTTCCATAAGTGAGCTAACTGTCATTCAACAACATCATGATTTATGCATTATTTAAGGAACAGAGATATGACATAATGATGTAGTGATAGTTTTCATGCAAAGTTTAACAGTTTAATATAGTCATGACACTCCACTCATATAAGGGCCGTACCCCCGGTCAGCGTATATCTCGAGGCTGTACCCTCTACATTACATTTTATTAGCATGGTTTCTGCCCTAGCAGAGTACGTCCCACGTCACTCCACTAGCACTTTGAAAGACAGTAGCAATCAATATGAATTATTGGGTTTTCGGTTCCAGGCACTATTCCCATCCTGAACCTTTGGAAGACGGTAGCAACCAATATTAATAGGTTAATTATTAAATGTATGCAATGATCAATCACACGCATCCAATTAAAATAAAACATAAACACAACATTATTGAAATCCAGTACTACCCTCAGTAAGTAATTTATACTTACAGCCCTTTCGTGCAGTCACAGTTCATCATCTGAAGCAAATACATATACATGTGCATACAAGGTCAATATCGTTTCTTTCTAGAAACTCTTGCCTAAACATGAATTCCATTTTTATACATATACACATACATAGAAGCAATCATCATGACTAGAATTCAACATGGTAATTTCCAAACATTAATACTATAATCTATATTCCTATCATAACAAAGAACACAGCTAAAATATTATACTTCATTTCCAAAGCATAGATCAATTAGTCATAAAGAAACCCATGCATATTTTTAGTAAGGTATTATTACCACATTGTCAACTTCAAAAGCTTTTAACCATAATACACAACCAACCAGAAAAGATATTTGAACATAATTATAATTAAAGAGAACTCAACATATGAACATGTTTTCATATTTAAATCATATAACCATTCTATAACAATATTCATATATTCTCCTTAGATTATATAACCAAGCTTTAATTAAAGAAATCGAATCATATAAAATCAATTATCAATTACCACTTCCATATAATCGAATCCACCTCACAGCTAACACCAAAAACAGGGAATCCAATTTTTGTTCTAGATCGATTCCACCAAGAACAACCAAAACACATACACAAGAAAATCACAAATTACTGCTCAATACCCTACATAGCCGGCAAGAACACTAAACGTTTCCAACAACTCCAAATCAGCTCATACACAGCTAATCACAATAAATCTACCAAAATCATCCTATCAATACCATCTGTCCCATCTTCAATATAGCTAAATTCATTAACAAAACTTATAATCAGAAAATCAGCAAACTCTTCACTTATCCATTTAATCCGCCAACTCATTAAATCTCCCATTACCAAGGCAGCAAATAATCCAATTGAACACCCATCTCACCATAATATGTCTATATATCCAATCAGCCAACAATCCAGCCAACACCCCAATTTAGCCCACACACACTTGGCCAAATCATCCCAAAACAGATAACATTTTAGGACATACACAAAAATCTTTACACCAGCCGGCCAGCACAAAACAGGAGAACAAAACACCTATCCAACTAAAATCCACAACACAGAAAATCCTTCACAGTTTAGCACACCCACTGAGATTTCTCAACACTCAACACAGAGGATCCCAACTACTCAACCTCAGCAGCCAGTCAAGGGCAGAAAACATAGCAAAGTAAATCATCAACAGGAAATATCATAAGTCTAACAACTACATACACTGCCCACAATCCACACACTCTAAATCAGCCAACACTAACTCACAGCCGGTCCCAAAACACACACATCACTGGAATTTACAGCCACCGAACACCACACACGCATAAACCCTAAATCAAAACAGGGGATCCATCCTAAAATCACCACTATTCCGCTAGCACAAAAACATGGAGCATTTGATCAAAAACAGAGATTCAATTTCAGTTCTAAAAATGCCCAAAAATCATCAAACCCTAATTCCTTAATAACTAAACCAATCCACAAAATTAATCATCATAGGTTGTTAGAAATTACCCCAAGGATTTTTCATAGCAAATCTGTAACAGGTTTTTTGGGGTTTTAGGGGTTTTTGGGGAGTGATGAGCGGATTGAAGGGGAGAAAATGAAATGCAATGAATTCTGAGACGGAATTGTTACTGAATAATAAGATAAATTGGCAAATTCGAGGATGCCAGAGCCTCCAAACATAACCTCTGTTAACCAAAAAGCTGCCTCAGTCTATTACCTGCTGGACTTATATACTGTCCATTAGGTATTACAAAACACATAAGGAATTGAACTAAACGACTAGCCCTTACTGAAAGTATAAAACGACAACAATAATAACATAAAACGCAAGACACCAAAACGCCACCGTTTGGGCTTGGGAAGGGACGACTCCAGCTGGCACGCACCTTCCCTGAGCCCACTCTCTTGCTGCCACGTACTCCCTTATCTTCTGAACTCATCTAACCCTTCCACGCCTTCTCTCTTCAATCTCGATTCCTCTTCAAGCTTCCACCTTCAGACTCCATCCTCAAAGCTCCACCAGCTGCTTCAAGGAACAACGGTGACACTACCCCCCCGATTAAAACACCTTGCCCACAAGGTGGGGGTAGGCGTTCTTCAGAGCCTGAAACTCCTCCCAAGTCGCATCATCGGCCGTTTGGCCCTCCCAGCGGATGAGGAGTTCGGTGAGCGGGCGATTGTGACGGGGCCGCGAACGACGGTCGAGCACCTCGACGGGTTCCGGTCGGAAAACACCATTGGAGTCGATTGGGGGTAGTTTCGGCACGGGGGCTACAGTGGACCCCAATTTCAGTTTTAACTAAGAGACATGGAAAACGGGGTGGATGCGGGACTCTTTGGGCAGATTGAGTTCATAAGCCACAGCGCCGACCTTCCGTACAATGGTGAAGGGGCCATAAAACCTGGGAGCCAGTTTGAGCGATCTGCGGTGGGCCACGGATGTTTGCCGGTATGGTTGGAGACGGAGGTAAATGATATGAACTCCACCAACAAATGTGATGAAACCCGATAGCAATGATGGTTTGAAACCCCAAGATCGTGTAGACAAGAATTGTTGAGGCTTGACCCGTCACCTAACTAGATGAGAAACCAAGACTACGAAGGATTGAAACGCCACACCAAGAATCTGAATCTCTTCAAGAATCAAGGTGATAAGTTTGGTTGTTTGAACGCCACAAGATTAACTTGATAAGCTCAAAAAGTTCTTTCAAGAACAAAGAGGAACACAAGACCTCACAATAATAATTTTCTGAAAACAAAATTCTATATCCCTTACAAAATTCGTTATGCCCATATATATACTTGGAACAACCCTCCAAGAATAGGAAAAGTCTTAATTATAGCTTTAAAAGCAACACAAGTGCCAACATAAACAAGTCCCAATATTTTTAGGTCTCTTTGGACTTCTAGAGGCAACCAAAATAACTAAATGACTAAATTCATAACCAGCCAAGACCAAGTTCATTCCCCTATTTAATATCCTTGAAACTCAACGAGTTCACACCCTTTAATGGTCAAACCAAGCTGGTCACGTTTTTGCATGCTAATTATCCTCTTCAACTGCTTTGATGACATGGACTAAGCCTTGATTATTATTTGAGCCCATCTTGGTCTTTTTAGAATCAGCCCAATTCTCTTGGATTAGCCCATTTAGTGCTTCCTTGAAACGTTTGGCTCTAAGTCTTGTAATTGGGCCACTAGGAAGTGACAAAGGGTCTTGCACAACTTCAGCCCCATTCCCATGTGTATGATCAGCATGTCCAGCTCCTTGGTTTCCATCAGTAAACCATCTGACCCAGTTCAAATTGTCTTTCTGTACGTCGGATGTCTGCATATTTTTTCATGCGTTGTTGAGCTTGTTTGAGATTGTGGTTGAGAATGGAGAGGATTTGCTCCCTGTTGCGGAGGACCTCATCCACTGCCTGTACCCGGGTGGTGCCCGGGATGTAGGTTAGGAGTCTAGGGGGTGGAACCCCGTATACCACTTCGAAAGGGGTTAGCTTTGTAGAAGAGTTCCACGAAGTATTGTAGGAATACTCGGCCCAGGGTAACCAATAAGACCAGTGTTTAGGGCTGTCTTGGGCAAAACAGCGTAGGTAGTTCTCGAGGGCCTTGTTGACAATCTCAGTCTGACCGTCCGTCTGAGGATGGTAACTGGTGCTGAGCTTCAAGGAAGTGCCCTGTAGCCGGAAGAGTTCACTCCAGAATGTGCTGGTGAAGGTAGTGTCTCTGTCCGAGACGATGGAATTGGGCATTCCATGTAGCTTAAAGACGTTAGCAACAAAAATTTGAGCCACCCTAGCCGCGGAGTAGGGGTGAGATAATGCCATGAAATGGGCATATTTAGACAAACGATCCACGACAACAAGGATGACCGAATATCCTTGGGATAAGGGCAGGCCCTCCACAAAGTCCATAGAAATATCTGTCCAGACCCGAGAGGGAATGGGAAGGGGCTGCAGCACGCCCGCAGGGTAGGTATTATCATGTTTGTTCATCTGGCATGTGTCACACTGCCGGATGAAGGCCTTGATGTCTCGTCGCATACCCTGCCAATAGAAGTCCCGTTTAGCCCGTTGTAGGGTTTTCTCATACCCCGCATGTCCAGCCATGGGATCACTATGGACATAGAGCAAAACCTGGTCCTTAAGGTGCGGGGAATCACCCAATACAATTCTGTTTTTATACAGAAGAATCCCATCTCGGAGAGAATATTTCTGGGTGTTGAGCTCATGAGAATGCCATTGAGTGAGTAACAGTTGGAGCTTAGGATCAACTAGATACTGGGCCTTTAAGTCATCCACCCAACCAAGGACCGGAAGGGATAAGAGGGACAAGGAAATATCCTCAGCCTCGGAGTGTCGTCGAGAGAGAGCATCCGCCACCTTATTGTCAACTCCTTTCTTGTATTCCACTAAGAAATTGTAGCCGAGGAGTTTTGTTAGCCATCGTTGTTGGAACGGAGTACCAACCTTCTGTTCTAACAAGAACTTAAGGCTTTGTTGGTCTGTCCGAATGACAAAAGACTGACCCAAGAGGTAGGGTCTCCATTTATGGACAGCGGTCACCAGAGCAAAGAGCTCTTTCTCGTAAGTGGACATGTGTAGTGCCTTGCCTTTGAGGGCCTGACTGAGGAAGGCAATAGGGCGGTTGTCTTGCATGAGGACAGCACCGATTCCCACGCCACTAGCATCACATTCAATGATGAATGGTTTGGAGAAATTGGGGAGGGCAAGCACCGGGGCTTGTGTCACAGCTTGTTTCAAATCCTCAAAAGCAGCCTGAGCTGCAGCTGTCCATGCAAAAGAATTTTTGCGAAGCATCTGAGTGAGAGGCGCAGCAATAGAACCATAGCCTTTTATAAACTTACGATAATAACCCGTTAACCCTAGAAATCCCCGCAAAGCCTTTAGGGTTTTAGGGAAAGGCCAATCAACCATGGCTTTAATCTTGCTCGGGTCAGCACAAACACCTTGAGCCGAGACTATGTGTCCCAAATACTCGACCTCCAAACAAGCAAATTTACACTTAGACAACTTTGCAAACAAGGAATTCTGCCGCAGGGTTTCAAGTGTGAGGGATAGATGAGTAAGATGGGTTTCCAAGTCCTTACTATAAACTAAAATATCATCGAAGAAGACTAGGATGAATTTTCGTAAGTAAGGTTGAAAGACATGGTTCATGAGGCTCTGAAAAGTGGAGGGGGCATTGGTCAACCCAAATGGCATGACCAAGAATTCATAGTGGCCTTCATGAGTACGGAAGGCAGTTTTAGGGATGTCCTCATCAACTACCCTAATTTGATGGTACCCGGACCGTAGGTCGAGTTTAGAAAAAAATCTGGAGCCCCACAGCTCGTCTAACAGTTCATCAACGACTGGGATAGGAAACTTATCCTTAATAGTGACCCTATTTAGAGCTCTATAATCCATACACATGCGCCAAGTGCCATCAGCCTTCCGAACTAGCAAAACCGGGGAGGAGAAGGGGCTATGGCTGGGTCGGATCACACCCGTGTGTAGCAGTTCCTTGACAATCTTCTCAATTTCCGCCTTTTGGTAAAATGGGTAGCGGTAGGGACGGACAGACACCGGTTGAGCCCCAGGTTGGAGAGTAATAGAATGATCCTGAAGTCTCCTTGGAGGGAGGGCAGTAGGTTCCTTGAAAACATCCTCAAAAGTCCGAAGGAGGGCGGTTACAGGAGGCGGGAGGTCTTGGTGGGTGGGTAAGGACTGCTGTCCCTGGAAGGAGAGACAGTGAGCAGGGCAACTGAGGAGGTGTAAAACCAGACCCTTTTGTTCCTGTTTGGGCAACCGAAAGGAGTCACTCCCCTCCAAGCTCAAGTGTGGCCCTTGTTTCAAGCCCAACAAAATGCAAGAGTCCCCAGCATGCTGGAATTCCATCTTTAGCTGTAAAAAATCCCAGATGATTGGCCCCAAGGTGCGAAGCCACTGAACTCCCAAAACAGCATCACAGCCAGCTAGGGGCAGAATGAAGAAGTCAGTACGAAAACTAAAGCCCTGGATTTTGAACTCCACCGCCCTACAGCAACCGGGGCTAGGAATCTCCGCGCCGTTAGCAATTTTCACCCTCAGAGGGTCCTGCACCAGAGGCTAAATACCCAGTGTAGCCGCGACAGTGGTGTGAATAAAGTTATGGGTACTACCCGAGTCAATTAAAATGACAATAGGGTGTAAGTTGAGGAATCCAACCAATCGCATAGTCTTCGGATGGGGGGTGCCAGTGATGGCATTGAGGGAAATTTCCGGGAATTCATCTAGAAAAAAATCTCCCGAATCCTCCTCCACAGGGCCCGCAGGCTTGTCTGGGTGAGGTGGGGGTTCATCCGTAAGTTCAAGGAGAAAGAGTTTGGGAACTGCACAGACGTGTCCCCTTGACCATTTTGAATCACAAGAATAACAGAGCCCTTTACGCCGGCGTTCTTCCATTTGGGCCTGGGATATCTTCTCGACCGGAACCAAAGCTTGGCTAGGTTTAGACCCGTCCTTACCCGTTAGACTCCCTCCCGTAGGCTGGGTGAAAGGCTGGGAATAAGTGTTTGGGGCAGTAGGCCTAGAGGAATGTGGGTATAGAGGGTTTTTAGTGAAACCAGCCGGTAACTGTGCACTAAGGCCCTGGGTGGTTTGATGGAAGTGGGAGGAATGGAAAGAAGAACGGGGGTACCTTCTAGTAGTCATCACGCATTCCTCTTGCATTCGGGCAAGAGAATAAGCATCCACCAGGGTTCTAGGATTCAACATCCGAACAGGAAGCCGGATCTCATCCCGAAGACCGCCCAAGAAGCAGCTAAGTTTGTGAAATTCCGGGAGGTGCTGCACCTTCAAGGCCAGTGTGTCAAACTGGTTTTTGTAATCCTCGAGGGTGCCATCCCGCTTTAACTTAGACAGTGTCTCCATAGGGTCATCATAAGACCCTCTGCCAAAGCGGATCTGTAAAGCCCGGACAAAATCTCCCCACCCATGAATCGAGTTGCTAGAACGGAGCTCACGAAACCAGATGAGAGCTCTGCCGTCCATATGAAAAGAAGAAAGTGAGAGGCGATGTTCATCTGGTGTGTTGTAGTAATCAAAGAATTGTTCAGCCCGGCAACACCACGTTTCGGCGTCGTCACCATCAAAACGCGGGAAATCCAAACGAACCGATTTGGGTTTCAAGAAACCCTCACCGCCGCTCGGTCCTCCGGGAAAAAAATTTTCGCCCCCCCCAAATGGTTGGGGAATGTAGTCATAGGTGTGCACCGGGGATTTGGACCCCCCAGCTTCCGATTGCTTCAAGATCAAGGCCTCTAGCCGATCCATCTGGGTTTGTAAGGTCTGGACTATGCCCGTAAATTCTGCACGAGACACTGGGGCATTTTCTTCAGCCATAGTCATGGAACGGGTTTTCATGCGCAGGGGAAAAAGAGGCTGCTGATACCAATTTGTAACAGGTTTTTTGGGGTTTTAGGGGTTTTTGGGGAGTGATGAGCGGATTGAAGGGGAGAAAATGAAATGCAATGAATTCTGAGACGGAATTGTTACTGAATAATAAGATAAATTGGCAAATTCGAGGATGCCAGAGCCTCCAAACATAACCTCTGTTAACCAAAAAGCTGCCTCAGTCTATTACCTGCTGGACTTATATACTGTCCATTAGGTATTACAAAACACATAAGGAATTGAACTAAACGACTAGCCCTTACTGAAAGTATAAAACGACAATAATAATAACATAAAACGCAAGACACCAAAACGCCACCGTTTGGGCTTGGGAAGGGACGACTCCAGCTGGCACGCACCTTCCCTGAGCCCACTCTCTTGCTGCCACGTACTCCCTTATCTTCTGAACTCATCTAACCCTTCCACGCCTTCTCTCTTCAATCTCGATTCCTCTTCAAGCTTCCACCTTCAGACTCCATCCTCAAAGCTCCACCAGCTGCTTCAAGAAACAACGGTGACAAAATCCACCGGAGAAAGCCACCGATTCCGCCGGAAAAGCCGCCAGAAAATGCAAATGAAGAACCGAGTCTTCCTCTCGGTCTGACGGGTCACCGGGTTGGGTTTTGGGTCACGGGCCTTCGGGTCTTCGTCTGGGTTGCTGCACATAGGTCACGGCTCACCAGAAACCGCCGTTGGAACCGTCGGACATGGAGGATCGGACCTCCGGAAGGATCGGGTCACACGGATTCTCCCGGATCCGTCGAATTTAGCTTGCGGGTCGCAGGTTTTCTTTCTCGGGTTTGACGGGTTGCGGATTCAAACCCCTGGGTTCCGCCGAAGCTCTTCCAGCGCCGGATTTCAATCCCAGCCGCCGATCACGGAGGATCTGAGCTCCCTGGGCTCACGGGTCCACCGGTCCGAGCTACTGGGCTCGGCTTCCTCTCCCGATCTCTTGGTCCTTCTCTGTCTCTCTCTCGACATCTCTCTCTCCATTTCTCAAGTCTCTCTCTCCCTCTCAATCTCTCGGCATCGCCCTCTCCCGCTGCCTTCGGTTTGAGCAAGAAGAAGGAAGAACAAAGAACAAGAAGGAGAAAGAAGAAAGAAGTAAAGAGGAAAAAGAAGAAAATAATAAAGAGGGAGGAAGAACTGAGCGTGGGAATTGGAGAGAGAGTAATTCGGTTTTTATAAAAATATAAGATGAGATATTTGTATTAACTTAATCATTAAGTTTTAGTTAAATATCCACTTATATTTTGTACAAAACTTAATAGCTAAGTTTTTATAAAATATCTTTTATTAAAATATAAAAATATCTTCTATAAAAATATCTTCTAAAAATATCTCTCATAAAAATATCCCTCTAGATATTTTTACGTTGGTCTTTACTATTATGTATAATTTATCAAGATTACAATCTGAGTCCGTTTTGTGTCTAGTTCGTTTCATCGATAATATTATTATCTCAATAATATTATAACACCATCAATATATACATTGCAAACATATATATATATATATATATATATATATATATATATATATATATATATATATATATATATATATATATATATATATAATAATAATAATAATAATAATAATATTACATACAGTAAATAT
Source organism: Alnus glutinosa (assembly GCF_958979055.1). NCBI lineage: Eukaryota > Viridiplantae > Streptophyta > Magnoliopsida > Fagales > Betulaceae > Alnus > Alnus glutinosa. The sequence goes on along the minus strand of NC_084891.1, from coordinate 14,678,939 downwards.
TACACATTAATATTATTTGATAATATTATCGCATCAATTAATTCACTGATTAATTCATTCTGTCTATTAATTAGTCCCATAATATTATTAGAGTATAATAATATTATTCTTCATTTATAAAATTACAGTTTATAAATAATAAGACCAAGGAATATTTATTTTCATAAATATCCATATATTCCTTATTATTTATCGGGGATTAATAATATCGTGTTTAAAGCCACATATTTTATTATTTGATCGATGTGAATATTGTTTCCAACAATATTAAGCCGTTCGAGCGTCAAGTCTTATGAATCGAATGTCAATTCTAGACTTGTCTATTTTATTCGGTCTTAAATTCTAATTTAAGACATTTTATTTAATTACTTAAAATCTGGGGCGCTACATGGGCAACCACTCCCGGCCACCCCCAGGGCTTCCGGGTGGCTTTCAGGCCATCCCCAAATGGGTATAGGGGTGGCCCGAAAGCCACCCCTCCAATCCCTGGGGGTGGCCTGAAGGTCATCCCTAAGGGGGTGGCTGCCTTTTTAAGAATAAAGAATAAAAAAAATTAATTAAAAAATAATATAATATAATAAAAAATAATATTTTAAGATGAGGTGGTGAAAATGCTGACGTGGCACTAACAGAGCTTAGAAAAATGGACGGAAAACTCATGGAGGGACCTGCTTCAAATTAGCGAAAAACTAAAGGATTTAATATTGGAAAAAAAAAAACGAGTTTTTCAGGATTTTCTCAAAAACTCAGGGATTTATTTTATATTTACCATTTTTTTTATTAAAAAGAAGAAAATGTTGAAAAAAGAGAGACATTTCAGTTTCCAAAATTTTCCCTCATTTCTCAAATCTCCCTGATAAGCGTCAAATGTTTTACATTCAAGCCCCTTAACTTACATATGTTAATTTCTTAGCATTGTTGTTTGTTTGATTTTGTGTTGTTTTATTGTGTTTAGGTTTTAAATAAAAATACAATTAATTCCTTTAATTTGGGGCTTAAAGCACACTTTGAGAAGACCTAGAAGATATTGGTAAGCTTAACCAATCATAATAGAAGACTTATATGATGTGGTTAAGTTTAATCAAATCAAGGGAATGATTAAATCAGAATTTCTCCACTAAGAGTCAAAATCGGATTGGATTCAAATTTGGATTCTTCATATGTCTCAGTGTTTAGATCATAACTTTTTGTTTAGATCTCAGATTGCAATGAAATTGGTGGCGTTGGGATACTAATAAAAAAATTCAACAAATATGTCAGAAATAGCTTTTTTCTAATTCAGAAGTTTAATATGTCAAAATCTCCCCACAATACATGACCACAAATCTGGACGATTCCTATTCTGATTTGTACAATGATTGCTTCCTAATTTAACAAGAAGACTCAATAGACTATTTTTCTGGAATTCCAAGGGCTTCTAGGGCTTGTTTGCTCCCTATAAATAGACCCCTCAGCTTCAAGAGAATGTGTGATTAGCTTTAGACAGAAAATTCTTCTTAGAGGCTTGACAAGTTGAAGAGGAGAAGAACATGGCAGGAGACCATCCCAGCACCACGATGAGCGGCTAAATTCGTAATAGGGTGTTGATGTAGCCCTTTCCAAGTAACAATGATTTAATTGTATTTTAATTTGGAATTTTCTATTGCATGATGGTTGTATATCTGTGAGAATTTATCTTAATATTTATATTCAATCATTATGAATTTCTTATCTTATCTTAGAAAATCTTTTATATTGATTGGACTCAATCCTTCATGTAGCGCCCCAGATTTTTTAAGTAATTAAATAAATGTCTTAAATGAGAATTTAAGACTGAATAAAATAGACTGACTGAATAAAATAGACTAATTGGCAAAATAATATTGATAAATAATATTAAGGTGTAATATTCACTGCGTGTAATATTACTGTGCAATATATATTTGGTTTATAATTTATGATGTTAAAATATTATTGAGATAATAATATTACCGATGGAACGAACTAGACACAAAATGAACTTAGATTGTAATTTTGATGAATTATACATATTGGTAAAGATCAATTTAAAAATATCAGCAGATAAAATATCTAGAGAGATATTTTTATAAGAGATATTTTTGTAAGAGATATTTTTATAAGAGATATTTTAATAAGGGATATTTTAAGAAAACTTAACTGTTAAGTTATGCATAAAATATCTGATATTTTACTAAGACAATGATTACAGAAAAATAATATCTCTCTTTTATTATAACCGGACCACACTTCTTCTTTTCTCTTCTTTTTCTTCTATTCTTCTTTCTTCCTTCTTTGTTTCTTCTCTGTTCTTTTGCTCGAAAACAGAGACAGCGAGAGGGAGAGAGAGTGAGACTGAGATGAGAACCGAGAGAGAGAGAGTGGCGGGGAAGAGAGGACCCGGTGGATCCGTGAGAGAGAGAGAGACCGAACAGAGGGAGAGTCAGAGATCGGGAGAGAGCGAAACAGAGATGGAAATCGGACCTGGAAAACAGGGGACGCCGGCGACTCGATTTCCGGCCGATGCTACCGGTGGGTCGACTCCGGTGGTGCCTAGGACGCGGAAACCCAAAAGATCCGGGAGAACCCGTGCGACCCGATCCTCCCGGAGGTCCGATCCTCCATGTCCGGCGGCCAGACGCCGATCCGGCGAGCTAAGGCGACTTTCCGGCCGATCCACGAAGACCTGAAGCCTCTGACCCAAAACCCGACCCGGTGACCCGTCAGACCCGAGAGGAAGACCCGGTTCTTCCTGTGCGTTTTCTGGCGGCTTTTCCGACGGTTCTAGTGGCGATTCCGGTGAGCTAAAAGCTGGATTTCCGGTGGTCATCACCAATTCGAGCAGAGGTCTAATTCTTGGTGGATTTCCGGTGATTTCAATAGGTTCTTCCCGGTGGATTTTCTGTGAGAATCCTTAATGTGAGTTGTTCTATAAATAAGGTTAATTTATTGATTAAATTTGATAATTCATGGTTGACTAATTATTTCCTATTTGTCGTTGGATCGGCTGAGCCGTGATTATATGTGTGATATATTTTCTGTGGGTGAATATGAGCTAAGTGTTGTTTTAGCTTGGGTATTTTGATTTATGATTTTCTGTTTTGGGGTGTTGATGGCCGAATGGTTTAGAGTTGTTCTCTATGGTTGTGTTTCGGCTATGCAAGGTATCTAGGGTTTGATGATTTTGGGGGTTTCCTATGGATTGATTAAGGGATTTTATTGTTTGATGATGGGGTGTTATTTTTGAGATGCTTTATTTGGAGTAGCCGATTGGGAAAATAATTGAGTGGATGATTTTTGAGTGGGTAGTGTTTGGCCGGTTGTTGGACTGTGTAGCCATGGGGATGTGTCGAAGATTGAACCATGATTGTGGGTTTGGTATTTTCTGTGTAGGTTGTTCCTTGAATTGGTATAGGCTGTGCTTGCAATGTATCGATTTTTGGTGAATTATATATGGGGAGATTTCGGTTATGTCCCTTGTGTTAGCCATGTACTTGCGGGTTTAGATTTGGTGTTATTTGGTAAGGACGGTATAGTGTTTTGATATGGGTTATGGTGATGCCTAGATATTGTAGGCTGATTTAGGATCGTTATTGGTTTTGGTTCATATCATTAAAGTGCTTTTAGAGTTGATGACCGAAAATATTACAAGGGGGTGCTTTTATGGCTATTAGTCTTGAGAATTGGTGATTAAGCTAGTGTTGGAATATGTTCCTATTTCAAGTATAATTTCTCTAGAGTTTAAGTTGATTTGTTTAAACTAGTACATATTATTTAACTTGAGAATCTAGAAATATGATTTACTATATTGAGTGATGTTTTGGATATATGAGTTCTGGGAATTATGCAGAAAAAGGGAATTAATAAAGATTATATTAATTATGTAGTCTCAATAACTAAATTAAGAACATGTTAAATATATTAGTTTACTTTGGTATGAAATTGATTATGGAAATTCAGTGTGCTGTTTTACTGTGATTTCTCAAATATATATTGGTTGAAATAATTGTTGGAGTTAATATGTTTTAGAATAGATGTTTTGTTAATTGGTTTGGTGATTGGGTTGATGTTCCCTAGAAATGATTAGGTCTTGTTTGGAGTTTTAGTATTTTTATGGAAATATGGATTATGGTATTAATGTTTGAAAATTAACATATTGAATTCTAGTCATGATGATTGCTTTTATTTATGTATGTGACTTTGGAGTTCATGTTTAGGCATGAGTTCCTAGAAGTAATGATATTGACCTTGTATGCACATTTATATGTATTTGTTGCAGATGATGAACTGAGACTGGATAAAAGGGCTGTAAGTATAAATTACTTACTGAGGGTAGTACTGGATTTCAGTAGCGTTGTGTTTATGTTTTATTTTAATTGGATGCGTATGACTAATTATTGCATACTGTTAATAATCAACTTATTAATATTGGGCGCGACGTCTCCCAATGGTTCAGGATGGGAAATGTGCCTGAAACCGAAAACACAATAATTCATATTGATTGGGACGGCTTTCAAAGTGCTAGTAGAGTGACGTGGAACGTACTCTACTAGTGCGAAAATAAGTTAATCAAAATGTAATGTAGAGGGGACGGCCTCGAGAAAGACGTTGACCTGGGGGACGGCCCTTATAAGAGAGGAGTGCAATGACTATATTAAATTGTTAAACTTTGCATGAAAACTATCACTACATCATTATGTCATATCTCTATTCCTTAAATAACGCATAAATCATGATGTTGTTGAATGACAGTTAGCTCACTTATGGAACTATGGGATTGTGGCGGTAACCACCTTTTCATAGATGTTTGCGCAGGTTCTGAAGATTATGGATTGGATTAACTGCTAGCTTAAGAGATTTAAAGCTGTGTAGTTAGGATTTTAGTACTTTGTACTCATAAATGTTTGTACTATTTGCGTGTAACATGTTTAGACATTTACTTGTATTTATTAAGTTCCATGTATGCTTTAGTATCATATGTGACACATGTTTCTTTGTAAATAGTGTAAAGACTTTTAATGTATTTCTAGAGGGTGTCAGTTAAAGCTCTAAATGTATTGTAAGGGAATTGTCCCTAATGTTTGAAAAAAAAAAGATATTCGTATTTTCCGCTGCCAGATTTATCATCTCTGAATGGTTAATGACACTTAATTATCCAGATATAATTACTTACGTTTTTTTGTAAAAAGCGGGTCGTTACACTTCATATTTTATATGATTATGTGAATGATTGTTATACAACGGTTTTAATTGATATATGATCAAGAGGATTAGATAGGCCATGCCTAGGGAAGACATATTGTACTACACCTTAGTTTTGTGTAATTTAGGTAGATAGTTCGTACTAACTGAAGATGGGTTATACTTTTCCATTGGTTGTGTTTATCCTATTAAAGACGTAGCTAATCCATACCCAGGGAAGACGAGTCATACCGCATCTTCGTAGTCAGGTGGATGGTTCGTGCCAACCGAAAATGGATTATATTATTCTTTAGAGGTAATTTCTTGACTACAAGGATTCGTACTGTTACGAGTAATAATTTTATTATTGATATATTTTTGTACACAAAACAATCACATCACTCCCCCTCTCCACCATCCCCTCCCCACCGACAGACCAACCGACCACCACCCACCGACAGACACCGTGCCTCTTCCCCCTCTCTCTCTCTCTCTCGGACCTAGCAAATCGAGTGCTACCCACGAGCACTGCGGATCTCCAACGAGGAGGAGCTCCAGAGCCAACAACTGCAGATCTCCGACTCTACGGTCACTCTCTCTCTCTCTCTCTCTCTCTCTCTCTCGTTGCAGAACCAAAGCCCGGAGCTCGTCGTTCTCTCTCTGCAAATCACACACAAGTAGCCTAACTGCAGGAAAAAAAAAATTCAAGGTAAACTCTTTCTCCCCCTTTCCTCTCTCTTAAGTTCTGACACATGCACTTCACTTCCTCACTTTGATGTTGGTAGATGTTGGTAAATGTTGGGTTGATGTGTTAAGCTGGGTTAGCCTCTGGATTATCAATTCAGAATTTTAGTCTAAGAAAGTCTGCTTTTTTGTTGGATACTCTACTCTAATGCTGTAGATTTCCCTGTATTGTTGGTTTATTTAGTTTGAAACTAGAATCTCAGTTCCATTATTCTCAACCTAGTTGGGTTTGAAACTAAGATCTAGATTTGGGGGGTCTGAATCCCTAATCCCTCAAACACCTTATTTAGGGTTTTTTGCTTTATTTTCTTGTCAAGCTTTGTGAAAATTGGGGTTTTCAATTGTGGTTTAACTTTGAATAGTTGTGATTGATGTATGTAATTATTAGAGAACGGAGAGTGTGGGCTGAATTGGGGGTGATGGTTGTTGAGCATTTTTTTCTGTTTGAAATTTCTGGGTTTGTTATGGCTGAAAGATAATGGTTTTTTATGTTGAAACTTCTCAAGCGCATTAATCATGGCATGTTAATAACCCATGGTTGTATTCTTTGTTGTTTGCATTTGCTGAATTATTATCTTTAAAAACAATATAAGTCTTAAAAAATTGTGGGAACCCAATTCTATGGAGTATTTGATTTCTCTTCTGTATTGGTTTTAACCTTGGTCAATTCAATCGATTAGCATGAATGTATGGACTAAAAAATAGTGGCCCATTGCATGTCTTGTGGAATAAGTAAGATTTCAGCGATGGTTTATTTGTGTGATAGCATCAGTTGGTGAGTAGCAATTAATGAGCCTATATGTTCTCTATATCAAACTTTTCAATTTTATATGTTGCTCCCTGCTCAGCTTTTGATCACTCATCGGATTGTTTGTTTTGATGGTTAAAGGCTTATGAAGACCGCGGTAATTCAATCTTTGAACAGATTTATCAATGTTACCCTGTCTCCTTCATTGATAAGGTTTGATAGTTGCCATTGCTAAATTTCATTTACTTTTACTATGAGCAATTCTATTGGTTAAATTGGAAATGTTAGAATCATCTCTGTTAGACTCTAACTAATTATCCCAATACTTTGATTATAAGAATCTCTTGAAATTGGTTGTTAGATTTGTAAGCTTACCAATTTGCATTATTGAATAAGTTGATATTTATAATAACTCATTACATAGAGGAAGATACTGGTTTATACACATAATTAGTTTTTGTTAGTTTGTGATTGGCCTCATTCTGATTGTACAAAATCACTTGTATGTAAAGATGTATTTCACAGGGATTCCACTATTCACAAGTGCTTCAGATGATTCTGCACTGTTTACAAGTCAGAGATTTTGGTTCCCTGCCAGCTGTCAGGACGACGTGTCATCCTGTCTGGATGCTCATCTGTCCATAGTTCCATCTGTCTGAACTATTGTGCCATACCGTCTGGACGCCCGACAGACCAAAGCATCATCCGTCCGGACACTCATCCGCATCGAGAAGCTTCTGTTCCAGCTTGTATCCGTTCGGACGTCTTAGCAGCCCGTCCGGACGACTCTCAATGATCGAAGCTTCAGATTTCTTTCCAAGTTCATATAAGGGAAGATTGCTGAAACCGTCCGGACGACGTGGATTCCCGTCCGGATGCGCTCGCACATAAGGCAAGAATCGCAATTCAAATTCAACCGTCCAGACACCAGTCTGCCATGGTCCGGACTCGCGTTCAATAGATATGGAAATTGCGTGTAGAAGATCAACCGTCCAGACGTGCGAAACCTTAGGAAATTACTTGCAGCGGACGTGCGACCGTCCGGACGACAGTGCCTCACCGTCCAGACGCGGCTCTCAAACAGGAAAGATTTTCAGCAAAAATCTCAGAATTCTAGTCGCACAATTGTCCGTCTGGACGGCCCATGTCCACCGTCCGGACGGCGTCCAGCTTTATCAAGGCAGTCGCCCATTTGGACCCTCAGCCTATAAATAGAGGCCCCTGGGCATTGAGAACTGCAAGAATTCGGTATTGAATTCCACTAGAGTTTAGAGAGTTATTTGTGAGGTTATTGAGCTGATTCGTTCTCTCTCAAGCCATTGCAAGTGTGCTGTTGCTGTGCTATAACTGTAGTCTATCTTAGGGGTTGGCCCTAAGGTAAAGGATTCCATTGAAGACCCCTTCAGGTAGGAGATCTGGTTAGGAGGCGTTCGTGTTGGGTTACACGTTAGAGAGCAAGGTAGGACCACTGCATCAGGGGTATGTGAGTGCTACTATCTTGTATATAGTCTTGTCTTCTGAATAGTGGATATCCTGGGTTTGGCTGCCCCGGAGTGGTTTTCTCATCTTGAGTTTCCACTTCGTTAACAAAAATTCTTGTGTTGTTTATTTTCTACATTGTTCATTTTTTTAACACTTTGTGCACACACTTGCTGTTTATTTTAGAAGTCAATTTCATTTTTCAGTTTTCATATTGTATACATGAGTTGGTTTAGTATTTACTCTTTTGTTAGGCTGTTGATTTTTTATTATCCAAATTTATTATTTCTCTGAATCTTTGCAGGCACATTTGGAAAAGGGTGATAAAAGTAAGCTTACTGCTAGACCAATTCTGTGATAATATCCTCTGTTTATATGTTTATTTTCTCTTAATTCTTGATATTCTTAAAGCTGAAGTATTACTTATGAGGTTTCTTTTTGCTTCCAGTTATTATTCCTCCCTTAGCTCTTGATCGCCTTGGTAAGTCAGTAATTTATCTATTTTTAACCTGTCCTTTTCTGTTTCCTAATGATGATGCATGTCAGATTTGCTTTTACCGATGTCGGTTTTTATTCCTGAAAACATCAACTAAGACATTTGGATTTTTTATGGTCCAACATCTTTAGACATAGAGTACCCTATGTTATTTGAACTAAGAAATCCTTCTGCTGGACGAGTTAGTCGTTGTGGAGTACTAGAATTTGTTGCTAACGAGGGACTGATATATTTACCATGGTAAATATGCTTTTCTCTCTTTGATCTTCTAAAATTGTTGTGGTTCTCCAGATGTTTTGGCTCTTATTTAGTGCTGCCTTTTGTTTTTTTCCCTGCTAGATGATGGAAAACATGCTCCTACAAAAGGGAGATGTAGTGCAAGTGAAGAATACCAGCCTTGCAAAGGGAACATATATGAAGCTGCAGCCCCCACACCAAAGACTTCTTAGATATCTCCAACCCCAAAGCTATGTTAGTCAATTTGCCGTTTTCATATCTACCTTGGCAACAGCCTTGTTCTCTGTGTGCGCACGTGTTACTCTTCTCTCGTATCTTACCTCAATGTTCATTTGTAGGTTGGAAAGATCAGCCCATTCACTGGTTCTGGAGACGTTTGGATGGAAAGCCCTTGACACAATCAGTTGCATCAGCTTCTTCTCCCATGCTTAAGCACGACCAACCAAAGGGTCAAAATGGAACCAATTATTCTAAGCCAACAAATCCTGCCTCACATCAACCCTCTGGAAGGCTTGTGTTTGGTTCAAATGCAAACAAACCTAAAAAGGAAGCACCAAAAGGATGTCTTTCTTGTCTTGTAATAAAGCTCCCTCAATTTTTACTTTTTTTATTATTCTTTTTTTGCATAACTGGTGCAAAAACTAATTGGTTTTTGTAATGTTAGGTTGCCCCAAAGAACAGCAATCAAGAGCTGCCGTAGAAGATGGAAGAGCCAAAGTTTCAAACATTCACGGGGAAAAAGTATTCACTGAAAGGACAATCATAGTTAAGCTTTTCTCCACCCGTCCCTTTAATAGATATGAGATAGAATCAAGTCATTTTGGCAATGGAAGATTCATACAGTAAAATTAAATCTACGTACATGCAAGTTGAATATTAATCTTTGTGGTATCCACTAATTAACTTATTTATTAGGAGATCTCCTTTACTTCCTATAAGTGTTAGGTTTTTAAGCATTACTTGCAAAGTTGATATTCCATTGTTTCTATTGCCTAAATCTTTCATGTTTCAGGTGATATTATTATTGGAATACATGGAACGATATTCTCTTATGATGTGTTATACTTGTGAGCAACTAAATGAGTGATGTAGCAACTTAGAAGTATTCAGAGAAAGGAGTGGCAAACTAACTGTTAGGTAATTTCAAGATTCATTTTTCTTGGAGTAGGTAGATCTAAAGCCTATAATAGAGTTGTAGGTGCCAACTCTTTTTCAGATGAAGCGTTCTAATTGTTGTTTCTAGATTCGGCGTTTTCCACTTATTTTTAACATTTTCTTGTAAGCTTGGAAACATTATGCTTGTGAACTTGGTTCTTGTCTTATTGTAATGAATTCCAATGGATTTTCATCTGTTTATTATGAATTCCAATGAATTTTTGTTATCTCATGTGTTGTGTGTGTGGGGGGGTTTTCATTTTACCAATGTGACGAACACATATCTTCACTTTATCGTGGTAGCTTGTTGGATAGATGGCAATGCACATCTTTTTTTTAGAGCTTTTCAATTGGAATTGTTGCATATGCAGCAAGTAAATTTTGCGAGAAAGTTGAAAAATATTTATCTATTTGTTTGAGTATTTGCAGCTTTAAGGTTGGAAAGATCAAATTGGTTTGCTCAGCCATCTACTTATTGTTCGTCAAACATAAATGTCTATATAGTGGATTTGTCAGGAACATGAAATCCCGTTCGCTCGTGCGTTTGATGAAAATAAGATAAAATTAAAATGTATATCCATTTGTTCATTTTAACAAACACTTGTTAACTTTGAAAATAATGTAGTTCTTATACATGAAGATAATATCAATTGAAACAACACAACCTTTCAAAATAATGTAATTCTTATACATGAAGATAACATAGATAGCAGAATCATAGATAGGGAACTATACTAGACTAGGAACCTACCTAATTTTATTGTATAAATTTTCGATACCAATGATTAAACCATGCAAACTATAAATACCCTTTTTTCTTGGATAAAGGAAGAGATTACTCGATACATTTCCATATCGCTCATAATATATATAATAGCTAGGGCACCTATTTCAAATGCATATCCCGTTTTTGCACAGCAGGGTTATGAAAATCCACGAGAAGCGACTGGCCGTATTGTATGTGCCAATTGCCATTTAGCTAATAAACCCATGGATATCGAGGTTCCACAAGCGGTACTTCCTGATACTGTATTTGAAGCAGTTGTTCGAATTCCTTATGATATGCAACTGAAACAAGTTCTTGCTAATAGAAAAAAGGGGACTTTGAATGTGGGGGCTGTTCTTATTTTACCCGAGGGGTTTGAATTAGCCCCCCCCCCCGATCGTATTTCGCCCGAGATTAAAGAAAAGATAGGCAATCTGTCTTTTCAGAACTATCGCCCTAATAAAAAAAATATTCTTCTGATAGGTCCTGTTCCTGGTCAGAAATATAGCGAAGTCACCTTTCCTATTCTTTCCCCAGACCCCGCTACTAAGAAAGATGTTCACTTCTTAAAATATCCCATATACGTAGGCGGGAACAGGGGAAGGGGTCAGATTTATCCCGACGGTAGCAAAAGTA